>NW_020272868.1:65920-405293 GCF_003268045.1 Sipha flava
ACACACACACACACACACACACACACACACACACACACACACACACAAATCACACATTTCGACGAATACGCCCTATAATGTATCCTGTGCCACCTACATCAGCCCGAAGTCAACGAACAGCTGAATACATAACGACAACGATAAAACACAATACATTAGTACACGTATTGTGTGTGCAGACGAGTTTCATAATAATAACTATTCGATCGTCGTTCACGCGGGTATTCCATTGTTCATCGACTCCTGAGGGCGTTGACGGGCATATTTGGACGGCATTTATAAGTTTGCACTAACTTTAGACGTGGTTGTAATGCATTACGGTCGAAAGCGAGTAGTACAAATCGCTGTTTTCGAAACCAATAACCACACACGGCAACGAGGAAAGCTTACTCACTTTTTTCGGCTTCTCTGGATCCTTCTGTTCCATACCGGAACGCTGCGGTGTGCACGTGTGTGGCACGGACGATGTTGGTCGAGACGCGTTCACGCCATGTCGCCGCGGTCACTTCCGCACGTATTCCGCGGGATCGGCGGACGAAAAACTTGGCGATCGATTTCCGCCCGGTTCTCAACGATAACGATGCATACTCGATAATCGTCGTACACGCGACGTCTTGTATCCGAATAACACGGCAAATAATAGCGCAAGTCACGTACCTCTATGTGTGAAGAACGTACAGCGCGCGGATACAGACGGACAGACGGAGAGCGAGAGAGAAAAGGGCATAAAACGAACGCGCGCGAAACAAGCGAATTACACCGTCGACGGGCGTATATCGCGCGCGCACACGGTATCCGGTGAAGAAGCGCCGTCACCGGTGATCGATCCTGGGAAACGATATCGCACGGTCTGCGGGCGTGCGGGTCAGAGGGTGGTGGGCGATACGCGATCTCTGCGGTTTTCTTTTATTATCGTTCTTGTTTTTTTTTTTTTTTTTTTTTTTTTTTTTTTTTTCCATATATCTTTCTGCTTTTTTTTTCACTTTTGTTCGTTTACGACCACCTTGTCGCGCCGCGGCGTCTGACGATTTCAGTCGCTCGTTTGCACGATACACGCGTTTCATCGTATGTACGCGCTCACATACGCACAGAAATACGTACATTACGTAGTGTATGTGTGTGTATGCGTGTGAGTTTGTAAAGCTTCTCGCGTAGGCTTTCAATGGAATTATATAATCATCTTGATAATTTTTTTTTTTTTATGAGCCAAGGATTTCATTATCCTTATTTTTATTCACTTGAAGGAATCAAAAAATCACCGCACTGATATTGTTATTAATATTTTTATTGCGTATACATAGAGATATATAAACGACATATTGCTGTAGAGCGATTTTTTTTCCAATAATCAAAAACGTTTCCACGATTTTCTTCATTGATGCGCCTCTTTAAAATCAATGTCAAATAATACTGTTCGTATTAGTTTGCACATGACTATTTATGCAACGTTGCCCGATGGAGTAGCGAAAAAAAGTTTATTTTTTATCTTCCATCCTGAAGCCGTATACATATAATGTATATAAATACGGGTACAACAATAGCCTACTAGTTAATAAACATAGATAATACTTAAATTAGCGTTTAATCATATGCACTGAAATTAATGATGAATAATGTTGTAGTATGGACGCGCGTTTAAGCTGCAAGCTATATATAGCTATAATATGGACGTAGTACTAAACTAGAATTTCGTCAGCTGCCAGCGATAATTTTTTAAGTTCAACCTGTAAAGTACAAAATGTTAGCGTTTAGTAGCAATGGAAATTATTGTTTATTATAAATATTTTATGTCCCATTGAGGGACATACGCATAATCACTGTATATATGAATGTTTCATCGTTGTTCATGACCCACGATTTACACCTTGCTTTTTGTTTGTATTTTTATTTATATAAAGTTTCCATAGCCCCCGATGTTAAAAAAACCAAACACTGTGACTAATAAAGCATCCTGTGTGTAGTTATAAATTCATATTTGTATAGACCTTGGTACCAATATCCGAGCGAAACTCATAATTATTACTATTTAAAAATATAATACACTTGATTCGTATAATAAAATAAAATAACAGACGCATGACGTTTATCCTGATTGACTATTACTATGCGCTTATTATTAAACACACTGAATTGAAAGTTTCTAGACGTAATTATTCAATTGTTGGAATAACTAATTATTTGAATTTATTAAGCTGATATCATTCTTATGAAAAAAATAATTATAATTTTAGTATAAACGTACGCTGGTAGATAGTTTACCTATTTATAATTGTTTATGTTTTTTTCAAAAAATAAAACTTAAGATAAAACTCAAAATATAATTCTATTATCATTCCATTTTGTTTAAAAAATATAAAATAGTGATGATCAACTGAATAACACAAACGTACGTTGTAAGACCAACAATTCTTGTTATATTATAAATACTTAAAACTAAAATTAGTTATAGGATTCAAATATTACTCACATTGCCAGACGACAGTTTAAAATAGTAAAATATAATATAGGAGTAATATCACAGATTATACAAATTGTGCATATTCTGCGATATTATTCAATCTATCGAGTCTCGAGCCATAGACATAGTTAGCAATTATAACTAATGCTGGGGCCTGAAGTTTCCCTATTCTGTTCAATATTTTCTTCAACGCTTCTAACTATCCCATAGCAAAAAGTACTTTTATTAATTATATCCGATTACGCCGATAACAGTCATTGTACTAACACATAATGAGCCATTAGCTGTCTCCGCTAATTTACAATATCATTTAAAAGTATTTTATGAAATCATCCAAAACCTGGACGAGAAATGAAATGAAAAATCAAATTAAAGCACGATAAATTCATCCATACGAATATACGACACCCACTCTAAGATCTATCCAAAGTTACATTTATTTATTCATCGTTACTGATAAATAGGGTCCGGATTTCAATGCAAAGTGCAAATTTTTTCGGTTGATTATACACAATGCTCTCTTAGAACATAATCCGTTTCATGTAACGAGGGTTTCAAAACTACAAATTTTATTTTGCATTTCTTTGCATGTTTCGACGTTTTTTCATTTTTAGAGCATTTTTAGTATTATTGGGTCATTTTGATAGTTTTTATATATTTGATTATTGATATTAATATTATTGATATATTGATATTAAATATATATTTAATTACTTTTTATATTTGTTCGATATACTAACAAACTTAGCCTATTCAAAATAAAATCAAAAGAAATTATTTTCTTATTATTTAAGTAAGTTTATCGAGTTTTTCCATACACATTGTCAATCTTTTTGATTCAGTTTTTATCTTATCTTAATTTATTATTGACTATGCACCGTCACCAGTATTCGGTAAAATAACAAATAATCAGGCTATTTCGTATTAGTGACGGTAAACTGCTATTTTTTTTTTTGTAACATCTGATAATGCTATTACTATTTTAAAATAGTGATAAATTGCAGCTATTGCTATTTTGTAATAACAGCTGATAATATATTATATAATGCTTATCATTAATTTTAAATTTGATATTTTAATAGCGGTTTATGTATATTATACCAAATAGCAGTTTATTAGATCATTATATATATATATATATATATATATATATTGATATCTAATATCTGAGCATACGATAAGCGTCGATAACACGCACATTATCAATTATCACATGTCATAGATATATAGAATAAACTTATTATTCTGTGAATTACGTCTTGCCAGCCGCCAAGATGCTACTGCTATTTTTCATATTATATTGAGTATTCTAATTTTTAACATAATAGCAGCTATAAAACAGTGTAGGAAACTAGGAGAACCTAAAAACCAAAATTCAAAATTTAGCAATCACTGCTATTGTTGACACTGAATAGCAATCTGCGATTGCTATTGTAAAATAGCAGTACTATTGTAACTGCTACTGCTACTTCTTACCATTACTAGTTCGTATTACCTCGCAGACGTTTTTTGGATTACGTGTGAATGTGATTTTAATGTATTAAATAATGCCCAATATAAAAAAAATTATGTCATTTTTAAGGTAGTTTTTGTGGTAAAATGCATTTTTAAGGACATTTTTGGCTATTTTTTAGGGCATATTTGTATGATTTTAAGTGCATTTAAATCCAAGCTCTCCTGATAAATATGTAGATAAAAAAAAATAAAGCAAGTCGAAAATATTAATTATTAACACTCGCTCCAGTTTACTCAAATATATCCAGTCAAAAACCAATCTCAAAATTTCAAATACAAAAATGTTTAATTCACAAAACGTTTCTAATATGGAGCCAATGCGGATTAAAATTCAAAGATTCGACAAAAAATTAAACTAGAACGAAATAATTCAAGTATTTCAAAATATAGCACTTTGGAAAATCATAAATTATCCAATTTTTGTATCGGTCAAGAAGTTATATGCAAATTTTTGGGTGTGCAGCTTCTTTTACTGCTTTAAGTGATAGATAATATATTTATATATTATATGTATATACAAATAAATATGGTTATGCGCACTTTATAAGTATAGTAGTAATCATTTGTCTCGTATATTGTATATGAATACGTGCGGTGTGTCGCGTGTGTGTAAGCGGAACTTGACATAAGTAATTGAAGGAGCTCAACGATTAAGCATGAGCTCTATCATTTCTTTTTTATAAATTACATGATTTAATATTATAATACTATAACAATTGTAAAAATAAAATATATACCCCGGATACATTTGTGTGGGATTTATCGTATTCTATTGAAACTACAGACAGAACTTATAATAATACATATGTAACTTGAAAAAAGACCAATTTAATTTGTGACCTTTTATTTTATTTTCATTGTATCACATTTGATAAAATTAATTTTTATTTTTTTAATATATGTATAATTTATAACACTACATTTTTGCAGAATTTTGATCACCTTATAAATATTCTACTTTAATAGAAGAATTTATATGTACAATAGTAATACTTAGTATAAATATTATAAAAGAAAGATAATGAATCCCTATTTATATTTATAGGTACACCGTTTGTAGTACAACAAATAATATTGTTTTAATGGTGAAGCCCCTTAGAATTTCTAATGCTCGAAAGTACACATAAAACATTATAATACCAATATAAAACTACAAAAGGGTCATTCGAAAGAGAATACCGTTAGTTGTACATGTATAACTTTATTTAAAATTTTTTTGCTCAGTAGAACAACGACTTGTTGTCAGGGCCACATTTAGGAGGGGCTACAACTGCTCCGGGCGCCAAAATTTTGTGGTCGAAAATTTGCTCACTTGTAAATTATTGAACTTTTAAAATTATTATTTTTATGTTTTTATTAACAGTATCATAAATTAATGATAATGTAATTATAGCAATATAGCTATCAGCGATCCAAAATATTAATATACCTAATATTTGTTCCCAAATTTGTTGTTATCGCGTGCGGTGTACGGTGGCATGCCTACTATACAAATAGCATTGATTTTAGAATATCTAAAAGGTTCATGAGTAGGCTTAGGGAATAATAACTCTAAAAAATACACAAATATGCTTCTAAAATCATTAAAATGTGCATTATAATATGCATTTATATGCATTAAAAAAAAAAAAAAAAATGACCACATAGTACACAAAATAAAACGTGTCCATCGGATGTAAATGTATCTTTGAACTCCGAAACAAAACTTTGTAGTCGGCTACTCGTAGATTGTTGTACTTTCGGCATTACACAATGCTACAAAATACGTATGACGTTTTATGTATGATTCGACGTTGCATGGTTGCGAGACGCAAAAATAACGACGGATAATAATCGACTAAACTGAACACTAAATAAATAATCTATTATTCTATATCAACTATATTATCTTTATCGACATCCAGTCGATATCCAGATAGATCGATACGGGATTATAGTATTTCTTTTATAGTTTATAGTATTATTTTAGTATTAGTTTATAGTATTATTAGTAATTCTTATCAAGGGGAACAACTACCCCCATCCCTTATTAATACTTACACAAAAATTATAACGAGATATGTGAGGTAATTTGCAGATAACATATTACTGGAAGTATTAATATTAATTATTAAGTACATTTTTTTTTCGATCTTTTGTAACATGTATATATAGTTTTTTTTTTTCTTGGTTGGACAACCTCTGAAAATGGTTCAATACATCAACAATATCTTTATTCAGAACAGCCATTAATAAAGATAAAATTACTAACATGATTGCCAACGTTCGTTAACGAATATGGCACTCGAAGAAGAAGAAGATATATAGTTTAGTATATCTATAGTTTTTAATTTTAAATTTAAAAAAATAATCAAAATATGCAAAATAAGCAAAAAAATTTTAAAATATGCACTCTCCTGCAAAATCTATCAAATATGCAAAAATATGCACATTCAAATTTCAGATCTAATATCATGGCATCGAAAAACGAATTTATTTCGCAATCTGCTATATTTAACAATAATTAAAAAAAATATACAAATGCTAGAAGTCCCTAAGCCTATTCATGAGGATCTATATTTTTCGTGGATAGGCCTCTTAGAGGAGCGCCAATTTTTTTTTTTTTTTGTGCTGGAGCACAAAGTATCTAACTCCGGCACTGCTTGTTGTGTTACACTCCTTAATCTTTCAACTGACAGATAAAACAGTAGTTTTGCTTTTGAACATTTTAACCAAAATCTATAAAATGTATGCATAATTTTCTTTATTAAGGATAAAAATTTTTTAATCATGTTGTTATAATTCTAGTATAAGTATATAATAGATTATTTATTTTTCAGATGCAATAAAAACTGCTATTCTCTATTAAATAAATACTAGTGTATAATTTTATATTGATAAGAGTACTAATTATTTATTTTTTATGTTAATGAGTGGTTAAATAAAAAATTTCAAATGAAAATCAAATCGCATAAGGCATACATAACGCAATGTACATAATACATCATAATTAAAATCATCATTTTATTGTTTGAAAAGAAAATTCTACATTTCATTAACTTAATTTTTTAGATCCTAAAAAAGATAATGTTATTTCATGAGTACCAAATTTCGAAATTTTTCGTTTTTTTAAATCTTTGTTAACGAATTTTTTTGAATAATTTTTCAAAAGATAAAATTCGATAATATTTGAAAAATTAAACTAGGTATTTTTTTTAAATAATCAAAAAAAAAAAAATTAAATATTTCCATCTAGTTCCGGTGAATAATATTAACATTTGGTACATATTTAAAATACACGTAGTAGTTGTTCGGAATGGGACCATGAATATTTTCGTCGAAACGCATATTACATAACATGATCCCAACACTCATTACTGTGTAATACTACCAGCATAATATTTAACATGTATATATATATTATATATGAAGCATAGCTTCGATTATCTATTCATCAAGGGCGTAGGTAAATAATCTTTACTAACCGGGATTTTGTCAATTTGGGGTGTGTTGAACCCCCCCCCCCCAACCACTTACCAATGCTACTGTTATACGTATGTGATATTATAAAACACCTGAATAATACATTGGTTTACTGTGAGGTAAGTAAATTAACAACATCTACTTTACGCTTCTAACCTATGCACATTCATAATATTTATAGTAAATTCTATATAAAGCATTATTTATTAGACATATTTACAAAAACTATTTCAAGATGTTAGAGCAGAACAGGAACCTAAAATTGGAGACTGGACGGGTTCAGACATATTATTTGATGAAGTGAAATCAGCTATTAAACAAGTGAAAGAAGGCAAAGCATCTGGTCCTGATCAAAAACATTCCGAGTTCATCAGATTACTGAATGATGAGAAAATTAGATGGATCACAGAAATATTCAATTCAGTTCATAAGTCAGATATAATTCCTGAGAATTGGATAAAATCCGAGTTTATTGCCTTGTCTAAAAAATCAAACGCAAAAAACATGCAAGGATTATAGAACGATCAGCCTGATGAATCATCTTCTGAAATTGTTTTTAAAGATTATTCATAAGAGAATATACAGGCTATGTGAAGAACAAATACCACGTAATCAGTTTGGGTTTTTGAATGCGGTTGGCACAAGAAAGGCACTGTTCAGTGTACAGGTCCTCTTCCAAAGATGCAGAGATGTAAATTGCAATTTATTTGTCTGTTTAGCAGATTACCAAAGGCTTTCGATCGTGTTAAAATGATAAAATGATTAAAATTTTAGCAGAAATAGGAATTGATGAAAAAGACCTTGGAATAATTGCCAACTTATATTGGAGACAAACAGCGGTCCTCAAAATGAAAGGCGAAACAACAGATTAGATTGAAATTCGAAGTGGAGTGAGACAGGGTTGTATTTTGTCACCCATCTCGTTTAATCTTCAATCTGAATATATCTTTAGAGAAGCTCTAAATGAGGTAGAAGAAGGAATATCTATAAACGGCACAAGATTAAACAACTTATGTTATGCCGATGACACCATAGTTTTTGCGGGCACTATTGAGGGCCGTCAAATACTTATGGATAAAATTACCGAGTCCAGTATGAGATACGGATTAGATATAAATACAAACAAAACTAAATATATGATTATAAGGAAGACATCACAGGAGGTAACATAAGTATAAATCAAACTAGAATAGAAAGAGTATATAAATACCAATACCTTGGCACCGTCATTAACGAATAATGGGACAACGCAGAAAAAATAGTGTCTTATTGGAAAAGTCAGAAATGTATTGAATTCAATGAGTGCATCTTTCAAGAGCCAAAACCTATCTCTACATTTAATAATGTGACTACTGTGATGCTACGTGGTTTCAGATCTTGTATGGAACAGAAACTAGGACTCTAACCAAAGCTACTTCGAATAAGTTAGATGCATTTGAACTATGGCTATACAGAAGAATTTTGAGAATATCATGGATTGAGAAAATTACCAATACTGAGGTATTGCGTAGGATGGGAAAAGAAAAGGAATTAATGGTAACAGTTAAGTGTAGAAAACACCAGTACTTAGGACATATTATGCGGAACAAGTGTACCTAAATATGATATTTTCCAATGCATCTTACAAAGTGAAATAGGTAGCAAAAGATCGCCAGGAAGAAGAACATTGTGGTTAGCCAGTCTCAGAACATAGTTCGACAAAAGTTCAGTAGAACTATTCCGGAGTCCAACTAATAAAACTCATATATCAATGATGATCGCCAACATCCGAAACGGATCGGGACATGAAGAAGAAGCATTATATTATTATGTATGTGGGATTTAGGTAATAAAAATTACTCACAATTTAATTAAATTGAAATAAACACTACATTACATAAATATGTATGTACATTAATGTGAAAAAAAATATCGATACACGTTACAACTACGGAGAAATTGCCGAATATACCGTGGAAAATAATTCACGGCGTATAGTGAATTGTACTCACGGACTGACTAATTGAGCATCTGACTACTTGGTATATATAAGCATCGATTATTCTAGAACATTTTCGAAATTACCCTAACGAGATAATCATCAAATATTCTAGAACATGGGATTTCCCTTATCAACTGACAATATTGTAAGCAACTTGGACGATTCGCGGTGCGTTGTTTACATCGCCACATGTGTATTGACGAATAATAGCACCAAACCTTCGAAAATAATACTAAAAATCTAAAATACTTTACATATGCAAAAAAATATCAAAATAAAATTTTATTTTTGGAGTCCCTGGTACATAAAACAAATTTATACCTCATTTTGCTATTTTTATCAGTATTTTTATCCTATAACATTAGCAAATTCTTTAAAATCAGAACCCTTAATAATACAATATTATTCAAATACATAATAAATATATGTATATTATATTATAATAAATTCATTATACATTTTAATCAAATCTAATAATAAATCGAGTTTGAATGTATCGGATAATTCAGAAAACAAACCTTATTTACTCGTATCACGATAATTTTATACACACAATACCTATTCAGGAACGCAGAAAGTAATTTGGTTGAAAAGTTTGGAAAACTTAAATCAAAGAAATAATCTTTTGTTTAATCAAAAAGAGTTAATAATGTTCAAATAATGTTCATAATGTTCAAATGATGGAATATTACACCTGTAATATAAGATTATAAAAACATTATTATTTATTATTATTATGTTATCTCATAAATATAAAAGGTTAAATATATTTACCCTGAATGCTTATGTTGATGTATTATGTATAACTCATAATTATATGTAATTTATAAATCCTAATAATTTTTATAATTTTTATTTATAGTTTGGTGAAAAAATTAATTTTCCCAAAAATGTCAATTTTAAAATAACATCAAAATAAAATAAATATGATTACAATAATAATAATTATAGGTAATAATAATAATAAATTAATAGGCACCTTAATTATTAAATATTAAACAAAGTAAGGAATGAGGTAAATTATACACTAAAAATGTGAAGTTAATTTTACAACAAAAAAAATTAGGGTAGTTCAGGGACATCAAATGTTGTTGCCTTAGGACGTTATTGTCAGTTAGAACGGCACTGTTGGAGACACTAATTATTATAGTCTATAATTGAAAAAAACTGTAACAGAACAAAAATGTACATCTAAACCTATTTAATTCAAGACATTATAATATAATAATATACTTAGCTTACTATAGCTTGTAATGCTTATACAATTTGGTTTCTATAGATTTCCCTTTAAGCATCGATGAACAAAATTTAAATTCTATATTTCTATTATATCCGAGAATTTCAACCCCCGTGTTTGTTTACACATTTATATCATTTTTTGTATAAAATATATATACTCTGGTTTATCGAACATTATATGAAAGAACATTATAACAATCAAGAGTGTCAACAAGTATTTGAATTGTACACTGAATGTATAAAATATTGTATGAAAGGATACGGATTACAATACGAACAAACTTCTTTGCATTAGGGAATACTGAAAGATAAGTCTACATCTGCAGATACAAGTCAGTCAAAGTAGAATCATGGATAACGATGATAATATAATAATTAGAAATTTAACTGAATCGGACAACCAGCAACACTTAGGTGAATTGGAATAAATACTAGATATAGAAATAGAGATGTTGGAGAAAAAAAAGATGAAATTATGAAGGTCTTACATCAATACAATGAAATTAAGGATGCCACCCAAGAAGTTTTGAGGAGACTTGCTATTATAGAAGTTACGGTCGCAGAAATACATTGAAAATATGATTAACTGGAATCCAATAAAAAGTTACTAAAAGACTTAAATATATATTTTATTTTATTTTGTAAATAATATTATAGTTATAGAATTAAATTTAAAAATATGAGTTACTTTTATATTGCTCAAGTATTTATTTAAAAGGAAATATATGTAAAAATTTTAAATTTTTGAATAGACAAGTTATAGTGTACAAATGTAATAAGATCTTAAGTTAGTACCCTTCGTCTCCTAGACAATTACTGTAAACCCTTACCTTTTACAGATTAAAAGTTAACACAAAATACTTCCATCGCATCACACCAGTTGCAATTCGAAATTATTCGAACGTTTGCAAATCGCTATCTTCAGTGATTTTTGTAGCATATCATCCAAAACCAGACGCGGGTTCCTAATTTATTTGTTGGTCAAATATGTTCAATTATGGTGTTTCTAGTTCGATTTTTTAAAAATAGCCGGCCCAAGAATATCGGTATAAATTTAACAACACCAATCTGATTTTATATATTGCCAATGTCAAGCAATTATTAATTATAATCGTATGTGGTATTCTTTATTTTATATTTTTATGATTTTTTATTGTTTTTGCGTATCGAGATTTAAACAATTGATATTTTTACAAATTTCAATGGATCAATTCATTCACAGTTCCATTAAACCACATATATAACAATTGTTACTCGGTATGACAGTTAGACAGTTTTAATTTTATCCAATGTTTAAGTAGATAGAAAATAATAGTATAAATTATATAATTCCCACATGCTATGAACTGTTGTATAAGGTTATGTCTTGGGCATTAATTAAATATAATCCAACATTCAACAATGGTTTATAACTTATTGACTAATTTTTTTTATTTTTTTTATTTATAGTCAAATTGTATTGTACTATATCTAGAACAGGAATCATTTGAAAGAATAAAAATAATACTATTTAAGTTAATAATCAGGAAAATCGTGTTACTTATTGTCACAACATAACTTGCAATACAACAAAACAAGCATGACTAGACAAGTATAGTATACAGGTATTGAGATACTTAATAATATGCTATAAAGCTTTTCTTCAGAATATAATATTAAAATAATATCATAAATAAATGTATTAAAATATAATCAGTTCATCAACAAGCAGATTTTTTAACATGACTCATAAATGTTCTTTTGTGCTATAAAAGTTTAACCAGATTGTAATATCTTGTTTTTTATAATTATAAAGCTCTTTACGCAGTTTATATAATGTCGTTGATGATGTTTAAATATGAATAATAAGGATTATATTTTTGTTTGGTTTCCAAAACTCCAAATTTTAAGCATTAACCCTCTTATTTTTCTTGTACCGAGATGAACTCAAAAATTTGTTGTTGCTTTGATTCAATTTGGCTTTTCTCACATCTAACAACACATCTGAATCTGAGTCTGTGTCAGATAATTCTAAATGTGTCATTGAAGCTATAGTAAACAAACAATTTAAAATATATTATACAGAAAAAAAATGAACTAAAAACAGAAATAAATCTTACTTTTCATTGAGTGATTATCTTCATCAACTCCAACGAGCTTATATTTTTTTATTTTTTGTTTCGATGAACAAATGCGATTGCAGAAACAAGCAATACTCCAAAAACAAAACACTGTTGTAACAAACATTGCAACTAATATGATGACTACATATAAAATACTCCATTCTGTAAAAAATATAAAATTAAAAATTATATATATTTATTTATATATTATTTATATTATTATACATATACATACATATATTTTTACAGATACATTTTAAGCCATTTAAAATCCATGTTATATTTACATTAAGCACCAGATATTAAATATTAATAATATAATTAATATTATAATATTATTAAAAAAAACCAACAGCAACATTTTTTACCAATTTACTAGATAATATAAATATATTAACGGAATCTATCATTTTTACAAATACTTTATCATTGAGAGCCATTGAAGGATAAATTTTATCTTTTTCTTGTTTTTTTTATTGTAATAATAACTGCATTTTTTCATTCCTTGGGATCGATATAAATTTTTTAAAAACATAATTAAATATTTTCATAAGAATTTTTTTTGAGAATAGCTTTTTTGGTAGGTTTTTTTATTATTATGATTGTAATTTTATCGAAACCCGGTGATATTTTTTTTTTAGAAGTTCGGTTATTAGTTTTTGTACTTCATATGGGATAGTATAAGATAGCATTTTTTGGACTGAGTAGTCAAATTCAGAAAGGGTACAATTTACCAGTCAATTTGTTTCAGTATCGTCATTAAGATAACTGTCTGGTTCTGTAATTCAATTTTATGAAGTTTAATATCATAGGAAGAGTTTGATTATTATTATTTATAGAAACTGATTTCTGATTTTGTGTGGTACAATTTTGAGCGGCGTAATAGATTGCATTATGGAAATGATTTATTGAGTTTAGAGCTAAGTTTTGATTAGTTATCTTTCCAGGAATAATCAGTTTTTCAAAGAGAATAACAATAGTGTAATAATAATATGAAGTACGTGGAGTGTTCGAACGGACTAAAGCGTGGGTTGTAACGCGAACCGTCACTGATTTGAACCTCGGTCACTGGCGGTACTTCTTTCTGGGCAGACAACTATCTGGAGAGAGAGGGCACCATCCCCCAACCAGGCATGGCAGAAACCTATGGGTGCCCATTCGAAATTCTGCCAAAACACAAACACTCACGTGTTACAAACCCACCGTTTCAAAACACTACTAAAAATTCCACAATAACTTGACTAACAGCTAATGGCTATAGCTGCCGGACTTAAGGATCAATTAAAAAAAAAATTAAAAAAAATACATAATAATAATACGTTTCTAACACAACAAACAAAAAATTAATTATTTGAAACATTGAAGTTGATTAAAAAATGTGTAGATGTTAATAAATAAAAAAACTAGAAGTATATGTTAAGACAAAATTTAGAAAGTGTCATTATGCAGGATATATACTTTAATTTATTGTTAACTAAAGAAAATATATATTAATTTAATTAAGGTTTGCATTGATTTTAATATAAAAAAGTATCTTAAGAATTAGTTGAAAAACAAGTATAAAAATATTTCAAAATGCAGTCAATTGTTTGAAAAACAAGTAATATTTAATTTACCACAATTAGATTCACCATCTCCAAATAATGTCCTATACAAATTGTGCATCCAAAATGCTTCACAAACACAAACACGAGTTTCTTCCTCGCAAATTCCGTGTCCTATAATAAATACTATTGGTAAATACTAATTATGTATAACAATATTAAAAATTTGCAATATTAAGGAACACATTTTCATGGAAATAAATAGAATTTATAAAAGCTTACTAATAAAGATCTTATTTTAAACAAACCTGAACAGTTATTTTGACAGACTGTAGTTTGAATATTATCAACTGATAGTTGTAAAAGAGATGAATCTTGTTTAAGTTTAGCTTTTAACATAGAAACTACATCAGGTCCAGGAAGTGTTTTATTTTTATTATCATTGACAAAAAAATGTAACTGTGCTCTTTTAGAATTTTGTTCTTCAGTCCATTGTCTAACTTTTAATTGACTACCAGAAGGTAACAACATTCCTAATTTTAATATTACTTCATCTGCTTGATTTTGTTTTAAATGACTTGCCTCGATATATAATGTTAAACTTACAATTGACTTCGCAATTGGATCTGAAAATAAATAAGTTTTTATATAATTATTATATTAATAAGTTATCATAAATTCACTATACCAGGTTTTACATTAACTGAAACAGTATCTTCACTTGAAGCTCCTTGATCATCACTAACTTTTAAACGGAACACATATCTCCCTTCAACTATGTTTGTTATCTGAAAAAGTAAATGGTAGATTAAAAAAAATTAAATATGAAACTATTCAAATTATGGTTAAGTTCACAAAGTAATAAAAATATAAAATGTACATACAATCAAAACTGGTGAATGATCTGTATTTAAAATTATTCTTCCAGCAGCTAACGAATTTGGTTCGCGAGTCCAGTCCCATTTTACAATAGCTAAGTCATCCCATGACATTGAGCCATTTAAAATAATAGCACTCACTGGTAATATGACAGTCTTATCTCCACCAGCATTAGCTTTTGGTGGGGTATTTTTATCTAAAAACAAAAGAAAAGATATTTATTTAAAATACATAAATATACAACAATAATTATACATTCTAATTATATAAAAAAAAACAATTGTTATTCATTTTTGAGAGTACAAATTACATAAATGTATATTAAATAATATTAAATATTAATAAAAGTACATACATTAAAAATTGAAATATGATTGCTAAGGCTCATTAGATATGTATATGTATTATTTCCTAAATTACTTTTTTAATAAAAGTATTTTTATTTCCACTAATCATAATTATAATGTTTATTTTCAAAATAAAATTGTTAATTGTAAGATAAGAGAAACAAAATTAAATATAAATTGAAGAAGTAAAGTAACTAAGAATTTAAACTATTTCATTTGTACATCCATAATCGAAATTTAAACATTAGTTTGACTCGGTATCTACTTACTTTGGTAAACTGTCAATTTAACAATATCAGATGCATTATTCCCATTTCCATCAGTGACAGTTAATCCAATTATATATATGCCTTTAGTTAACTCAGTAACATTTGTTCTAGACTCATTACCTTTATTGAAATGCACATTTGATGGACCACTGTAATGATAAATGAATTAATAAAATAAAATAAAAATAGTTCCAATGCAAATACTTTTATACCTAATTTGGTACCATTTCCATTTTTGTATTCCAATATCATCATTGCTTTTTGAGCCATCAAGTAACGCCCAAGTTTGTGGAAGTGATAATGTCAAATTTTTACCAGCAATTGCTAAAAAAAAAAAAGTAAAAATTACAATAAAATAAAATCTTAAAAGCACATAATTACAAGTACACATACCAACAGGAGGTTTATTAGTTGGTGGTTTGACAAAGACATGTACTTCAGATGGACTTGATGTTTGATTTGCATTATCAGTAACCCTCAATACAAAAGTATACAAACCTTCTTCTAGATTAGACAACCGAGGATATGGTGTACGAGTATCCTAAAGGTTTTTATATTAAGTAATATTTACTAAATATGTATAAATAAATGATTTTACTGTTTATTTGATTGGGTATATTATATAATTACTTGTATATCAACAGCTTTGTTTTGATCTGAAGAACTTTTTGTCCATTCCCATGCAACAATACCATGATCATCTGTACTTAAACTTCCATTTAGAGTCACATTTTTTACTGGTAAATAAACCACCATATCTTGACCAGCATTTGCTTCTGGTGGATAGTCAGGTACTCGCATAACAGTTATATTAGCAGTAGTTGAGTCAGTTGCATTCCATGCATCCATAACAGTTAACCTTATTAAATATGAAAAAATGTATATTAATTTATTATTTTAAGAATTATAAATAAAAAAATTACAGTTATAAAGAATACAACATATATCAAGGCTAGAAAAGTAATTAAAATTTATTTATCTCAATATTTGTGTCTTCATTTGTTTTAATTACAATGTTATCATTAAATTAAAATGAAAAAATAACAAACTAATGCATTAGGAGTAGCAGTAAAAATGACATCAAATGAACAACTATTTACTTAAATGTGTAGTTTCCAGGAATTTGAAGATCATTTAATTGTAATGTTGGAGTATCAGGGGGCAAATGAGGTCTATATCCTAATTGACCTTTTTGTAACTCCCAACGCCAATGGACAATACCAGTATCATCAAGACTGCTAGAACCATCAAGTACTGCTACTGTGTTGGGCAACTTGACTACCAAAGATGATGGCAGTATTACAGCTTTTGGTGGTGTATTAATTCTTTGTGCTGTTGAAAATAGCATTCAAAACTATGTGTTATAGAAATATACAAGCAAAATTTACGTGGTAGAACTGTAACATTAGCTTGTGTTTCTCCAAAAGTTCCTGTTCCCGTAACAGTGACCTTGAAAGTATAAAGACCTTCAACTAAATGGGAAAGTTTCAATGTGCTTCCATTCTGATCATTCATTGATACAGCCTGTCCAGATCCTTGAGTTTTTGAAATCAAAGACCATTCATACTGATAACTATGTCCTATGTTGAATAAGAATATAAGTTATAAAATAATAAATAAATAGTATGTAATTATGAATGAATACCAGTATCATCTGCTGGTACAGTATAAGCAGAAAGTGTAGCTTCATTTTCTGGAAGTCGTAAAGTTTTTGACAAGACAGAAACAACTAAATGTTTGATTTCAGGTGGTTTTTGGGATTCACTTTCAGCTAATACCTGAAGATTTGAATAATTTTTTTATAAAACTTATAATAAATAATAAATATTTTACATTTACTTTTTTAAAAGTGTCCAATTGAGATTGTTGTAACTGTTGTGGTTGTTCAGAGGAAATATAATTTGCTACATCTGTAATATCATAACCAGAATTGTTTAATACTGATGCCATATTACCAGTAGTTGACAAACAATATTGTTTCGAGTTGTCTAGTTGGAAACCATTAGCACAAATACATATACCAATTACAGAATCACAAAATTCATTTTCTGTACAGTCATTATTTGATTCACAAATTTTATCCAATGAGTATATTTTATCTTCTTTAGAATCACTTTAATTATAATAAAAACATTGTTAATAAAGTAAACTGAATTTTTGCAAGAAAATTATGATATTAATAAAAGAAAATATAGAAAATTATATAAAAATTTACTTGGATTCCAATGAATTATCTACTATATCATTCCAATTACTAGTAGGAGGAACTGGAGCAACTAAAATCATCTTAAATTCTACATTTGGTATTTGTTCTTTAGCATATACTGGTCCACAGTCATAATTTGTATTACATATCACCTAATACAAAAATTTAATTTAAATTAATTTAAAATAACAGTTTATATTTTTGGTTTACGTATTATCTACATACATAGAAATAAACAGAAAAGTATAAGAAAAATATGATATTGTAAAAAATTCTTATAAAACATAAATGATTAGATTATATTTAATTGCTTAGTTGATCAACCATGTATATTATAATATGAACTTTAGATCAGCCATACGCATTAATATGAATCAATTGTTTTCTAAGTTACAATATGGTACTTAACAGCTATAACAAACCGTAAAACAATCATTCTTATGCATAAATACAGCATTACAATTATCTGATTCACAACACTTGACAATACATCCATCAAATGTAACGTTTGGCATTTTATTGTACACTCCAGCATTTTCTTTACCTGAAAAATGTTTGAAAAATTTCAGAATTTTTCAGTCTGACAGGGTTAAGCTTTGTATTATCCTACTGGATTTTCAAAAACAACACTTACTCATTGGTCTGTAACCAACAAACACCCAAGGATAGATCTTTGGGCACAAATATTTTCGATTGTGTACGCTACCATGAAACCCTCGACAAGAGATAAAAACGAGAAGCAGGCCAAATAGAAGTGTCCGTGGCGACTTCATTTTGCGTAGTGATTGTAAGGACCTTCAAACAATATGGAACTAGCTTCTCAACACATAACAATGTGATTGAATTGAATTTTTTTTGGAATATTAATTGAATAGTTATACGTGTACATGATACCACAACAAGACTGGTACAAACGATTTAAATCCGTGACTATCGCATATTGTTAATCCACAAAGTATGTAGTTTTTTTATTTGCGAAATACTTGACGTTCAGTTGCCGATAGATATATACAGAACAAGCGAAAATTGCTGTAGACTTCAATCCATTGAGCACTGATAAGATAATGATAAAATATCAGTGGGTGGTTATCACCGTTAACTACACACTGAGTTGTTTGACGCGACTCGGCTACACAATAATAATCAATAAATTCGACAAACCTTATATTTTTACTGAAATTCCCTACTTCATGCAAGTTGTCTACTACGCGGATATGAGGAATTGTTATTTTGTTGTTATCTCCGTCGGTTATCGTGAACATATATCCTGTAGTTATGCATAAATTTGGAGCGCTAAATAATATTTTACCGAGAATGTAATATAAAATATAAATGTGCACATATACGCCAATATACGTATATCATACGGTAAATATACACAGTACTGTTTACGCGAATCTCCAATTATATTTTTAACTCTGGAAAATTAATTAATGAATATAATATTCAATGTTCATTAAAAATAAAATATTTCTATAGCTCCTAAAACCGATATTCTACAGATATCCTCTAAATTGTTAATAGCAACCTCTATTTCAAATACTATCAAGTAAAAAAAAATACTTGAAAATTCATAGAGCATTTGTGTGTATTTAATATTTGGTAAACAATTTTAATCTGTTTAATATTGCGTTTTATTTTAGTTAAATAAAGTGGTCGGTACCAGTGGCGGATTTAAAGGTTTAAATGAAGTCGACAAATCCAAAAGAAGGGCCTTGTAATAAATGTATCACTAAAATTCTTAGCCCCATTTTACAAAGCTGCTTGCGTTTCCATGATACGAAAATGGAAAATAATACATTAGAAATAACGTGATGCAGCAAAATTGATAATAAATCATTGTTCATATACTCGTATAGTGTTCATACACGGAAATTATATAAAATTCTATAATCAATATTAACAGTATTTCTAACTATATCTATATTCAATCTTTTTTACTTTGTTCATTTATAAAATGTTCTATTTTTGAAGTATTCTGAGTATTTTGGAGTATTTCCTGTATATTTAAATTATTTTGTTATAAATAAAAATGGTAATTGTAAATGATATTACAATTTGTACTATAATTTTTTTTCTGTGGTAAAATTTAAAAAAAATTAACTATAATTTTTCTGGGCCTCAATAAACAATTTAAGGGTCCCGTCGGCATTCGCCAACTAAATGACCGTTAAATCCACCACTGGTCGGTACAATACATACTAAAAATATAAATTTTGATTTGGTATGTGTATTGTTAATTACGGGTTAAGAAATATGGAAGGGTAAATAATTTAATAACAACGACTAATTAGGCGTAATATGTTGAACAGTAAGACTTATGTATAAAAACATTTTTCACTTGTGTAACTACAAACAATGAATTTATATTCAATATTCTGATACCTCAAATAAATAATACTCAACTGCACGTAGTGGGTACTACCAAAACTGTTAAACTTCCAAGTGTTTGAAATATATATTTAATTTTCGAAATATGAAATTACTGCCTATAATTAATATTAAAATACATATTATAAATTGTGGAATCATTGTTATGTATTGTTAATTAAAATGTTTCAAACCAAATATTAAACAATTAAACAAGAATGAGGACAATATATTGGTACATATATGTACCAGTTGAGCCTTAAAAAAAAAAATTAAAATAGATTATGGGGGACAGATTTTAATCAGTACAGTCAGTATAGTTGACGTCTAAGACACGATATTGTTGATCGATCTAGGCACTCGTTTATTACGATTTTAGTAGGTAGGTGATGCAATTAAGTTGTATAAATCAATAATAATCGACAAGTTTGTTTCGTGGCGTTTCATTAAATATATTATCATCACGATATTAAGATTAAAGTTAAACGGAAAATTATTATAGAAAAATGTTTGAAAAGTAAAAATGAAAAAGAGTCCTTGTGGTCTTGTAGTGATTTATTGCTCAAAATAACTATTGAAAAGCGGAAAATATGTTTGGCGGTCAAAATATTTCAACATTTTCTATACTCTTTGGTTAAGTTGTAATTTGTGTGTTTCAGTGTTAGTAACCATGGAGTAACCGCTTTTGCTCTCCAATTTACCTATACGATCAAAGGGGGATTGGTGGATTTTGATAACGCGTTCTTTTTGGGTTTTCTGAATTTTTAGAAAACGCGTTTTTATCAACCCTTAGGTTGTTTTTATTAATTAAACAACTATTTATTTACGTAAAGACTTAAAATTGTTTAATTTATATTCTAACTATGCCGAAGAATAAAGGTAAGTAAATTGTTACAATACTTTTAGCGTTATTCATTTATTGTGTTTCTTTGTGTGTCTCCTAATTGTTTTTTTTTCGTACCTCCAGGAAAGGGAGGTAAAAATCGTAGGCGTGGTAAGAACGAAAATGAAACAGAGAAGCGTGAATTAGTATTCAAAGAAGATGGGCAAGGTAATTATAATAAAATATCAATCTTCACCAAAATTTTTATTTTAAATGTATGATTCTTCATAAATAACTTGAAATATGTTAGTACACATATTTTTTTTATGATTAAATTGTGATTTCGTCATTATTAAATTAAAAATAAAAGTGCTCTAAACTCCTTACATATAACTTTATTAATAACATTAATACTTTTAGTAATAAATATGTTTTATTATACATTAAAATGTAAAACAAAAATTATTTGAAAAAAGTAATTAATATATTAACCTTGAACTTTATTATTTATACGTACAAAATAAAATTTAACCATCATATCAGTTATATTAAAATTAAAAGTTAAACCAACTAAATAAAATAACTTATCAATTTTATTAATAACTTAAACTGTATTACAGCTAAAATATTTTTATTGATGTACGTTTATTTTTAAATTTATTTCACACGAGATGTTTTCTTATTATAATTATTAGAAATAATAAAATTGTATCAATTTTAAATAATATCTGCGCACAATTATTTTGTTGTTTTTAAATTATATTAAATTTAACTTAAACTTTGAAATTATTTATATAAGTATTTTCATTTTTATTATGATTGAGCAATTACCTGTTATATCTACATTATTTCTTAAGTATATTACTTTATATATTTTATATATTTAAATAATTAAAAATGATTTCACTGTTGAACTATTTCTTACTAAATTGTTAGGTTATGTTTACATGATTCCCATTTTCTTATCTAAATGATAAGCAATTTATCATATTGGTCATTAATTAATTATATAAATATATATTAATTATATGTAAAAGTAGATTTGTAAGTTCAAACAAAATGTAGAAATGTTTTGTTCATCTTTAGTTTGTAGCGTAACTGTTATAATATTATAAATATGAAAGTAATGAATAATCTGTTGTATACATTTTTAATAAAGTAAACATTTATCGATTCTGAGAAAATTAATTATTATTTATTTGTATGGTTTTAATATACATAAGTATTTAATTTGGTAATTAGTATAACATATTTCATAGATAAATTTATTTTTCTTACTATTGGATAGCTTCTGTTGTTTAATATTGTGCTCCTACAAAAAAACCTGGAATGTTTTTAAAAGATTCTCATTAAAATTTGTTTTATTATCTAGTTTCCAGCACCTCATTCAAATTTTGGGAAATCAATGTATCTCCAGTTAGTAACTAGTGGGTTTTTATTTTCATTTTGGCCGTTGTTGGCACCTGTTCCATTGATAAATATTATTGATGTATTAAGCAGGTATTTAAAACTTTTTTAATACTAGGCTAGTAATTAATAAATACACCTTAAAAAAAAAAAAAAATTGAAAATGATTTGTTCTAAGTTAATAGTTAAAAATTTGATAATCTATAGAGGACAACTATAAAATGATTTAATAATATTGCCAAGTATTCTAGTTTGAGTTAATAAACTCAGAAATTACTTATATTGTTATGACATGGAACACATATTTAATTATTTTTCCATTGTATTTTTCAGAATATGCTCAAGTTACTAAAATGTTGGGAAATGGACGTCTAGAAGCTATGTGCTTTGATGGTGTTAAACGACTTTGCCACATTCGAGGAAAACTTCGGAAAAAGGTTTTATAAATATTTATTTTATAACTATTAATATGTTACAAAATCCATGAATTATATTTATTTAATTTGAAAATACAAGTTTTAGTATAATTTTATATTTATATTTTAAAAATAATAAATTTAAATTAAATAATAATCATTTTTGATTTCAATTATATTAATCTAATTTGTATTCGATAAATTTTAAGATGGCATTTACTACTCATAGTCTATTTATTTTTTGTTTTTATCTATTAGAGTAAATTTTTTTTAATTTATTTAACTATAAATTATGATGATTATTATTTTAATGAACATTATATTTTAGGTGTGGATTAATCAAGGTGATATAGTACTAATAGGTTTACGTGAATATCAAGACACTAAAGCTGATGTCATTTTGAAGTATACACCAGATGAAGCTCGTAACTTGAAAACATATGGAGAATTTCCAGAAACTGGTGAGACTAATTATTTAAATTGGTTTTTTAATTTTTCTAAAAAAAAAATGTTACTATATAATAAACCCTTACAAAATATTTTTTAGTTCGCATCAATGATACAGTCACATTTGTTGACGATGGATTGGATGAGGATATTGAATTTGGAGATGATATCAGTGATGACGAGGAAGCAGATGCTGTTGATAATGTAAGAAATAATATAATTTCTCGTGGATAATATTTTAATTAATTAATTTTTTCTCTTTCAGATATAAATTTGTTTCAAAAGAATTAAAGCATTAAGGTAACATAATTTGCCTAAAAAACATATTATAGTTCAAAATAAAATTGAAATAAATGTTTACTTGCATAATGCTTTATTTGTGTGTGTGTGTATTTTTTTTTATATAAATTTGTTTTTCTATTACTTGATATAAACTTTTATTTTATTGAAATAAGTCCATATAATAATAATTATAATTTACCAGATACAGTTTCCTTTTCACTGAATGTATATATACATAATAAATATATATATATATATTAACAATTTAACAAATAAATTAGGTAATACATTTGTATTATATTTATTTAGTGAATTATAAAGAAATAATAAGTCAATAGTAACAGTAGGGCTGAAGAAAATTTTCTCATATTTATGTTAATAAAAAAAATTAAACACTGTAAAATGTGTATCTAAAATGTATCTAGTTATTTATCCAAATATCGAGGAGTTAAGTTTTTCTTCACTTAGTATAATTATTGGCAAATAAATTTATTCTGAATGAACAAACAGTAAGTGTATGTCTTAATTTTGTGAACATTCCTTTTGGATTACTAATCAACACAAACAACGTAGCATTTACTGCAAGTACTTGTATACATTGATTTATGGTTTCTATAGTGTATTGTTGACGAATAGATATTATTTGGTTTTATTCATTCAACAAAAATTTCAATAGCTCTACGAATTTGATAATTAATGTACCGCGACTAATATTGGATTCCATGGCTGCAAATGGAAAGTAATTATTAAATTTAGGACGGAGTGACCGAGCGGAATTTCCTGATGCACATTTCCTCTATGTAGAATATTTTTATGCTATTATCTATTATGAAAGATCTCGGCCAATGGTCTATTTGGCGAAATCGATGATGGTACAAAGTAGATTGTGCTAGTGCTACTGTGATAGCAAATGGATGTCGATGCGTTGTTTTGTTTGGATCGCAAAAATGCTGATGAATACTAAACTCGCGACATCATGTTACGATGCGCAAATTATAAAGCATGGCGCGTCGAAGGAAGAGAACGTTTGTACGTGGGGCGAATAACGTCTTGAAACTAAAAACTAATAATGATGAAACGCAATGTTGTGCTTTTCCGCTCGGAAACGGAGAGCAGATACAAAAATCAGGTCTGTACCAGTCTTACGACTTCTATTTTTCGTGACGCGATGCCACACGCCCACGGGTGGCGAGTATTGAAATGCGCTGCCCAATAATAAATGATGTAATATGATAATGAAATCACGATTAACGAGCAACAACACGGTCCGAAGGCGTACACCCGGCCCAGGTATACTTACAGGACGTTTTGTTAGACGGGTCAGGCGCCCGTTCTTCCCACACGTAGAACTCACGGGTCGGTGGATTCGCCGGACAGTACTGCTGGAGTTACGCGAGCGAATAACGCGTATCAATAATGCATTAAAAGTGTATTGTATACGTTTGGGCTCGTGAACTTGCGTTATTCGACCGCGTCGTCATGATTCAATATTGTTCGTTACGATTTGTAATTCTTCAGTTCTAGGCAACAACTCCTCGGATGGATGAATAAAGCGGGCACCTCCCGTGGCCAATTTTTTCCTTCAAATTGTTATTAATTTATTTATATCGTGCTAGGTAAATGCATAAATGTGAACACAAATACGAAATTACAAAAGTATGAAGTTCGTCACCCTTACCCGACCTATAAAAGGATCTAGGGACGCTACTGTAACTCCCTGCGTTTTTGCTCGATGCGTTATCTCAACGACGCTCTCGGGGGACATCTACACCCATAGATCACCTCAACCTACACCACTTTCACTGATATCTATTCGCCGTGGACGCGTAACCACTTTTCGCATACAACCCTAATGTTCAACAAATTCTGCCCTGGGTAGGTACGTTCGTATGAGGCATGGATTCGGTTATCCAGGGCCCCACGGCATATTTATTACAGGGGACTAGTGGAGTTGTACGAACAAAAAAATAAAACTGTAAGTTACTTTATAAAAGAATAATGTTCGTTGATTGTGTAAACCGCACACGGATTACTACATCGTGTACCACCGTCACTATTCGATTTATATAATCAGATAATATAACTATATACATAGGTACAATTTGGGGGGGAGCTTGGGTGTGCTTAGCACCCCCATTTTCGAAATTCGCGAAATTATCTTGTATTTTGATCTATGCAGTGTACAATGCCGGCCCAAGATATGGGCGAAGCGGGCGGTTACCCGGGGCGCTACTTTTATAGGGGCGCTTTAAATATACGAATATTTTATAAATTTTAGTGCAATATTTATTAAATTGACAATTATATATCGAAATGACTAAATTATCCATGACACTATGATAGAATATTCTGTTATATGATTGTTTTATAGATTATGCGATTTATACGTCACTTTCCAGTTTCTATTATTATATTACAAATAATTAAAAAATAATATACAATAATATTTTATAATCATTAACTCGGAAAAACCAAAAAAATATGTGTTACAGTCGATACGTTTAAGATATCAGATAGTCGCCGTTGGACTGTGTTGGTTATTATTATAGTTATAAATCGTAAAATTTATCGTCTCTTATTGTTATCTGGAATGTTCGTATATATAAATACGATGTACAATTTTTCACATTTTTGTTTTGCTAGTGCAGTTGAACAGTTATTAGCGGTATCGACGATATCGGTTAAAAATATATAAGTATTTTTAAATAATAGAAGCAATTTTTAATTTACACTTTTGTATTAAGAAATTATAAACAGTGTTCATTATATTCAACAGTATAAATTAATGCAATTTTATTTAATATATTAATTATTAGACAAAAAATGGCACCAAAAAAACCTAGTGGTTATCAAAATCATAAAATAAAACTAGAACAGCAATTACAGGTAGAAAAATGTCCAAAAATTTCATCATTTTCAAATCTAATATCAACGTACAAAACCCTAATATGCCATTTGAGAGTGAATTAGAAGATAATTCTAATGAAATAAACGATTTTACTAATAGTTCTAGTAATGACGAAGACTGTAGTAATATTCCTAATATATAATTTCTACTCACGAATGATCCAAAAAATATCGATTTAAATGATTTTGATATAATAACTAGTTCGAACAATTTCAATGATATAGCATATTGGCCTGAACAAATAACATCTACTGACAAAGATTATTTGATAACAACAGAACCCAAAATGTTTATTGATTATATGAAGAATTTTAATTTTCCTAAAGATAATAATAACTGTAGTTTTTTATAATCGTTATTTTATCGAACTATAAGTAACAGAAAAAAATATTTAAGAAAATGGTTAGTGTATTCCAAAACAGTTAATGCAGTATTTTGTTTTTTTTTTTGTAAGATATTTGATCCTACGAGTCGATCTAATTTAACCAAAGATGGGTTAAAAGACTGGAAACATGTACACGAGTATTTAAAAACCAACGAGAATTCGCCTCATCATATCAAATGTGCTAGTATGTGGTTGGAGACTAATATAAGGCTTAAAAAAAACAAATCAATCGCGTCGACCTACGTCAGGCTTACAAAAACAAATAGTTGATGAAAGAGAACATTGGAAAAAAGTTTTAGAACGATTAATTGAAATTACAATTTTTCTTGGAAAAAATAATTTAGCATTTAGAGGTTTTTCGGATTAGTTATTTACACATCACAATGGAAATTATTTGGGTCTTGTCGAGTTGTTAGAAAAATTTGATTTAGTAATGAATGAACACGTTCGTCGTGCCATGTCTCGTGAAACGCATGTAAATTATTGTGGAAAAATTATTCAACATTAAATTATTAATATAATTGGAAACTTAACACGTGACAATATACTAGGTCGCAAAGCAAAATATTATAGTATTATGTTAGATTGTACTCCAGATATTAATCACATTGAGCAACTTTCTTTGACTTTGAGATTTTTTGCTATCGACGAAATGTGCATTAAAGAACATTTTATAGAATTTGAACCATTATTCAACTCGTCTGGTGAAGGAATTTATGAGTCTATATTAAGTATGTTGAAAAATTGTAAACTGGAACTAAGCAACTGTAGAGGTCAGGGAATACGACAATGGGGCAAATATGAAGGGCAAAAATAAAGCGTTCAAGCACGAATATTAAGAACAAATCCTCGAGCATTTTTTATGCCATGTGGTTGCCATTCACTGAATTTAGTAGTCAGAGACTGTGTTTCTTGCTCTATTGAGTCAGAGAATTTTTTTGGGACGATTCAAAGAATTTATGTTTTATTCTCTGCATTTGTTGGACGTTGGCATATCTTAAAAAACATGTAAAATCTTTAATTGTTAAGCTACTTTGCGAAACTCGATGGGAATGTAGAATATATTTTATTAATGCTATTAAAAATGAAATTTTACAAATAATAAATGCACTGATAGAATTAACTAAATTAAATACTGCTGATCATTTAGTGGTTTCTGAAGTTAATTCATTAATTCAATTCATTGAAAGATTCGATTTTTTAGTTTTGTTGTGTTTTTGGCAAGATATTTTATCAAAAGTAAACCTTGTTAGTAAGTCAATGCAAAGTTCAAAAATGGATATTAGAACCGTGGTTTTACTTTTGGATAATTGTACTAAGTTTTTACAAGATTATAAAATAACTGGATATACAGAAGATATAAAGTCTGCTGAAAAAGCTAGTGTACACCAGAAAATAATTGTTCTTCAGAAAGATCTTTTTCAACCCACAGAAATTTGTATTTGGTATAATGAGGCGTTTTTTATTGTTGCTCCCTGGTGTCAAATTCCTAAATACGGCCCTGGTTCCGAAAAAATATTTTATTTTTAATAAAAAAGTCGGAGAATTTAATCAGTTGCCCCACCCTTTCAAAAGTTGAAATGACGCCCCTGGTTTATACTCTGTTACCTCATAACTATTAACTATTATACACTTTTTATCATACGAATTATGATTTACCTCATATATAAGCACCTATAACTCAAATATATCACGCATTTATGCATTAGGTAAGTGTAAAAATAAGATCTCTCTTCATGGTATCACGTAATAAAAAAATTGTGGGTACCATATACGTTAGTATTACATTCATAAATTGTATTAAGCTGTAATATAAATTAGATAAAGATATGTAATAAAAACGATACTTTTTTTTTTTTATGGAAAATACCATTAAAAAATATTTAAAAAAAATAGTCATTAATATTTATGATACCAATCAACTAAGCTTAATATAGAAGAAAAAATTTGACATAGGTAGTCAAATCTTTTGATTTTTTCAACAGTAGCTTTCGACATTAGCGATGTATTCGATTTCAGTTCGAAAAATTAACACTTATTTGTTCTAACAAAATAAATGTAAATATAATAGGAGGTTTATGGAAAAATTTCGACATTATTTCGATGGTCGTTTTCAGTTTTTTATTAATTGTGGCAAAACTTTTGAGAAAAACGATAAATAACTTATCTATGTATAGAACCAAACAATTGCCAAGAAACATTTCTTATGTCGGCATGTCGCAATCGCGAAATACTACATCACGTACTTTGTGGCGCTGATTTACTAAGTATTCACTAAAATAAAAAACTTGGTTTTTGTGTATCACACTCCTCATGTTTTGCTCGGCATCTAACACATATTGTACACATATACATATACACTCGTATCACATTTTGTTATTATTTATCAAATACAAATACAACCAACCGAACCCATATTTATTGGTTGAGTCTTGATGAAATACTTCAAAGATAAATATTTCTTATGAATGACTTAGGGTGATATCGATCATAAATCCTTTAAACAATTACAGATAAGAAATTTACCAACGTGACATTGTCCATCAAACGGCAAAGTATATATTCAGGGGCGCAATTTCAATGAAAAAACTGAGGGTGCTGAAGGCCTTCTATATTTTTCATGTTTCTTAATGGTTATAGATACCGGCAACCCGTACAATTCAACAGTTACTAAAATATTTGGTAAATATTTGAATATTTCTAAATTTAAATTGTTCACTTTGATTTTATATTTTTATTGCACATACAACGAATTACCCGTCTGTAAACATAAATGTTTCATCACATGATGACATTTAGATTCTAAATGAAGCGATTCGGTTAGAATATTATGGTAAAATAATGATATTTGTATTTTATTTTTTAACACTTTTTTGGATAGAAATACTGGTCCAAAAGTTTTTTCTAGGAACTTTTTAGATTTTAAATTGGCAAGTGATGGTACTTTAGATAGGTCGTACCTAGAAAATATCATTTTTTTCTAGATTTTAAATCAGCTAAATTTTGTATTACTTCATTTAGATCTAATTTAGAAACTTTAACATTTTCTATACTGATTAATGCCAAATTGTTGAGACGTTTTTCTGTCATTGTTGATCTCAAATACGTTTTTATTAACTTTAATTTACTGAAACTTCTCTCACAACTTGCAGTAGTTACAGGAATTGTCATCATAATTCTTAAAGCGACCCATAAGTTTGGTAAAGTATCTTGTAATTTATTATCATTAATAAATGTTAAGATTTCCAATGGACAGCTATCTTTTATAGAGTATAATGATCTTACAATCTCAATTTCATTACACAAATCTATACCATTCAAATCGCACATTGTCTTATCTTTATTCTGATCGTTAAGTTTTAATTGTAGATCCTTACACGGTTTTAGATTCGTCTAAAACCTCGTCTTTAGATTCGTAATAAAATTGTTTTTTCTACGTATTACACGAGTGACTCTAAATTTCGGTTCCACATTTAATTGTAAATACTAATAATTTAAAACCGACAATATGATTTTCTTTTTGTGGTATAACTGTTATAGTTTTAGTCTGAAGTTTCGAAACAGATATTGGTTTTATTTTGTCAAGTCTGGGCGTTAACGAGTTAAAAAGTTAAAGTTAAGTAAAAAATTAAAATAAAATTATCTTTTTAACTTAACTAGTTATTTTTGGATTTTCATTCAATTAACTATTAACTAATTAAATTTATTTTTTAACTAACGTGAAATTAACGGATAAATTTTTTATTTTGAAAAAATGAGTTAATATGATTTATTTTCATTTTCACTTTTTTTCGTTTTACTATTTTAGTCCATTTCCTTTGCATGTTAAAAATATTTATCATGAATTTATTTAAGTTAAAAAAGTTAAGCTTTTCCAATAACTCTGTAATCTAAAGGAACATTCTAAATACATCAGAAAATATTTTATGATAATATTTATGTTTTATGTTGTTAATGTTATTAATTTAACTATAACAAATATCGAGTAGGTAAAAATAATAAAGGCATATAATAGTACCTATATGTACTCATTATATTATTTAACAATTTTTAGCAATGAGGGTAAATAATAATATTAATTTGAAGGAGATGTTTATTTTTCAATTGTATATTATTTTTTAATGTCTTTCAGTAAGATATTTTGTCATGTATTTTTTTAGAATATTTACATACATTATGTAATTTAACAATACAGAATATTGTTAAAAGATGTGCGCATGACAAATATAATAAAGTAGACAATAATGTAAATACGAGTATTTCGGCCTATCAAGTTACAGTGTTGCATACTGTGAACGATGATAAGTGACTAAATCTTCTGTTATTATATGCTTATGTACACTATTATGAATTTATTGTTTAACGAATTGAGTAGATTAAGTTTTCAACTTACCAGAGAGGATTTGGATTGATATCTATTTTATAGTTAACCGTTCTTGCTTGGATGTGGCCCTTTTTTGGTATTTAATTCTGATTCTAATGGCTAGATTGATTTGCAGTACGATCAAAATAGAGTTATTAGTGGAAATAATTTGACGCATCATCCGTTCAAATATCTATTATAATTTACGATGACCATCTTTTTTTTCATTTATAATCAGCTTGTAATGTTTTTTTTTTGTATTGTTAAAAAATATAACAAATAGAAAGTCTATGTAGGAAAAGAGAGTAGTGACTGAATAAAACATCGACATCATCCAATTAAGCAACTATAATTGGCACTTGGCACCTGTATCAACTATTTTCGCCATTCGTCATCACGTTTTGTTTGATTTATAGAAATAAAACAATAATTATTATTTTATTTGATTATAGTTTAATTTCAGTGGACCATTGTTTTTGTCTCAATACACGATAATACCTATAAAGGATATTATTCACTTTTGAGTTATTCCAAGTCTTTCCGAAACACAGACAAGTAATGCGCATGATGTACTGGCTGTTCTATTGGTATAACTTATTTAAACATTTGTTTTGATTTTGTTGGTATATAATGTTACAATAATGTTTCATAAAACGGTATACGCTTCATGTTATATGACAAATTCATGTAAACATCCTGTAAACATTAATATGCACGTATTACGTATAATGTAATTAAAACATTTATATCATAAAAGGTAGATACATAAATAGTTTCTTTTATCCTTTAAACTATTTTAAATTATTTATTTGTTTTTACAAGAAAATATTATGGTTTTGATGACATGTATTATGTTTTTGTAATTAAATATTTAATATTATGTTATAATTTATTAACAAAAGTGTTTCTATGTTATCTACGTTATCTTTAATAATCATGATCTCTCCATCAATAATTTTAAATTTCATATTATTATATAATTAATCTTCATTACTCACCTTTGTAAAGATAATAAGTTATCAGAATATTAAATATTACATTTGGTTGTGTTCGTTAAATTTATCGTGTAGATATAATAATTTTTATCGTTAAACTAATAGTGTGGTAACTCTTCTTGTTATAAAATATACGGTGTAATTTTTCTTTGCAATCAAATCATGAATGTAGTATAATCCAATGTTAATTATTATTCTGGTTAGTAAAAATCGAAAACTTTTTGTCCCTGAAAAATATTTTATATATGATATTTTTACATGTCTTAAAAGTAAGCATGACGGACGCGAACACATGATAGACCACCATATAGACACGAAGGTGCTATATCTCATAATAATAGCTCGTATAAATATGTAAGTATTTTCACCATAGTTAATGATGGTCAATATTTTCGTAGTTTGTTTGGCAGTTACAGTCTAACTTAACCATTCACTCCATTTTTAGATATTTTTTTTTAAATAGGCTTTACTTTTATCCCATTCATATTTGGAATCATTAGTTAACTATAGAAAATTATCATAGGCCTGCATGAAAAAATAAATGTTACGAAACATTATCGTGTTATAAGTATACTATGTATCTACACCTGAAGCTTTAGGTAGCTAAAAAATAGTAACGGAATATTTCCAATTGCAGTCATAATCGTTATTGTTTCGATTAATATGTGAAAGTTTCCATGACATTAGTTTTTGAATTTACATATTGAGTACCAATGCCGCAACTACAAAGTAGGAGACCCGTGTGCCTCCTATTTTGTAATATTATATTATATTAGGCCCCTTCTTAGGATTTATTTTTGTTGTACTTTTTATTTATAAGTATCAATTTTTTTAGGTTTTAAAACACGTTTCACATTAGTTAGTGTATGTTATATGTATGATATATGGTATATGTATATATATTAAATTAAATACCTATAACTTTTGTATATTATACTTCACTACATATTCATGTAGTAAATTTATTTAAGTAGTTTAGGTAGGTATGTTGTATGCCTACTCAAATACTCAATGAACTCATTGTTAAATAAATATTATATTATTCTAAAATATTATAACATTCTTACCTAAATTTTAAAAAGAGTTTCTTTTTATTATAAAATAATAATATAATATTATTAAATAATTATATGTTTTTAAAGTGTAGTTTATTTGAGGCTGGGACTAGTGGCCCCCCCCCAAATGTATGTAAGCCTTGGGGCCCGTGTGTATGGCACACTCTGCACACCCGGTTTTTGCGGCACTGTTGAGTACACATATTCACTGAAATTTAAAATTACACGTAGAAAATATTCCTTTCGTTTTGATTTGGAAGTATAAAAAAATATCACTGTTTCAGTATTATGTATAAATAGACGTTAAATAAATTGCTAATAATTTAATAGTTTATTCCAAATAAAAATTATCAATTTTTTAAAAGCTTTTTATAATAATTACGTTGAAAATTAATATCAAGTGTGCTGAACAATGAGCATTTTTTTTTGTACTCAACTAACCCTCAAAATTTAATCACTAAAATTACTAAGTAAAAAAAAAATATTTTTAAGATATCCATTATTGAAACTTGATCGAATTGCGTAGTATTCTTTAACAACGACTTAATTAGCATAATAAATGCCCAATAAAGTACTCAGATGTATTTTAGTGGGGGGTCCTATTGGAAAATTTAATGAACAAGCCTCGTAAGTATTCCATAACTACTCATCAAGAATAATTTTTTTAAGAAATTATCTACCCATTTTTTCTTTTATTTGTCTACCGTAATAAGAATTGACGATGTTGATTTATTATAAATGTTAAAATATTTGTTAAAATAACAATAATCTATAAACGTATAGTTTATAGAAATCTAAAGTTATATTGTTATCTAAGTTATATAAAGTTATATAGCATATAGAATCGTACGATGCTTATTATTTACCTTGAGTATGAATTAAAACCCATCATTTTACGGTAAATACATCACTGACCCAGAAACAAAGAATTGCGAGTAATATTTTTTTTTAAATATCTTTATAATCCATACATAATTTATCATACCGTACTACTATATTATTTTGTTCATTTTACAAAATATTGGTGTGCGTGAGTAGATCTGCAAGGAATGCTTATACATGTTATAAACCTATTGTAACTAGTTAGTCGTTTGTTGTATAAAAAAAAAAATCTTTATATAATATTTATCGATTTAAAGAAGAATAATTCTGTTATAAACTTCCTAACTTAACTATTTTTATACTAATAATTATTAGCACTAAACCTTGTTACTTAATCAAGCCCGGATTAAGGGGGGGCAAGGGGGACACGGTTCCGGGGCCCATCTTTATTTGTAAAATATATGATTTTAATACATTTAAAATAGTTGTAAAGAATTTTTATATTTTTTTTTTATGTTCTTAATTTTATATCACGAAAAATTACTAAATGATAATAAATATTAAAATGATATTCTAATAATTGATAACGTATATATGGTAATAATTGATATTATTATTATTATTATTATTCGCATGAGGTACCCATATAATTTATATATGATAAGACGTTATATTGTCCAGTCCATGTTTTTATTATCTAAATATGGAGGCAATATAATTAATCTAACTCTAAAAATAGAATTTGTAATAATGGCAATATCGGGAAATCGTATTATGTTGATGGTTGACGGATGGTTACAGACGGAGTGGAGTTTTTGGTACGGTGTTTACTATAATATACTTACTACTCACTTTTTACTACGACCATAAGGCTATGTGTATTTTTGTATAAATAATTTTTATTTTATAATTGTTATAGACTATAGTTCAACTCGTGTAGTGTTGTATTATTTATTTCATTGTGTTATAACTTATTAGTTTATATTAATTAATTAAGAAACAACTATAATAAAGAGTGACACGAAAAAATATCTAAGTGGTGCGGAGAAAAGAAAAAAAAAGAACAAGAGAAACAATTTATTTCAAAACGGAATAAAATTGCAGGATTCTTTACAGCTTTGAATCCCGGTAAATACAACATATTACTAAAACATTCTTAAACAAAGTATTAGGTAGTAAGTGAATTTATTACATTATTACAACATGCATGTTTGAATATTTCTATAATACATAACCTGTTACTGCAATTGTTCCAACTGTTCCAAGCGATAAATTTGACTTAGTTTTAAAAACTGATGATCAGACATTAATTTTACCTCATCTAGTACCAAGTTCAAGTAGCTGTACAGAAATTGAAGAGTCTAATTTGATATCAGATACTATTCTTGATCATGATGAATATTACAAAGATCCATTTAACTGGCCAAATAATTTTAATGATAAATTTATAAGTTTTTGTATAAATAAAGGATCAACTTTTTTCCAAAATAAGGAGACCAATTTTAGTCAGTCGGCACGTATTATATCAGGTAGGTTATACTAAAAACCTTATATACAAAATATACCTACATATATATTCATCATATTAATTAATTAAATTAACAAATTTGATTTTTAATTTATACAATGTATTTTATAGTACAAATTTTTATGCAATAACGTTTCAATTTTTTATGAATTGAAATCTAAGTGCCACTAATAATGATTAAGTAACAGTGTAATACCTGTATTAATAAATATTATACTATATACCTATTGGTTCTATATTATTATAATATTTTTATTTACATTTTTAGTTTTTAAATGTGTTTCAATATCTTGAATTTTATTTATTATTAATTAATATTTTAGGAATCAAGTATCTTAGTTTTTTATCAATTAGGTATAACATTTTTGTTTTTATTTATACATTAGGAACTGATCACACAAGATATATTTCTCTATCAGTTTTTTATAGAACACTATCTAATGGTGAGAAATATGATAGAAAATGGTTGCTATATTCTCCAAGTAAAGGTTTAATATTTTGTTTTGTTTGTAAATTATTTGGTTCACTTCGAGATAATCTTTTTGTAAGCATTGGTTTTGATAAATGGAAGAAAAGTAATAGAATTGGTGAACATGAAAATAGTATTGCACATCGAGACGCTACAACAAAATGGTTATTACGGACAGATACAACTAGATCAATTAATAAGGAAATGTGTCGATTAATATATTATCTTCTTAAAGTTCTTTCGTTAACTATGATTCTAGCAACAGTTAAATTATTTAAAATCTTAACCCAGGGCTGGTTAGATAATAACCGGCTCTAGATCAACGCGTGCGACGGCACAAGGCGCCAAAATCAGAAGGGTGCTGAAAGAGATCAAAATTCAAAATTAGAAATAAATTTGATCAATTGTTGGTGACATAAATTATCTTTTATAAATAAAAAATATTAAAAAAATAAATAAATAAAAAATAAAAAATAAATAAAAGTTTTTTACGATATGATTCAATATAAATTTGATTATTATTATAATTATCATTATTTATTATTCTATAGACATGCAAGGATAGGTTGCTCTTGTAGGTACAATTAAAATTTTATAAACTATCATTATACTATTACAAGTATTATTATGTTTGTTCTCTGAATTATTTACAAATACCATATGTGGCAAATATGCACGTTTGAAAAGTTATTTTGAGCATTTATGATTATGAACGAGGCTTAGGTTATAATATGTTTAATGAGGCCCCTCCAGTTACCATAATTCTGCCTGTTTAAGTTATATATTATAGTTATATATGTTTAAGTTATTTAAGTTATATATAAGTCGTTTAAGATAGAGAATTTCCAAAATAATTCTTGTATTGAGCGCTGAAAGAGCTAAAGCCGGTCCTGCTTAATGGGATTGTTAGACGTACACACATTTATCATTAAATCGTTTATACCTATTTGGTTTGTCACGATCTAGATATTGTGTTAAGTTTTAATTCTTAACACAATATCTAGATTTTATTCTCTTATTTTATACAATTAAATGTATTAGGGAAATTGTATTTTTATTGCGCATGTATTTGTTATTATTTATGATATTATAATTGATTTGCGTACACAGACTAAGCTTGATTAAATTTATAATTGTAGATTACAGAACAATAAAATTAAACAAATTAAAACGAATATAATATAAAAAAGTTAACAGAGTAAGTAAACTCTTTTGTACGCTAAAATAATTAAATAAAAGAAAATACGAGTGGACATTGGACCGAGTAAAAGTTATTTTAAAGATCATATAATATTGCTGTCGTCATTATATATTTTAATTGATCAAAAGTATACTAATGTCAGTAATAAGTGTTCAATGATTGTTCTATTAATAATTATTTGAATTCATTGATATTGTATTAATAATATAATTTTAGTGTTTTACTAATTCGTAGTATCTTTGTAGCAGATAGTATATTTACGAGTTACAATTAAACACATAACACTTTGATAATAGATTAGATTGCATTAATTAAATACAAATATTATATGGTACAGCGACGTTCCGATTGGAAAGGATCGACGAAAATATTGTTTTGTAAGCTTTTAGCAATGCTTAACTGAGTGTATGCGTATGTGGACCAGCGCAAGAGAACCAGTCAAAAAAGTGACGTTGTGATGTCCAAAATTTAAACATGTTAACGTATATACATATAATAATGATATAACGTATTTATTTCACGTCCTTGTATGGACCAAACACAATGCCACCAGAAATTATTGTATTCGCACGTAAGTACACGTGGCACGCGAAGGAATACAAGATCAATTTTTTCATGATCGTATTATTATACTATTATACGTATTATACTCTATATTTATACATATGTAAATATATTTTTATAAATCATATACGTATAATGTATTACATCTTGGGTTATTGGTGTGTGTGTGTGTGTGTATGTGTGTGTGTATGTGCGTGCATTTATTAATAATAATTTGTATATTTTATCACTTGAAGTATACAAAAATAGCAGTAATTGCAAAAATTGCAAAATCGTTGAAAATTGCGAAAAATTGCGTTATTAAATTAAATAAGAAAACTGTAATTAATTCGATTCGTACACATATCTGATCAGATTTGATTTACCTGATATCAATAAAAAGTTGCATTATCAATTAAATCCGGTCCTTAGTTATGATGTTACTGTTTTACGTACCGAGTCTATACGCGCGAGCGTGTATTTTATCAGCCGAACATGGTGTGATGACGGGAAAAGCGATAGGTTGAGGAGCGTACGGTATTACGTTGCGTGTATCGTTCTCAAGATAATTACGAGAGGATAGGGGGAGGGAAAAGAGCCCCTGGGTCAATTAAAAGAGAAACGCTCGCCCGTATTGTGTTCACCTACCTATCGATATGGTACATATTATAATAATGATATGCACGTACAGCCACGCGGTAACGTCGCGGCCCATGTGCTTGGGGTACTATGGTGCACCGCGGATGATCGGCGGAGGATCAAAGACCGTCTCTTGCAGCAGACGCGTCGCGAAGGATACGGCGCTCGTAAGGTTGCTGCGGCGGCGGCGGCGACGGCGGTGGGGCCGGACGAGCTGCAGCTGCCGCGCGCGGCGGCGTGTTGGGGCGGCGGCGGCGGCCGGTGCAACTTGGGAACTGTAACTCGGCGGCGTCGCGCACCACCAGTTCCGTCCGAGACCGGCGCGCGCGATCATGTGCCAGTGTTGTAACCGCCCACTGCAGTCGTCGTCCACGTGCTCGTTCGCGTCAGACGGATTTTTTTCGGCGACCCGCAAGTAAACACCGTAGCACCGTCACGGGGGTGAAGGGCCGGAAGAACGTACAACGTTTTCCCGACGCCAATCCTTGTCGGACACCGCTGTCGTGAAATCCCAATACCGTGATTGGAAATCGAAAAATCGACGCGCGTAAAAAACGGGTTTTTTTTTAACAATTATATATTTAAAAAATTAACAATTACCTTATAAAACGCACAACAATTCGATCGGATTTCCTTTGCCACCGGCCGTTTCCTAAGATCTTCATGCTGGACCCCGCAGCCACCATGACCCCGAAGGTGTTGGCGCTCGCCGCGCTTCTCGCGGTCGGCACACAAACGCTGTGCCAGGGGGTGGACGGTCATTACGGGTCTACCGGAGCTTACAGGTACCCGAGGCTGGACAAGTTTCTGCACGACAGGATGGGCCTGGATAACAGGTCAGCGTTGACCGGCGATCGTAGCCTGTTGGCTAGGACCGCGATCAGTACCACGACCACTACCACCACGGTGGCCAGTGTTGCGGCGCCTGAAGACGAGGACTATGGTGGCAGTGACGACGAGGACGACGAGGAAGAAGACGAGGAGATGACTCTTGAGTCCATCAGGCTGAGGCACTTGAATCACAGAGAGAACGACAACGATCTTTTTGACAAAGTAATTATACTGCATGTATACATGCAAATTATATTATTATGACATACGTCAACGTCAGCATTAAGCACGACACAATTTATTGAATAATACTCGTGATGTCGCACGTACCTATATGCATTCATAATAATATGCAGTCTTAGGAATCAAAAAAAGAATACAAAAATATCGCGTCTTTCGAACAATAGTAATTATATAGTATAAAAGTGGTCCTTCGCGCGCGTTTGTGTGTGGTGTGCAAATGATAACTTACGTATAGATCATAGCTGTGTTAAATAGTGCACGTACAGATAATACTTATGTACAATACAATTATGCGATGGGCGAGTAAATACCGTCTAAGTGCACATGGCGAATTTAATGGAAACAATATAAACGCATTTTAAACGATTTGTTAAACTGCAAGATGTATGAAAATTTGATAATTTTAATAATTGTTAATTTAGCGTAGATATATATCTATGCACAGTTAATGACCAAATTAAGTGAGTTAATCGAAATCGTCAACTTCACACGTCGTGAATTTGTTGATGAACATTTTTGTTCATTGCAATGCCGCGGTATTGTATTATAGTATATATAAATATATATATAAAGTTAATTAAAAAAGAAAAAAAATGTATTTATTAATAAGTTCATAAAAATGAAAATGTTATTAATATTCAGATATTTGAATCAATAACAGGATCGATCTCTATGACCAACCTTTAAACGGGCCATTTTAGTTGGTATATTTTAGTTCTAAATATCACTAATCAAACCATAATACCTACTACACAGTAAAATGGCTTATTTTCATGACTTTGATTAATCTTTAGTTTTCTAAGCACCAAAATAATTGTATGACAAAGATTTTCGTAAAATGTTGGCAGTGAAATAAGATTACTTCTACAAGGTTAATTAGTAATGAACAAATTGTTATAAACTTTAAAAATAACAATATTTCTTGTTAAAATTATTTTTTGTGATACTATAATCTATGTAAACAATATAAGCCAAAAACTATATTAAAATACGCAACCATTCATTATTAATTGTTTCATCCGTATTATAAAAGGTTAAAAAAATAAGTGTTATTGCGATCTTTCTATTCGTATGTATACACGATTATTATAATTAATGCAATATTAAGTTTATTATATCAATATAGTAATTATTATACCGTTTCTAATTAAATGTGAATATAAATAATAATCTGATTAAAAGATTTTTTTATTCACTATTATAAGCCATATGCTCTTTTTAAGATTTTTTACTGTCAGAAAATATTTTTGTCAAAAAAAAAAAAAAAAAAACGATTAAATTACATACTTCAATAGGCACTTATAAAATATTTTATAACTCAAATATATTTCGATGGTTATTTTTATTAACAAATCGTTTTCATGGTATTCACCAGAAAAATTGAATAATAATTTTAAATCATTGTATTATAATTGATGAGTATTTGCTATTAATATTTGCCTAGATTCAAAATAAATGTCTAACACTTTTAATAATTCTTTACTATTAGTAAAATCGGTTACACCGCTGTAGGCTTTCATATACCTACCATTTATTTTTTTCTAAATTACACATAATTTGTCTTTGAGAAATTGGCCACATGCTTATTCGGCTATCGTACAGTTAAATGAATGTGACTGAAATTATTTATCTTTAATTTTTAAGTGTGACTTTACATCTTAAGTTTTTCTTACACGTGTTATGCAAATTAATTTGAATGTTGGCAAGTATTGAAACTAATTATTAAGCACATCAAAGTGCACGTTCATAATGACGTTCATAATGTAATGTAAAAATGAATTTTTTACGAACAGAAAGTAACAGGGTCAAAATTACATCAGAGTCGATTAATTTTTAAACAGCACATCACAGTAAAACCAAATATATTCGTTGCTTTATTCAGAATCTAAAATATTATCATTATACACGACGACGAATCAAACCACTCATAAGTGATTAATTATCTCTTTTAAAGCGATTTATACCAAAACGCTAGTTTTATTACAAGCTATTAATTATTTTTGCGAGTTATAAGTTAGAATTATTCAAATTCGTAAGCTAACAATCGATGATAGTGATGAGTTCAACAATTTAAATAAATATAGGCACGGCCGTAGCTATCAGTTATTTAGAAAATAAAGCGTTGGTGCATGTCCGTGTACACATCGATCATAGTACGTATTGTAAATGAACTAATGTATACGTGTGTATATCCATTCACCTGAACCCCGAAAACAGTGCAGGATCGTGACGAATACTTATTAATAATTTAGACCATTAAAAGGTCGTTATTAATATTTTGCTACTAGTTTTACGTCCAGTTTTTTTTTTGCTTTTGTTTTCAATTTGTATTCGTTTTCGTGGCATTCTCATGCGCAGGTAACGCGTGAATGTATTTTCGGACGCAAGCACTTAGACAAAATCGTTTTAAACAGATTTTCATTCCCTCTATCACCTACAAACCGATTTCAAGCCGTCCGTCTCATATTAATGAAGTTCGTGAGTTACAATAATGTGATAGTAATAATAATAATAATTCGCTGGTACAGAGCACTATCAATGTGAACGGTAATAATACGAATAATAGTTATAGCCATCGGGTATCAGAATTGATTGCTCTAGTCCATTTCTTCGAACCCATGCTGCAAATAGTCGCAATGATTTATACGACAAAACGAAATAACAATGTCGTCCACGCACTTTTATCTGCGCATATTTTCCACGTGGTCCCTACCGTCGGCCGACTCACCAGCTCTTTTCGTTTTCTCGTTTTCAACTAAAATAATATTGTTCGCGACGAAAACCTGCACACGGGCTGCAAAACTGCAATAATGTAAAATCTGGATTCCAGTCCAGTGAACTTTTCAAGTCTGCGCTAAGGTCCCAGACGCCCATCGTCACGTATACGCGTAATGGACGGACTCGCGCGCGTTATTATTTATACCAATCGCTCGGAACTCCAGCGCTGGGCTCTATTCCAAAAATAGACCATAGCCTCTGTTTAACATTAAATTGACATAAATCAATTACCATTGTAAACCTCGATCGGATACACCGTGCATACACGGCGACGAGTAAACACTATCCGGTCCACACAGCCGCGGACATTATTACATTTTCGGCATGCAACAATTTGACAGTGTACGGGTGAAGTCCGATCAAATACTATTCGGTAAACCAAAATGTTTTCTTTTCTCACACGAGTGAACGATAGTGAACATACAATAAAACAAAACGCGGTCAAACGATGAGATAACAAAATAATCGGAACAATGGCTGAAACATAAGGTACAAGTTAGTGTAGGTTAGTTAGGCTGAAAAATGTGGTGTTCTCGTTGCGGTGCAAGTTTCATCAAACCCGTGATAAGGAAAAATCTGCAAGGTAGTGCCGGAATATGCTGGAAGACGCATAGGAATACGAAAAGTGTTAATAATTATTATATGTCCGACGTTAGGCTGTTTAATACGCGTGTTCAATGTTTAATCTAACTTTTGTCGCGCGCTCAAGAATTTTCCGACCGTTCACTGTGTTTTTCATATTGAATCGATTTGACCGTGTAGATCAGCGATAATCAACCGGTGGTCCTCCAACAATTTATATGTGTCCCAAACATAACCCATTGAATTGATAATAAAATATAAATTTCAAAACTTATATTATAAATATAAAATAGTTACCTATATCAAAACAATTTAAGTGCGTCACAAATTCATAAATTAAATATACAAAGGATGTGTACAGAAATCAACTTACTGATTCACATCTTGACGACTTGTTATGAGTAGCAAGCAGTAACTACAAATCAGATTTATCCAAAATAGTGAAAAAACGATCTCAATATAAAAATTCACACTAATTTAAAATAAATATTTAATTCTTCTTTTTCTTCTTCTTCTTCTTCTTCTTCTTCTTCTTCTGGCCTGTTAATAAGGACCATTAAGGTCCTTTGCCGCTTCCACAATCCTTCTCCACTGATCAAATATTTAATTACATTTTTTTTTAATTTCCGTTCCGTTAATTTCGACTTGCGGCTCGTGAAATATTTTAAAATATTTTGTGGCCCAAATAAAAAAAGATTGAGTATGGCTGGTGTAGATTATCATTTACGATAAATATTGTTGATTCATTTTTTATTTATTTTTTATTAATTGGCTATAAATAGACAGATTTCGGAAGAAACATCGATATGCGTATGACGGATCGACGACGTCGAAACGTTGAAAATTGTTCCGTATTATCATTGAAACGATTATGGTTTACAAATATTTTATTGGTATTGCACGCATTTCTATTATATATTATCAGTTTCGAAAAGGTAAACGTTAATGTGATAGGTATTTATTAGTTAATTACACATCGGTTGTGTATATCGTTAAAAATATGATGTATCACGACTTCATATGATATACATTCCTGACTATATGAACTAAAGGGTTATCATTATATTTTTGAAGTATTCTTAATGATTGTAAAACAATGAGATTAATATTGATTAATATTGATTAATGTTGTTATTATTGATTAATAAGACAATTCATTATCAAATATAGTTTAAATTTTTCGTTTTCGATCTCCGGATTAGTTTTTTTTTTCATTGGTGTTTTTCATATTTTTTATAGCTGAAACCGCGAGATTTGATTTCTAATAAAGTTGGAATAAAGTAACGTAGCATTCAAACAATGTATATATATATATGCATACTAATTATTACGTCAATATTTATCGATAAAAAATATATCTCCATACTGTACAATTAAATAATCTGGGTGAACAATTACAATGGAATGTATTAACGTTTTTTGTCGATATCTGCTAATCTTCATGTCAATACATTGATGTTCGTTTACATAAGTTTACACAAAGTAATTCAAAGAAATAAACGAACGTCACCGTTTACATTCATATCATAATTTAATAAAGCTCTGCAGTTAGCATAGTAAGTGAAAATTGCATAATTCGCTATACAGAATGAAAGACATACTAAATAACGGTTTTTGCTTACACATCAGCTCGACCAGGTCATATTATGCATGTATAATTGAAATGTGACCTAAACACGAATTAAACAATACTATACGTATTAATGGTCAAAACCAGATTTTTATTTAACCAAGTTTCTTGGAATAAATTATACTTTAAACACAATTATTATTATAAAAATATGATATAGATTATCTTTCTTCGTAATTATCTTCTTTACTTTTTTATACTCCAGCACTTTTTTCAACTTAATTTATAATTGTATGTTATTTTTAACAAGTTCTCAGACAACTTACTTTTATTTCTTATGGTAATCTGGCCTAGATCGAATGGTGACTATTCAAAAGACATGAAAGATTTATTGTGCTAATTATATGTGAATAACAGGTGAATTCCCAAGTAGCTAAGCCGCTTGATCGGGTTAAGGCGGTGTATTTGAACAATTTTTCAAATGTCTTTATATTATTATGTCGGCAAAAAAAAAAAATAATAATAATAATAACAAATGTGAAATCAAACAATACATAATATATATATATATATATATATATATATGGTCTCATAAATAAGTATTTATATCCACATAGAAATGTATATACTATACTAATGGAAGTAAGTTTAAGCTACGCTACAAGTATTGAGTAAGAATTTTGTCTAAAGGTGAATGTACTTTTTCTCATATGTTCGAAAGTATATAAAAACTGGGTGTAAATATTTATGGGGTTAAAAAAAAGTAAATAAATACATAAATAAATGCTACCTAATAATTTATTATTTATTGTGTATATTGAAACTTTAATCAGAATATTTCAAGACACGCGATAATATACATGAATGCAACGATTACAATCAGAGTATTATGTTATTTATTAAGATTGAGGAAATTAGAATTGGTAATTAACCGTTTCTGTCTTTCATATGTTCAAAATTGGAATTTAAAAGTTTTCGTTTTCTAACGTACCTATTGGTCTAATGATGTGATAGGTGAGGATTTTGAAAATTGAATAAAAATCATTGCTTACTTATAATTAACATTTTTTCCTCGACGATCCCATTGAAAGTTGAAAATAATTTTTAATTTAATAATAAAAACATATTTTTTAGAACTTTGCAAAAATATGAAAGTTTTTGGAAAGTCGCTTTTTAGTAGATTTAATGACTAAATCTAAATTCTTATCGCAACGCACCAATATTAATATATAAATAATATAATAAATATGGAATAGATAAATTAATTAGTAGTATTATTAATATATAGTGATATAATAAATATGATTTATAATTAATTATATGTATAACGTGATATAGCATAAATTATTCAACAAATATTTGGTTTCAACCAGTATTCTTATAAAATAAAATCATAAAATGCTTTCATTTTTTAAAATTTAAAATTACTATAAATAGTTTATTATTCTTTAATTCTCAGTTTTCTAAAACATAATCTTTTTACGCTTGTTTATTTTCATATATAAAGGATTAAAATATCAAAGAGACCGTTTTATTGTAATTTAATGTTAATAAAAAATAAATACACATAAGCATGGTGGTTAAATATACACAGAACGTAAATAATTAATTGCAGGGCTTTAAATGTCAATGTGTGAAGTCGGAATTAAAAAATAAATAAAAATAAACTTATATATTACTAATTTAGTATTACAAAAATATAGACAGCCGTAAACATTACACCATTACTTCCATGTTTCTTAACATATAATCTGGAAAATATGAAAGATATTAATACCTTATTTCATTCATTTAAATAGATAAGTGTTTTTAACTTGATACTATTTTTCTAACGAAATATTAATATTTTATGTGCTAGTGATTAATGTTTACCAAAATAATATAATAGAATGTTTGGAATTCAAATATATGGCTTTAAAAAAATAAACATTTTTCTTAGTGGGAACTCAAATTATGAGCCAAAATATGTTGAAAAATGTTATCAAACCATTATCTTATTATGACTAATTTATAAAATTCAATTCTACATTTATTCCAATTTTTGACGTATTAAATTTTTTAATAAAAGATTTTTAATGATATTTTATCATTTGAACGTTGAATCGAACCAGAGAAATCCTACTTCTTCTTAAAAAAAATATATAAATATATGTGTGTGTTCTAATTTATAAAAAAAATGTAGAAGTGAAGCCGTCATAGAGCTTATTACATTTTCAAAATGATTTTCTTTTCCTTCCGTTAGTCGTGGTATACACTGACTAGTTATTCATTTCTACTTGAATTGTTTGGAGTGTTAAGTTATTTCAATTGAAACGCAGTAGAGTGATGACAAACTCGCAGCCCTAAATACGTCGGCGGGACAATTTGATAAAATACGACAGGCACGTACAGTTTCTGGTAGATTCGGAGCGCGCGAGGGGCGCAATTTCGTGTCATGACAAATGATATCTATTGTCGGTCAGTTTCCCTCGTTGTGGCCATCCTCTTTATTAAAAACCGTGCTCCCGTTTTTTTTTCCATAGTTTTTAAACCCTCCCTCCCCAAACGCAGTCATTGTCACAGTTTCTGGTCCGTCGGGGTCGCATTGCGACTATTTCGCTTTTCAGCTGTTCCAACACAACACGCGAGTGCGCGCGCATACCGTTTTACGAAACAAATGGGAAAATGACTAATGGGTTTGCGGGTACAAGGAAAAAACCTTTACGTAGCGTATCCGAGGCAACGTTTTAACGGCTAATTTTTCCAAACACAGGCACACACACTTGCTGACAGGAGAAAAAAAAAAGCTAATGGGTTTGGCAACAACGCGTCTTGCGTTTCCTCATTGCTAGAGATCTGAATCCGACAGAGCCACGACGCGGTGGACTCCGATTTTCCGCGAACTGCCGTCCGCGGGCGTTGCGTTTTTATCCGAAAACTGCAGTCCGATCTCGACGGTTACACACGCCCCCGCACGTGCTCACGGTTTTTTCCCGACCACGAAACTGGTGCGGGAACGGCTTTTCGCAACGGACACGACGTGGGCGCGCGCGACGATCGAAACGCCGCGATACGCATTCGCCATATGTGTTCGCGTCGGAGCGTCTGCGTGGAAAAAAAAAAAACAAAAATAAAACGCGTTCGTTTGTTCCGTCGAAATCAAGAGGGGAAAAAAAACGCGTGTGCACTTACGAGTTTCCGACAATATCGTTGCCGAGCGAAAATGATTTTAAAAACTTGTTAACCGCTCGTCGTCGTAAACGATTCTATTATAATTACGGTATTCGTGTACGTTCAATACCGAGTGCACGCGCGCACCAATCCGTGTCGAGCCGGTCTTGACACTTTAATAATCGCAAACGCCGACGGTCTCACGTTGAGAAGTTTTTTACGGTTTTTACTGGTACTGCGAATGGTTCTTATTTTTCGCGTACGTATTTAAATTACGAGAACTTACGGGAGAGTTCGCGGTATAGCCGCTGAGTTCACTTGTCCGGGCGAGCGTTATGATAAGATTTTCAATAAAATATAAAATATTCTTCCCCCCTCCCCCACCATCTGCATTAATTTGTTCGGTTTCTGCTTTCGACCGAGACGCTTATTGAGATTAAACATTTTTATAACCGACGCGAAAACCGATTAATCATATAAATCATACTATAACTACCTAATGGTTTATTTTTTATCAATCGATGAATTTTATTTGTAATTTTATAGTGTGCTATTTATATTATTTATACAGTAATTATTTATAATAACTTCTTCTCCAACTCGTTAAAATTGTATAACCACTGAGCGATGGAAAATTTTTATAAAAATATTATTATCACTGTTATTTATTTATATATTATTATACTACTACCAGGCAAGTTAAGTACGAACGTAAATAATAATTTGTAGCGTAGGCAGTTGTTAATTCCATAACATGAGTTTTAACAATGCCTTACCTAACGTTTCATACAGGTAGTTTGTCGTTTCATTATTTACTCATATGCGCTATTGAAAAAGTAATTTTATAACTCATTGTTATTTTGTAGTTTTTATGGTATTTATAGAATAAAGTAGTAAAAAATTAATGTTCTATCTATAATTTTTGTTTTACATTCACAGTTAAAAAACTTTTACCGAAATTTTCTTTATTAAACGTTGGATCCATTTTAATGAAACAGCTAGGTATAAAAATCGAATGAATATCCGAAGAAACAAATTAAAATGTGTAAGCGTTTATAGTTTTAAAACGATTTAAAAGAAATTAAACTGTTGAACTTCGTTTTAAAAAATTTAAAACTGATTAAGCATTAAGTACTAATATTTCCACACTTGAATGTCAGGTATTTAATAGTTAATGTATTTAAAATGTAAATGCTGACAAGTGTATTTTTCTAAATGGTCATTATTTTTGAAAACATTATGGGTCATAACAATTATAGTAAAAATATACAATTACAATTTTTCAGAAAACCATAGCGAGGAATTTAATAATATTAAGAGAATAATATAAGAGGGTAGGGATAAATTATGAAAGATTATCACAGGTTAAATTACATTAATTGCATTATTTTAACGTCATAGGATCACGTTTTACCTATATGCATGATTTAAACATTACATTAAAAATAAATTAAATCTAATCAAATCCCATGCAATTCAGTAGTATTGTATAAAGGTAGCTTGGTAGGTAACTCATCTTTATCCGTCTATATTTTGGGTATATATGTTAAAGGGTAGTTGTTTCAGACCGTACACGTTTTCCGTCCTGTTACAGCGATGTTATATCCTTTATTTGACCGCCGTTCTGTACACGTCCGTAATAAAATCTCGCGTATAATGAGTTTAAAATTAATATACGAAAGGAAAAACGAAACCGCCGCAGCGATGAATGTATCGTACAGTACGCGCAGCCCTCCACCGCATTTATATGACACTAACGCGCGAGATACCCATTTTTGACGAATACCCGTAGGGGGAGGAGTAAACATTTGATCTACCCGCGTGACCACACGATTATTATACCGTATACGCAACTATATATACGAGTATATGTATTTCATTACAGTACCTACATGTAAGCTCTGAATTAATTTTGATTTAATACGATTTGTCGACCACCCATTAAGACGACGGAAGTGTTTTTTGAGCACAACAGTTATTCGATTCACACTGACCACCCCAGTACATTATACATATTTTATGTTAAACGTGATGCGGGTATTGCGGCACTTTATCGGAGGTGTAGGTACCGATAAGTGATAAAATATTGTACGCCTTTACTTTAGCTTCAGCGAACCCGACACGCGTATTACGATCGTTGAGGTGTACATACACGACAGTGAAAGTTTGAGACGCGCGTACGATCGTAAAACGGTCGGTAATCTGCCTTCAGTTCCGCCTTATACGTATAATAATACTGTGTTCGAGCCCATAAGAATGTCGAACGCAATCGAAACCGTGAAGTCATCAAAAGTCTAAGACTTGACGAGCGTACCGCACTTGTTTTTACGACCGTGTAACGACATGTGCGCGTTCTCAAACTGTTTTCCCGCTTAAAAACGTTTACCGGTGATGAGTACCGACCGTAAGATCCAAATTTTTTTCTTGTCAAATCGTTCGCCACATACTTCTCGTTTTCGAATTTCCTATTTCCAGCGATGGCCGTAATGGTCGAACCTGTGGATCAACAATATACTATTATAATCGACCCTACATTTGTAATCGTACATTGAATGTCGGCCAAGGGTCTTCTTTGTTGTTTTAGAAAATACTGACGTTTCGACATCGTGTATACGAATATCAATCATTTTAAACTCTGTAAACATTGAAATAAAATATAACTAGCTATATTAAATTTAAAATGAGATGGAGGGGTGGTAAATTTACCTCTGCGTGTATACCAAAGTTTACACACGTATTATACCATTGAACTATATACGTTGAAATTGTTACAGTTCTATCACAACCGTTTTTTTCAGTTTATTATTAATGAAAATATAAACATATTTTTGCGATATTATGTTAAGTTCAACGATAAAGACGTATTGTGGTACACATTGTTTTCGAAAATCAAGGAAAAGTATACGGTCCGATTGTATATTATATGTATACTAATTGTAAGCACAAATTCTGAATCCTGACTGGTCTATTTATATCCGCTGCTCATTATCGTTTGGTATTTTCGTCCGCACATATGTTTATACAATTTAATAACTTTGATTTGAAAAATAAATACTACTTGTGGGTCTTTCACAACCTTCAGCGGTATATGCGTAAACCACCGTTTGAGGATCACTGGTACAAGTACAGAATATAATGCTGCAATTGCTGTACCGGATGACCCGGTCGAGAACCGAAGAAATTACAGATATAATCATATACCTCGCATCGGCTCGTTTTTTACGACACCTCAATAAAATTGTAATGATCCAAGATGACATGTGTACTCGTTGTATTATCATTGTACATCATTGGACGATTTAGTAAAGATTTTTCTTTTTTTTTATAAATATCATTTTACCTGCGTTACTAGATCGCGTATAAAAATCACGGAGGGTTGTTCGATAATAATAATTTGAAAACGGTTGTTTTTATTTTCGTTCACGATATCGCCTTGGACGATATTTCGTAAAATACAATGATGATGTTCGCAATTCCGTCGTAGACAACGGTTTTCTATTGTTTCTTACTATACATTGTACCAATCGAAAATATTTATTGAACGTATGACGCAGCTACTCAGGTGCGCATTTTTGTGAACACGGCTATTGTTTTTTACCAATCATCATTTTCCGAATATAAATGCATAATATAATAGAATATAATACTACATAAGCAGTGTAGTCTCTTACTTTTAGCTTAACTTAGAGCACTTTATGCTCGTAGTCGTAATACACTTTTTCAATGAGAAACATTTAAATATATGCCTGTACGTACGTGCGGTAATTCCTAAAACAATAAGGAAATTTATTGTTGCGATTGGAGTAAAAAATGCATTACACAGCGATGTGATGAGACCGTTGTTGAAAAATTTTCTCGATATCATCTTATTGTTTCAGACTTATAATTATCGTGTAGTTTTTTGTTTATTGCGTATGGAACTATGCATTATTACGCATGCAAATATGCAGTAGTTTTTTCTTTTTTGTAGAAACGCGAAAAAAAATTTCTCCTGACAATCGAATAAACGTTTAACCCGTTCATCTAAATCATCAAAACTGGATAAAATATACGTTTGTAAACTATTTATGCAGACCACTGCACTGCTATAAACGTTTTTTTACGTTCTGGAATGCGGGATTCAACAAAGGCATAATATCAACATTTTCACGAATTTTATATAACCACCATAAGTTATTCTGCAATCCGCTAAGCCTACTCCAGTATCATCGCTGTATAACTTATTTTCATAACGTTTATGAAACTAAATAGCATCACCTGCGCTTACGCTAACGATATAAGAAAATATTATTGCAAAATTCAACACTATGTGTTATCGCAAAAAACTTAGTTGGGGAGGGTGGGAAGATATTTTTGTGGGTACAGTCGATTCGCTTCCCGAAGAGTCAAAATCATGTAAATGTGTATGATACTTCATATACATATATAAATGTCTAAATAATAACTACAATTGAACTTCGATCCGAAACACTGTTGAGTAGAAAATGTATTCGCCTTTTATTCTGAAAATATATAATACTATATACATATGCTGCCAGTAGTATCGTATCGCTACTATTTTTTTCTTCGTACTTAGTTTTTGAATAGAAGTTTGTACATAATAGCTGCGAGAAACTTGCTCTGAAATGCATCATATTATCTCTCCAATTCGTCGACCGAAAGGACAAGATGCTTATATTATTATTTATTATTGCCGTATATATGCTATATTTTATAAAATCTTTGTCTCTATTAATTTTAATTCTTAGCACGAACTCATACATGTATTTATCTCATATTTTACAAAAATAATTAACATTTTATTCGAAAAAAATCGAACGATATTCAATCTGCTATAATTTAATGCACAGCTCTATATGTTTTAATTTTTCTTACATTGGTCGCGAATTCATTTACATTTGATTTATTTTTTATCCGCATCGACTCTCGGACTTGAGTTCGCGTGATATTGAAGTATAGACCAACAGCCAACAGGCGTTCAGATGGCTTAATTATATACATTATGGAAACGATAAAATCAGCGTATGAAATTCACGTTTGAAAATCCCAATGTTAAAAATACGACGAGTATATTACGTTCGATCGTAAAAACTTTTTCTATGATAATTTTTTTTTTATTACAATTTATGTTTAAGAACATGTGTATTCCTATTGCTGAAACAATCGAATGTATCACGCTTACGGTCGTTGCAAGATGACAAGAACTTAAGTTGATTGTCGACTGCGTGGCATGCGGACCTCATGATGGCAACATAAAACAGAAATAATTATTAGTCTGCTTAATTGAGATAACGACGAGGATCGCACATCCGCGCAGACATATTATTACAATGAATTAGTGTACACGTCATGGACGCTGAAAATTGTAAACGGACAAAATACTTCGGCGAACGAATAATGCTGTACATTATCGGCGTTTTTACAAATTAATTCGTAAACTACCTATGTCGTGTGTATAAGTTATACGATTTCAATCACAAATATGATTTAAAATGTTTTTCTGTAACAGTGTTAAAATATAAATTTCACGATACGGTCACGAGGAGAAGGGTGGTAAAATACCTACGACAGTTCATCGAATCGACCCTGTTTCTTTTAAGCCGAACCGCATCGCAGGGAACCAAATTATCATACGTCGTGTGACGATAAAAGTTACAACAATTTTTTATTAAAAATGTGATAAATTTATATTTACACCCGTCACGTTTGAAAAATGTAATAAGACATTGAATTATACGCACAGAGAGAGGAGCTCGTTATGAACTGTGCCAAATTTTTTAAATGTATAGCAGGTAGTAATCGGTACATAAAAACAACACTTAATGTTGTATTTCTGTAAATATTTTTAAAATAGTACATCTAATTATAATGTATGTATTGATTATATATTTATGCACGCTATATATGCACGAATGTATATTATAAGTTACACAGCAAAGAAAACATTTAAGTAAACATATTTTACATTTAATAATTTACTAAAAAAAACATAATAAATTACTTTAATGAATATGTTATTCGTTTCTATCAGAGTTATAATGATTTCTAAGCAACCGCTACGTCTTTATGTAATTCGTAAAAATGGAAAACGTCATGAAATGTAATTATTTATATATTTTTCGTTTTACTCTATTGTTTATTAGTTATTACTATTACTGATATATCCAGACTAGTTGTTTAAAACCAATTTCGGGGTAAATCTGTGCTTAATATTAAAACCCAATGCACTGAAATAAACCATCAGACACAGTAAAAAAATACACTATCTGTAAATGCCATTTTTTATGAGTTTTAAACATTTTTACTACATTGTTGGCTGTATTTCAGGCGAGTTGATAGAGTCTTTGGCACAGAACCATTTTCCAAGCCGACAATCGATATGAAATTTATATATCATATACGTGTACAATGATAAAATGAGGGTTTGAAAAAATCCCACCACGCCAAAGACAAGAATATTTAAAAATGTATTTATCTGTGGATATTGCCGCATTTGTTGTTTATTATGCAATTACGTATGGGTTAAGTTGAGAATATTTTCATAACGATATAAACCGTATGTCAAACAATTATAACGATACAATTTAGAGTCTAAATTTTAGACGATGACTGATTTTAAGTTAACGTTCAAAATCACCGACTTGAACGGGTTATAATGTTATACTCTCAAGAGGATTTGTTGACAAAGGAAAACATGTAAAAAACGTATCGCAATATGCGCAAGCACGTACGGATTAAATATATATGTATATGTATATACGAGTAATATAATATACTACCCCTCTCCTGTGTAGACGGTTATTCAGTAATATAAATAATTTCTTAAAATATTGCTGAATTGCACCGGATGGTAATAGATACAAATAAATAATCTTCAATCCATCCAGATTTATTTTCTTCTCGGCTTTTTACATGATATCCAATGCATACTTCCAAGGGTTCTTATGCGTTCCTGAACTGTAAATTTCTTGTTCGTCAAACGCCAACCAAAATACCAATAATATTGTACATAAGCCTTTATGTTTGTCGTTATTTATACTCCTGTAGATTCGCCCCAATCGGTATTGATTATTAATTACAAATAAATAATTATTATTTATTTTGTTTACCGCAGCTGTAGTAATAAAATGCATTTTTTTTAACAATTTAGCGTTTGATTGCTATTGATGATAAGAAATCGCTGCGTTTATGCTATTAGTTTTTAATCTTTACTAAAATCTTTTAAGTGGTAAATGGGTTATTTAATTGCATACATTTACGCCAAAAGTATTTATAGTTACGTATTATAATTATATGTAAATATTACTTAACTGAGCTTTTCGGATTTAGGTCAAAACATGTCCGAAGATTACGTATTTTAAATACTACAGACGTTTATTAAAAATAATGTAATGGATTTATGAACCATTTTCGAAGAAAATTTCAGAACTACTGTACCAATAATAATATTCTTGAGAATTACATTATTTTTGTTTTCACTTTGAAGTTACAAACGACCGTCGTTTTGTTAAGTGGTCCCGTAGAAAATAGCAGCGATTCTTCGAATTCACCATGGCTTGGACTACACAGATAAAATAATATCTATGCATAATAATTAACATAATATGTACCAGGTCTAATGCAGCGGATTAATATAGGTCAGGAGGACGTCTTCGCTGTAACATATATTATGCACACGAAAAAGTAATTTCTCTATTTCTTGGAATATCTTATATTATTGTTCGAAATCATAGGAAAAATTGGTTAGCAAAACATGAATTCGTAATAAACAGAAATATATTTTCTTAGCATGTTTTGCATATTTTGTTTATCACATAGTAATAAAACACTGATTATATACCTACTTAAGTATTTAATGTAATTTTAAATATAATTAGTGATTATTTATAAACATTACTTTGTAAACGGAAATATTCGGAAGGTGAATCATTTTTTAATCTTATCAATAAATTAATTACTGTTTTTTTTTTAAATATTTTTTGCTATGTATGTAAATTGTTAAGTACAATCTAGTGTGCGTGTGTAGATTTAACAATTATTAACCAACAATCGAGATTTTAATTTTTGATTTTTTAATATATACAATTTTCTCTACTGCTTTCTTTTATTTATTTTTTTTAAGAAATAATATTTTACGATTCGTGTTAGATAATCGTCGAATTATTATCGATGGTGTTTATTATGTATCGCAGCTTATTATCTAAACGACAATATAACTAATATAATACTAAATATGACTAAATGGCTAATAAATATGACTAATAGATCAAACACTTAATTTAATTGAAACGTATTCGAGTTTAGATGTCATATCAAATGGTACTAAACTTTTATTTAAGACATGCCAAATAACTATATTATACGTGCGTGCTTATATTCGTATAAACACTGTACTTTTTTCACCATCCTCTTGTGATTGTTGACATGTCTATATGCACACCAATGATTGTAGATTGGCTCGAGACTGAAGAGGTAGTTTTATTTTTAAATTTTTTATGTACATCAACATGCGAGTGTAAACGCATTTATCGTCGAATAATGCTGATTGGTGGTGTGCCGATGAGTTATAATATGTTATGAAATGACTGAAAATCTAATTGATGAGTACGAACTCGAGTTCCGTGATGATCGATTGATTATACTGTTATTATACTGACGGTCAATTGTTTTCCTTCAAACAATTCGATCGATCAGTTGAAAAAATAGCGATCTGACGGAGGTTTGAGATCTTATGTAGTTTTGCTTTTAAGAGTCATGTGGTTGAATGTCATTGCCACCACCTTGGATTTATTTATGTCTTATGTACATTCATCGAGACTAAAAGAGAAAAGTTCGTCGTGGGGAAAAAATAAAATCAATAAAATCGAACTGTGTGATGGCTACCTTGATAGATACCTTGATGTCATCATATCTACTCTGATGTGAAGAATTATTAAAAACCAAGAAAGAGGAAATTATTTACGTGAAAAAGGACAATAAAATCTTCTTTCAAATTAAGTTACCCACTTTGTATATTTGATCATTGTTGTATATCACTGACTGTTTATGAAGCACAGAAAAGAAACGGATTTGAATTTATCGAAATAATTGATATTCTTCCTTGAAAACGCCACCACGACGTCCTTACGGTACGTATCGTTATCACTTTTTGTAAGCGTACGTCGATGAAAAATGTAATTTATAAGTACGTTACACTCTCACTGTCAATCGTCGATGTTATTATAATCTCGACGTCGATAAATCGTTCAATTACGGTATATGTACACACGCACGGCACACAACGCGCGACGCAAGCAATACACGCGGAGTTGACAGTCGACGTCTACATTATCCTCTATTCATCGGAAGTCATTGTTGTGCGCGCGTGATACACAACCACTCCAAACACATACATACCGACTGACGTATTATATACTCATCGTTCTATGCTGCGTAAACTAATAATGTGCGTACAATACATCACATAATGTTCCACGAAGACGACGTTTTCTGTCCGTGGCGTGATTACATTACGGTGGGTGGGGATCAGCGCCCCACTAAAAACAAGGTGAGCAGAGTGCGTATTGCACACGGGCTCCAGGTCTCGTATCTGTATTGTGGAACCTCGAAAAGTCGAATGTTCGAAAATTTATAACGATAAGGGACCTCAAGATTATGCATCGAGTAGTTTAGTTACTGGTGAGGATCGTGAGTGTTGTTTGTTTCGTGGTACACTGACCCACAGGTCAAAAAGGGGAGAGCGAAGGTATTGCGATAGTCGTGTACAAAATCATCTTCAATCTCTACTTACACGACTAACATTTTGACGTTTCATTAATATATTGGTAGAATTTTTCTGTTTTTTTTTTCATTGCAACGGCGATGACGCGTTTTGTACTGAGTGACGTATACTGTTAATTATTATTCACGGACGACAACCACAGATACATTTGCACCCGGAGATTTGTACGAATCCATGACGAATACATTTTAAACTAATGTACTGAATAAATAATGAGTAATAATGATAATAATCATCAAATTTTTTCGGGATTACCGTCAGAACACTGCCGGTAAAAACCCGTTCATTCGAAAACGCAATAGGTTTTTACTAAAAAATACCCAAGATTTGTAAAAATAAAAGATAAATATGATAATTGAATACACTGGATTCGATTTCGTATTTATGATTTATCAAAACCATGTGTTTTAATAATTTATTTCCTATATTTTTAATGCTAAAATTAAAATGTTTAGGAAAAATTTTTTTTTCTTGCCTTCTCTCAAGTTCGATGGCGTTTTATAATGATAATATTCACAGGGAGGAAATAAATTAAGATGGAGATAAACACGAAAACAAGAGGAAGTATATGTAATAAACGAATTCAGCCCATAACAAAACCAGAGATAAAACTTACGTAACACATGATTTGCAATATTTGATCACGTTATTTTATCGTAACCAAATCTATTTATTTATTTTTTTGTAGAGGTTACGAATTCGTTTTGTGTCGAGGGCTCGGGAAAATTAAGCGCGCCCGCAGTCCGTCGATACTTGGCTCGACTCGGTATCGATGAAACTACATCGGTACTACTTATTCGAAAAGAGTATATTATATATACATGTCTTATAAATGAATGTCCTGCGACACACTTTAAAACACTTCTTTACAATACGTGCGTTTCGACTTGTTCGAAGCGTTATGTGCGTAATGGAATACAAACAATTTCCCAGATGAAAAAGATAAAAATCCTTCTTGGTTCTTCGACGGCGGAAAGGGATGCGTGCGGTCTGTTTAATTTAATTGTTTTGAAGATTAATCTGTTGCAGGGGATAATCGAATCGGTTAGATTGTAAATATTTATGCGTTGATTAGAAGAAAAAATTAAAAACGAAACAGGAAATCATAATATATATGTATTTATAACGAATGTGTATACGTAGGAGTATACAACGTATATATATATGTACGTATAGCCGTTATGTGTGTGCCTAAAAAAAAAACGCGTTGAATGGGAACGTAATTTTTATGTTTAAAAGGAAAAAAAAACTTCACGCTTCATTAGTCCGCACTGTTTGGGTTAAACGAAGTACAAAAATCGATTTTTAAATAATATCGTTTAAGATGTACGCTGCCGAACAAAGTGTACATTATAACATGTATAGTGTACATTTACATACTATAGTGACAAATAATGCCGCATTGCGGTATGGCAGGATGTGTTGTGTTAGAAATTGTTACAATATTTTCAAGAATATTGAATATTGCCACCGATCCCGATAAATGGTAATCGAACTACGCGCTTTTTTTGTTTTATTTTGTTTTTTTGTTGTTTTTTTTTTTGGTTTTCAACGATTCATGTTTTCTGTAGACCGCGTTTTTGATTCTTTAACATGTAGTAATATATGTTTGAAGTTTATTATTTTTCGCCGTTATTTACTGTTGTAGATGATACGATATTGTGAAAAAAAGCTAACCAATAATTACCATATAGCAACCTCATAATATGGTTTATTATTACAACGACATAATAGGAAATATAAGCGCATTGGTATATATATATATCATGACAACACTTACATCAAAACTCGTTGGTAATGATTTTACTATATCCATTTGCAAGTGAGCCCCTCTAACGCCTAACGTTATAATTGTAACTCAGAATAATTATTTGTATTTAATTTATTTATTTACGGGGTTTGCGCTCAATTATAGCATATAGTTGTTAAGTAAGATTACAGGATATACAATATCAACAATTTGCTAAAATGGTCCGTTAATTTAAAGTTAATTTAAATTATTTTTGTTTGCCCTTCGCACGCACACTCTACCGTTTCAGACATTTTTCCATTTATATTTTTATTGTTTTTCCTTTTCTTAAATAATATTTTCAATGTTACATTTTCCATAATTCTGAATTAATAAAATTAATATGACATAGGATTTAAGCTTCAAAGTGAGTTGAATGTTCTTAAAGATCGTTTTGTTATAGTATATATTTATAAATGTAAATGTAATCAAATAAGTTGCATATAATTATATATACCAAAGGATCGTATTTAACTTGTATTATTGATTGCACCTATGGAAAATTTCGTACAAAATTATTAAAATTATATTTAAAAATTGCAGTTATATGATAGTTGATAAACCAATAATCAGCATAATATTTATATAGTATTTTATATACTTCTGTAGTCTATTAATACTGAAAATCAATGGTTCATCAGATCTATATACACTATATATTTTGTAATACCTGATTGAAACTAGTTTTTCTTCTAAAGAATTTCTTTTTTTACAAATAATTATAGCCTATGAGTCTTTTCCGATATATCTTTAATACGTGCGTACACATTACTCTAAAGTAAATGTACGTGTATATACTTTCTAAATAATTACTATGATCTTATTATTATATTTTAACGTATCGAACAATTTTTCTGTCGGATGGCTAAGTACATATAGTTCAAGGTACTCCGAGCTGGGCGTAACTAATGTATATTGAATATTTGAAATAAACTAATCGAACTTCTGTGAAGTTTTACTCGTTTGTTTCCTCCGCGTGTGTCCTTGCTCTGGCGTCTCCTGTTCGTGTTGTTTTCGTACGATAACAAAAGGGTGAGTATTTAATAATTGTTTTTAAGATTAATATTTATATTTATATATAAATATATGTATATACATATATTCTTTCTCTTTTATTTTTTTTATTTCTTCAGCGTAACAGTAGTAATTATTAGGCCAATGTTGGACGTATGGCCTCAAGTCTGCTGTCTGCACAACAACATAAAATAATATTATTTTACAATAGCATCGATGTGTGCAGACGTTTTGTTGAATCATCCCGTGTCATACAAATGTGAAATGAAATAAAAGTAATTTTGCTATTATATTAAAAACATATACGTCTTTGAATATTCGTTACCGTGACACGCTTCCTGTCTTCGGGGGGCGTTTTACCGGATTTCGTCCGACAATTTTATTCGGCTGCTATACGTACAAACTACATAATAAAACGAGACAAATATATATTTATGCGTTTGTACATTTATCATTCTATTCATAACACTGCCTGCGGTTATAATTCCTACCATCATGGTATTTATTTCTTTATGGCCACAGTGCGTATCGGTACGAACGTCGTCATTAATTAATATAATTTAAATAGCCAATAAGGTACAATAAATAAGTCGTGTGCAACGTTTATCGATCTAAAACTAATTAGTTTTTCTTTTTTTAATGGACACATTGAGTTTTCGATCACAGGTTCGCGCTGTTTATGCGGTTTGCGATAGATTTATATTCGACGAAGTCTAACAAGACGTATTGAACTGTAAGAAAATGACAAAAACGTGAAATGAAACATTTATTTATACCGCCGATTTATTAACGGCGGAAATCTATGTCGTCATGTGCACTCGTATGTGTCTGACTATGCGTTTCAGTTATTAATGGTGTACTTATTTTTTTATTACTTCGTACGCGAATATTTTAATGCTAAAATGCATCGTGTTTATAAGGATGCGTAGTCACAGTAAAAACCTATTTATTATATAACACGTAAATCATGCCGTAAACAAAAAAAAAAAAAAGTTACGTCACTTAGCGTAGTATAAGAATAGGACAATTGCTGCTGTTCGTCAATACAAATACGAAGTAATTATAATAATATTATAAAATATATTGTATTTGTATTCGTTATACCGAGACGTAAAGACTTTTATAATATTAATGCGAAATGTATTGTGTATAGGTATTTTGTCTCGAAATAATCGAGAACCCCGTTAGAATATTTCTCATGCTTGGAAATTCACGAACGATCCTCTGAATCCGAATCGAATGTAAAACAGCCGATTAGAGCGTCGATATTTTTCGTATGAAAATAATCTACCCGCGGGACGTGACATGAAATCCACTTTAATGTACAGACAAGATGCGTGCATATATGTTAATCGCATTGGATTGCGTTTGTATATATACAGGACGTTTTTTTATTTTTTTAACAGGCCAGAAAATTGTAATTACTTGAATGTAGTTCAATGTTCCTATCGAGCGATATTTTACAGAATTCTATACACCTTTTATAGTTTTTTTTTTTAAAAAGATCTGTAGATCACACTTTCTTTTTTTCTGAACTCCATACTTAATTGTATGTAAACAATTTGAACCGTATGTTTGATAGTGAAAATTATATAATCAGTATATAGTAATATTCCATTTAGGCAGACAATCAAAAATAATATCTTGGTGAAAAATCTTTATGTTCAGTGAAACTTGTTTAGAGCGAAATTTGTGGTCGCCAGTTAAAGTTTTCAGGGTTTGACCGTAAAGAAATAGTTGTCAACGTCGTTCCTGTTTCACTTTAAACAAGTTATTCACGATGTATTTTCACTAACAATAGAGATGAAAATATTTGAATTGCGTGTGCAGGAGAAGAAGTATAGAAAATCAGTATCTAATATCATAGCTTATAAACACTACAATAATATTTAATAATATAGTATTTATAATCAATACTAATATGACTCATATGTTGTCATTTCCAAAATGTATTAAAGAAACAAATCGTCTAAAAATATATTAGTTTGATTCGCAATAGAAGAGCCGCCCTGTATACACCATGTTAGTATATATCTACTTCAAGACAACGTTTGATGAATTCCGAAAATTCGATATTTTATCGTGGCTTATTGGCATCCATATTTCGGCACAACCGGTGTCTCAGTACAACAATAGAATTAAACAACCGACAAATAAAAAAAACCGAAAAAAAAACAGTATCAGAAATAAATTTAATACAATATTCGTATTCGCCACCGGTACCGGCAGCGTGTTTTACAGATTAGGCGATACCTATACCACGCGATGACTGTACAGCAGTGAGTATATATTAATAATAATAATAATAATAATAATAATAATAGTATGGTAATATAATGTATAAAAGTGACTACTACCTGTAGACCGCCGAGAATATCAATTATATTATCCGATGGACATATATAACAGGTGTGTCATAAACGGAGTCGGAAATTTTAGCGGTTGCGGTGACATGTACACTAGTAAACAAGGATTAGTAATAATAAATAATCCTGGCCATCGATTATTATTATTATATATATATATATATATCCTTTTTATTATGAACGTCTACAACAGGATCGCTACATAATCGCTATACCTCGCACACATTGTACGACCCAATGTTCAAACATTCAACATCGTTGTTCGTAATGGTCCCGTACCACGAATTACTATTATTGTTATTGTTATTATATGCTCGTCTTCAAAGTTTAATTAATTCCTTGGGTTCAAATAATAGTATAGATATAGTGCTACTAGATATAAACAAGTTGTACGTCTTTCATGTTACGAACTCGTAAACCGCTATGTATGTTAAATATTAATAAAAAAAATAAATAAATAAAAAATTAAAAAAAATTGATTGAAATCTCGATAAAGATTTTAGGGATATCTCCTTATTAACGTGTAGTCATGTTAGTCATTTTATAATCTAAGATTGAAAAAAAATGTAGATTTTTTACTTTTATTGCATTGGAAATGTTTAGTTGGGCATAGCCCATTCGCCTCCCGTTTTTTAAAAATGTTAATTCCTAAACGGCTCCCGTCGAAAAAGGTTTTACGAGCAGGTCAATTTCCAAACGGCTCCCGTTGAAAAAGGTTTTACAATCAGGTGAATTCCCAAACGGCTTCAATTTTTTCTAAAGCATCTAAAGCATTCTGCGCTTCCCCTATCGATTTAGGTAATTTTGGTAGTAATTTCGAACGTAGATAATATACTGTCTTACGAATAGCATTGACATCTTGTGTAGTCAAAACACGTAAATCATTTGGTACAACTTCACTTCGGAGAAGTTTCGCGGGCTTTTCGTGAAAATTTTCTTGCGCTTTACGCTTCAAGCTATTGCTAATCTCTCTCCTCCTTAAAACACTGTCATCTAATTGCCCGTGGTTATGGTCCAGATGTTCATCGTACCTTTCGTCAACACTGTTTTGCTTAAAATAAGCCCTACAACCACGTGTTGTACACTTTCAACGCTCCATATCGTCTGTGAATTTTTTGTGAAAAGAAAACCAAAAATGTTCTATACATTTTTTTTCACGGATTTCACTTCACATCTCGGAACATACACATAACGACGGCGGATATCGTAAACAGACTGAATTTCAAACAAACTGCACGAGCTGACACGATTGTGTGCCATGTCCATATCGCATATCCGGTATATGTACCTATATTAAACACTTACTATTGTCAATATTGCCAATTAGTCATGAACACATGTGCTAGATTAGATATCGACGATATACGAGTCATATATACACGACGAAATAATACACACAAGCTTTGGCGATTATGATACTCGCCGAGTATGAGTACGTATAATATTATATATATAGTTCATTTTGGTATAGATTTTTTTGGTATTCCGTTTTAAAAATTAATTTGAAGTATATATAACGGTACGCAGTATACCAGTACATAGTATATCGATATATCAACCTGAAATTAGTATACCAATTTAACCATTAACCGTTTGGAAATTTACCTGTTCGTAATACCTTTTTCAACGGGAGCCGTTTGGGAAGCGATGGTTTAGTTTATTTGAAATACTATTATAATTACAATAAAAACTATTGCTTGTAATGTGAGATATCATGCAATTATAGTTATTATATGTACATACATATATACCTGCTAATATGTATGAGTTAGTTAAATTTTTTCCTCGAAAAACGTTTTAGACCCGAGTATAATTTTATCCATCATTGTATATCGTCCAATATAAATCATTTTCAGAATAAATTTCCTTGGGAATAATTTTCCAAACCTTATATTCGACCATAAATTCTGATGTCGATCGACTAACGTTTTTTTGAACCTAAGTAGTTTGGTGTGAACCATTGTTTCTAATGTTCCATAAATGTATTTAATAATATTTCGTATACTTTTTATCAGTTCTTATACTCACGCATGACCAAAATTAACTTGTTGTTCGACCATAAATAGTATAAGTATAATAGTATAATATGAGTATCAACAGATAAAATCTCTAACCGTTTACGACTCATATATAAATAGTATTGTATACATCATTGTATAATAATACTAGTATTATTCATTGAGCTTAAATAAAATATTATTTATATTTTAGTATTTATAGTGACTATTATTTTTTTAAATTTTTATTTTACCATGATTTATTGTAAAATGTATGTGGTAAATTGCACGCCCTTCATAATTAGTAAATATATTTTTATACGAATAGGTATATATTTGTAGGTATTTGAAACCAATGTAATAAATTAAATGCTTTAAATTTAAATAATAAAATCAATCTGTAAGAAATATCAGACTTTAAAAACATACAATGTACAATTTACAGTAATTTTATGCTTCAAAATATTTATTGTGTATGAAAAATGTAATAATATTTAATTTGGTTAAAATAGAGAAATGGAAGTTAATATTTAACACTAATTGTTATGTTTAATAAAAATGTTAAAAATGTACACAAGTCGCACGCTCACACTCTACTTATATGTTTATATACTTGCATGAATTTTTATGAATGTAATTACGTATTAGTCAAAAGTTAAATATAATTTATAGCTGATAAATAATAAGTGTAGACTAATGATCAATACTATACAACTTGTGATTCAATATAGATTTTTAATTGGAAATTATTTGTGTAAAAAACAAACCTAAACGACTGATGATAGATAAATTCTATGTACTTGAAGTACAGAATTACTTTATAAATATTATAATTAAAGACTATTAAACTTCTAAGAAATACCTATATTTATTTGTAAAGACATGAATAGTAAGTGTTTGAAATAGTAGTAAATTATTTTAGTTATAATTTCGAATACAGTTTACTACATTAGACTTAGAACAATGACGTTTCTCGAAGTTCCCAAGTTAAACGAGTAATCGAATAAAACTTTTATAAAATCAATAAAATAATTTCGGTCATGAATGTTTAATTAATATACGTAAAAATGATTCATCAAATTATTTAATTAACGTAAATACATATTATTTTTTAATACAAACACGTATGCTTTTGTAATAACCAACATCGCCAAGTGTACAAGAAGATATATTAATGATATACATAGATTTATATACATTATTGTATTTATCGCTGAAAGAAAGAGAGTGATAAAGCACGAAGTTAAAATTTTGGCTATAACGAAATTATATATTTAAAATACTATAATATTGGTATAGATTGCAATAAAAATAAAAACTTAAATAATACACACACTCTTTATTATATATTATATTTACGTGAAAACGTAATGTGGATTAATAAGATTACATAGTTTACTCATTTTTAATACATAAATATAACAATTTCTCTTTCGCTCTCCGTAAACAAATGTTTCCGTTTCTGGCATACAATATAGTCATACTAGTTATTGCTAGTTATTTTGTGGATGTTGCATCGTCGATTGAAAATAATTAAATCGTCACTGTCCTCGTCACACGCGCCGGTTATTGGCCAATCGGAAGAGATGTTCCATAGCTATTTACAATACGTACAACGAGTATGTGTGACAAAACAGGCGACACGTGAAAAAGAAATACAATATAAAAACATTACGGACATCATGAACCATAATAATCTGACGGCACCGCTACAATGTGTGCACACATACGTACAACGTGTACGCAGGGTTATTCGAGTTTAAAGTTATACAGTTTGCGATCGGCCAAATGTGTAAAAGTTGCAGCACGCATCAGTCACTCGTCGAGGCATATTGTAATAGGTGCTGGTAAATAGGTGCATCCTTTTTTGAATATTATTACAGCGCACAGCGTTTGTTCCATCTTTAATCGGGGGGAAAAATAACATATTTCACGGTGATCGCGCCTCGTCCATAATAAACGGTTTTCATAAAGTTCTCCCGCACGTGTTATTTCTTTACGAATTCCGATGTCCCGCGTGCCCACGACAATCGTCACGTGAAATTCGAAACACCCTGTACATACGATGTAATAAAAATCGCCGCGAACATTACAACGCGGCGGTACGTCGACGGTCAGGACAAGCGCGTTCACACGACCAGCAGACGTAGGCGCCTGCACAATAGGCCCATGAGTCCATTGTATGATACGTATTAGCTCGCACGGATTTGCGTGGGCTGTTATGCGTACACTTACACGTGCACACTCGTGTACGCCGTACAGGTATATTGTTATTTTTCTACGCACGACATCATCGCAGGATCTCGCAATAGGAAAACGCCGGATCGTCGTGCTATATACGGGTAGCGCATGAAGAAGAATGCCCACTCGTATGCGTACCGTATAACGGACCCAGCAGTACTGAAATTGAGTCTTAATATGCCAGAGTGGCCTAAAACTATTGATCAAAGGCTTCTTCAAAAATAAATAAATAAATAAATCATTGTTGACTCAAATACTATTTATTCTTCAATATGTGCTAAACGAAATAATACTAATAATATGATAATAATACCGATGAGTTAAGAATAAATCGATGTCCATCGTGACCCATTTTATAATTCATATATGTGAATATATTTATTAATAATATTATATATTCATTATATGAGAATCGCTATTCGATGTTTGACGGTAAACTGTTTTTGATACATGTACATTCTCAGTATATTATTGTATGCCATTAAGAAAATCTGGGACGTGCATCTAATGCTCCCGAAATAAAAAAATCACGGCTTTAAGATCTCACTAATTGCATATCACGCCCCCGTTCAATCCAGCACTGCATACGGCGGGCTTTTAGCAAGTGACTTTAACGCCTTCGATTCGGTCTCGGGTCACAATATAACGCGCACCGAGTTCAGCAGTTTGCTTGCGAAGATCGGTTTACATTTAACCTCGATAAATATAGTGATTTCGATAAAATTATCCGTGAAATAATAATGTGGGAGAGACGACGTCCGGTCGTCGAATATAACGTGTGCGTACAACGTATATATGCTATCGTAATTTACACTTGTATATTATTATAGTTACGTCGGTATGGTACGTACGTATGTATTTTTGCGCACGTGCATACATATTTACGTTGGGTTTGAATGAGAGAGAAAAAACGAAATCGCAGAACAGCTATCGATTGCCTCGGACTACGAGGTGATTGACGTCGAAAAGAAAACACTATTAGAATCGCATGAATATTAAACGAGACATATTATACATTGTAATAGCAGTAGCAGTAACGTAGTGAGGAGCTTAGTGGTCCTAGGGACATAAAAAACAGAGACCTTCTATAACACAGAAATTAAATTATAATACAAGTGCGAAATATTAAATAGTGATTCATGAGCTGAGGCCTAACGAGAAGAGGGGAAAAAGGATGATCTCCCCTGGGTCCAGAATTTTTGAGAAAGCCCAGAAAATAATTAATTTATTACAGGCATTTAAGGATGTGGATAAGGATAAGGATATAAGAAAGAGGTATGGAGTGCTGTGAACGATAACGAAATATAAAAATGAAAAAACATCAAACGTTTATTTTTTTAATAATTTATTAAAATTGATTAATTAAAATTATATACATCGCTAATTATAACACTATTAGTAAAAAACAATATTTATCCCTTAATGCAACAGAGTGTACAATATTTTTTGTCATCTCATCTTTCGCCTACACAAACTGGATGGTTCGAGAGCACGCCACGTATAATTGTCCTTGTGAAAAATATGATGTGCTCAAATCTAAGCCACAGACAGACATCGTTTGGCCTTGAGACTTACTGATAGTCATTGCAAATACCAATTTAATTGGAAATTGAAGGCGTTTAAATTATATTGGCATATCTGTGGGTATAATAGGGATTCGCGGTAATAATATATTTTCACCTCAGAATTTGCCATTTAAAATGATGGCTTCGATGACATTTTTCATTAATTTTTTAACGACTTCGCGTGCCGTTGTACAACCGTGGTGGGTCAAATTATAAAGCAACATAACCGGAGATCAAACTTTCAATTGTAAATTATGCGGTGGCATGCCTGGTAAATCCAATGAGTTTAAAAACTCTGTTGGATAATTTACAGTTTCAGTAGCATCGCAAACTGTATCAATAGATTTGTATGACACCAAGTCTCCTGGTAACAAATGTTGTATCTTGAAATTCAATTCGTTGACGTCCACATTTTTTGCTACTAAAATTGCTCTTTCTGCCAGCCACTCATGATTTGTGTATTGTCTGTGTACATTGGGAAATATCTGGTCAATGAGAGCATCTGACGAATAAATGATTGTGCAGAAATCGGTCGGTAATTTTATACATTTCGTTTCATCTGTACTAACTTTCCCATCTCCAATATCTAACAATTGTTTTGAGAATCTTCCGCACGCAGCTTTTTTTGATTGAATCGCAAGTATCAAAATCGTTCGCTCTCTATCTTTACATACATTTTGATTATGAATTGTTGACAAAGCTCATGACATTGTAGAATAACTTTGTCCTAATCGCGTCTAATCATCAACCGATATGCATAATAATTTTTCGAACTAACATTCTTATTTGTTTTGGCACCTGTTGCGGGATCTTGTTGTTTAATATTTATGCAATTCCCGTATTTATTATTTTATTATTTATATATAATTAAAAACACATATTATAGTGTTATACTTGAAAATTAACTTTTCGAACCTTCATTTGAGCAAACTTGTCAATCATAATATTCATCACTATTTTCAAGAGCATCTTTATTAAAAAAAATCATTTATTCGCGGGAGTAGTTATTCTTTTTCGGAGCGCTGTGTTTTTAGTTTCCTTTTTAAACTTCCACTCAAATGTACTCGTTTAGACATTATATGTACATTTAAATAATATTAGTAAATATATGGTATAACTCCAAAAATGACTGAACATGAAAAGAAAAAAAATATAAGTAAATGTAATATGTAAATATAATTATTAACTTCTAACACGTTTATAAGTAGATAACGACGTATGACGTATAAATCATAATAGATTAAACAAACAGATAATATAACTGCAAAGCCTACATGATAGTGGCTGCTTTAGAAACAGTATTCTTAAAATAGCTGTGCTGTAATTACTATGTACACTGTACAATGATAATTCATTTATCGTTACAACTAATCGTCCGTTTGAAAAACCAGTGACGTGTATTATTAGACAATAATATGCAAGATGAACACTACCGCTATACATTTTTTTTCGTTTCGTATTTTAGATTAAATTATTTTTTACATAAATATAATTAAAAATAAATGTTCAATATTTTTTTTTTAATGTAATAATTAAGGTCCAGTGGCACTCCAACTTGGACATACCTTGGGGACTCCGTCCTAAATACGCCACTGAGCAGTAGCATAATGTCATGATTATGTATGTAAAACATTAGATGGTCGTTGTTAAAAGATCGTCAATTCAAAGCATTTATCGAGTGAATAATATATGCGATGAAATTTCGCGGAGAAAAATCATGCGAAGTATATTATTGTTATTACGTAAACACGCATCATTAATTTCGTTGTCCGTCCTAGAGTGTTCTGAAAAACAGTTAAAGTATCACGAATTATAGTAAATAATATGAATCTTTTGCATAAAATCGGGTTCCAAAGAAAAATTGATTTTTTCTGATTGTCTTCATATTAATGTGTAATATTTGCCGTTGTAAACGTGAAAATCATATGCTAACAATTGAATCATTTTCTTACATTTGTATGCACTTATTATGCACCTCCATAGTAATTCATTCAATGTTTTATAATTGAACACATTTCGTACACGATTAGAATAACCGTTTAATTTTCCAGAATATCCAGAATCACGAGCCGGTGAGAACGATGTCACCAATGTCGGAGATGAAATGGAAACTTCTCGGATCCAAGAAGACCGTGGAAGAGACTTTTCGCAATCCGCACAGGATCAGCATGCTGCAAGGTAAATAATATTTTTTTTAACGATTACGGATCCGTGTGTTGACTGCTATTCCCGTTCAGTGTGAATCGTGCCGATCGAAACTAACAAGTCGAACACGCTGAAATCCCGTTTTGTTTACACGCATTACACTACTATTGACACCGGTATTATTATCCTCAAAACGTGATGATCGGCTTTGTACGCGCGTTCAACGCTAACTCGATAATTATTTCTTCCGTTCACACGTGCGTATTATTGTAACGCGCATTACGCGCTCGGCAGTGCATTGCATTGCATTCCGTCGATACGTGCAAATGTACACATTAATATTGGTGTATATTGGTGTAGGGTTTTCAACTGAACATTTTTCCCGTACGCAATCTAAAATAATGAACGCGCGCGCGGGTGCGCGTTAACATCTCTAAACGACGGACGCGACGCTCACGGACTACTTTTTTATTACCAATTAAAAACAATTCACTATACACGTATGATTATATTATACGAGAGTATAATAAAATTCGGTAATGATTTGCGAGAGTTTTTTATCGGCTACCACCGTAAAAATAATGGCTTGTTTGAAAAAAATAAAAAATGAATAGCTAAAAAAAAAATACACGCATTACGTATGTGTGTATACAAATATACGTACGGTCAGCGAGTTTTTAATTTTTGCGTTTCAACGGTTTTGCTACCTACGCAGATTTTTCAATTTGTGAGTTACGCATAATGGAATTTTATTGTACACACGAAACCTGTCTGCCACACGCATATACCATTTCTGAGACTTACAAAACGTAACCGAGATCGGTATCGATAACAAAATATACGTGTGTTTAGCTCATTAGTTGCCGCGCTGATGTAAACATATAAAATCATCACATGTTTACCGAAAGGTTATTTTGTACCATATACCTGTAATACGTATCGATTTGTAATCTTTTTCACCCATAATTTTTCTATACTCAAAGTGTTAAAATATTTATTCTGAATTTTGCTTTTCGCGCACATGTTGCACTTTGTGTACAAAATATATATATATATATTTGTAACCGCTTAGTAAATCACATTTTTTTTTCTAGGTGACAATGAAAATGCTGAAGCTTATAAGCATCAAATACGCATGATTAAAGAAGCATCGTGCAAAGTTCCTAGGCCTCGTGTGGTCAAGGTAGCTGATGTGTACCCTAGTTCCAACAAGAGATACATACCTTCGTGTACAGTGCTCCACGTATGTGCTGATGATACAGGCTGCTGTAACAGCCCGACATTGAAATGCGGGCCAAAGATCTCGCAACCGATTTACTTATACTTCTTGGTTTACGTGAGTACTCGGCATTAAAAAAACGGCTGTTATCCATTTGCGCCAAAAAAATGAATTCGATTTAGTTACGGACCATTTGCGCCAAAGTTGCTTGGTATAATTATAATAAAGTAATATATTATTTTCTTAAATAATAATCAATTAAATATTCATATTCAATATTTTTAGAAGATATATACGCCAAAATATACTTATGGCCATTTTCAACAACCATTTTCTTTCCTCTTGTGCTTGTCGTGAACTCCATTCTTACGATTTATAATTCAAATAATTAATAAATTCGAGAATATAATTTAGTGTAACGTAACAAATGTCTGATAAAATCACCCTGCCATCGTTCTTTTGACGAATAACGATACCTATATATCCGATAACGAGTACGATAATATCGTACATCATAATAAAACTGATATAAAACTTGTTAGTTTATCTTTTGACGCAATAATATACAAAGCTTTAAAATCTATAAACTTATAAAAATAACTTTATTATACGTTATAGATACGACGTCTTTAAAATATAAGAATTAACCGAGTCGTTAATTTAAAATGTTTACATAGGTAAATTTGGCGCAAATTAATTGTCTGAAAAACATACCTTTTTTTATTTTGGCGCAAATGGGCTATACCCAAAACGAATTCATTTTTTTGGCGCATATGGGCGATGTCCATAAAAACAATACACTTATGCATGAGAAATTCTCCCGAAGCAAGCGTACTTTTGTTGTTTTTTATTTTTTTGTCTTTTGTTTTTTTTCACATAATCCGATAGTTCTAGGAATCTCGAAAGGAAAAAGTTTTAATTTTAAATTTTTTACTACAATTTGTTTTTCAAATATATTTTGGTAATCACACATTAAGTCAATGTTTCAATGACATCGACTATTTTTTAAGGTCAAAATTATTTAAAATTTAATTTTCAAGCACAAGTACGAGTACGTTAAGAATACCATGCAACAGATTACTATTATTAAGTGAATGAAATTAGCAAACCTATTATATTACATAGCATTGCCGTGGAATAACTTACGTTTGAGATTTGGCAGGTCTGTTGGCATTACTCCATTCAACATTTGGCATCATTTTTTACTGTTAAATGGGCATACAAAAACCATCAGAAAACTATAGGATGTTTTTACATGCTACATAAACATTCACACACACACGCATTTATATACATGTATTAAGTTATTAAGTTGATTATTGAATTATATGGATAAATAGTTACAATATTTACACGCACTTCTACAGAGCATTATTTAGATTTTTTTTATTTTTTGAACAACAGCTTCGGCTGGTCGCAATTAATATTTATTTTTTACCGCAGTATATTTTTTATTTGTTGTCAATGGAATTCGGAGTCCAATGTAAGGTGTGTTACCATAAATATAGATGAATACTGGACAAAATGACTATGTTTTTCCTTCTTACATATTACGTACTTAATCGTCCTTGAATTATATTTCAAGTTTGAAAGTCACGTACCGATATGTGTACCGGTATATAGTTATTATTTCACGATCGTGCCGTCTCTACTGCACACGTGCATAACTGGATCCTATACTTGTACGTTTACAACGCAATGGGTATACACTCGTATAGCCGTGTATATCTGTGTATCTCGGCACCTTGCATCACGATGATAATAGTTTCGACATCACGTGATTGTGATTAATAACTTTGGCCTATGACACTTGGGCTGGTGACTTAACCATGACGCCGAAGGAACGTTTAATAATTAATTTACCAACATTTAAAAATGACAGAATTAATGAAACAGAATCGACGCGCATCTAACGGTTCCATTCCGCTCTTTGTTTGACATATCTACATATAATCTCACATAGTCGTTAAAACGTCATTATTATGTTATCACATTATTATTTTAACCAAATGTACTTTGCGAATTCGAGTGTTTCAAAATCATTCTTGCGTGTTACAATATCCGTTGTATAAACAATTTTGACACGAAATTTCCTTTTTTTACATATAATAAAAACGTTTGATAGTGATCTTTTAAACCAATTTTTTATTACATTTTTAAATATACTCGTAAACAGATACCAGATGTTTTATTTAAACATAATTAAATTATTTAACACTTGATCACGGTGCTAAAATTCAATGAACACATATTTATCCGTGTATAAATTTAATAATTCACAGACAATATACATGCTATTTCATTAATAGGTTTACGTTGTAATGTAATCAATAAACAAGGAGGCAAGATAAAATGTATTATGCAAAACAAAATATTAATTGTATTTTTTATAATATTCTTTTCAAATAATTTGTGTTTTCAATTTTATACTAACAAAATAAACAAACTAATTTAATTTGAATTCCATACGGTAAATTATTATGTATTATGATTTGTAATGTTCAATAAGTACTACGCATCCAACATTTGAAGGTCATCGATTCTTTAAAGTAATATTCTACGTATATTGTTTGTTTATCCGGAAGCAATATATATATTTTTAAATAAAATACAATAGCCTATATTCTATAGTCTTTGGTATCCTTTGATATTTTGATTTTTAAATAATTAGCTGAATTATAAACATTATATAACAGTTCAAATTCTATTGTTTTAGGATTATAAGATTATTTGTTCAAAACACCTAAGAACAATTAATATTTTGTATTAAAATAATAACTGGATCATAAAATTTATCTTGGAAAATTCAAACTCTATTCGTATACATGTATATAATCTTTATTAAATCTAAGCTTTACTTTAATGAAGGTTCCTAAATTTTTAATAGGACTAAAATAGTAATAATAAATAATGTATTAATATCGTCATAGATCCGAATTCATAATATATATCTTTATCAATATTTAATCATATTCAACTTGAGTTTACTTAAAAATTCTTTCACTACATCGCTCTCCTATAATTTTCAAAAAAGATGTATGTAAGATTAGAAAACTGAATTATACACAGTTTTAACTTTCTTAGCGTATACGAATTTATATTGCATATATAAAACGCCGTTTGATGAATATAAATAATAACGTCATCTATACTTGTTTTAAAACTTCATAAATTATAATATATATTTATAAATAAATATTCAAAACTAATCTAAACATTTTAATGTTATAATTTTTGTCATAGAACTCGTGGTGTATAAAAAACTATATTTAATTTATTTTGTTAAATTTAAAGTTTTCGATTTTTAACATTACTTAAGTATTTAAAATAAAACTTAATACTTAAAAGGGTGAGTTACTAGTATACTATACTTTCAGAGGTGTTCTCAGGATTTTTTAATGAGGAAAGGAAAAATTATTAAAAAGTGAGTCGTGGAGTTAAGCTCCCAACACCTCTTTTATTTTATAAATACAACAAACAATAAATTACAGCACATAATATTTGTAATTAAAATGTGAAATATAAAAATTTTTTTTCCAAAACTTAAGTTCACTGACTAATGATAGGCAAACCAAGACCAAGATCAAGACTATGACAGTCTTGATCTTGGTCTTGTCATAGTCAAGACTATGACAGTCTTGGTCTTGGTGTTGGTCTTACAGACTTAGTCTTGGTCTTGGTCTTTCAGAGCCATTTGGTTGCACAAAATTTTAATTTTATAAAAAAAAAAAAGAATATATATGCTTTAAGGTCAATGTTAAAGGTTGTTAATTAATATATAATATAATACCTGTCTTGCAGTTGTAGGCACAGCCCCAATCAATCATTATTGTACATACCTGTTCAGAAGTCGGACCCTTAAAGAACTTGTCAATTGCATTTTTTGACGATTACTTTATAGAACAAAGTATTTGTGCCTCTTTCCTATTTACAGAAATAAAATGATTTTTTAAACCTGAAGTGTTTCTATCCTTCATTTGAATATGAATTGTTTTTTATTTCTTTTGTACAATTTACACTTGCCGGATATCTGATTTTTACTATAGATGATTAAAAAAAGTGATAACATTTACTATGTGATGGTGGATTTAGATTCATACTAGTACTATCCTTAACACTAATTTTAATAAATAATTGGTACCTATAATAAATGTATACCTAATTGTTTAAACGCTAACGGCGGAAATACGACAATCGACATTAGTAGTTAGGTAGTACCTATACACAACATACAATTTGATAAGAATAGAAAACAAAATAAATGCGCACAATATAATAATAATAATAATACCCCAAGTAACAACTTTAATTAAATACTGTTATTAGTATTATATTCAATGAAGAGAGTATTTACGGCCCTAAATAAATATTGCGGTTAATAATATGGTTGCATCCAAAAATCGCACACATTTAATTTTAATCCCAAAAAATTCGGTAGACAAAAACCGAACATATTATAGATTGCCAGATTATATCGTATAGCCAAATATTGCACAAAAAATCCCACTATATAATGTATTAATAATAATGTATTTTGTATAGACGAGTTTTGTATATATAATTTTAAAGTTAATTACTACATTCAAAAGCTTATCTTATCGCACGTTGATATGCTCGAAAAATAACCAGAACATTTGTCGACTGAAACGCGTGGTATAACGAACGTTTATGTACATATTGTATAAAAAAAAAGTGTTTTTTATAAATGTAATTTAAAATAATTGATAGTAATAAAGGGGGCAAGTGTTTAATACTTGACGATTTTAAGTATATAAATTATTACATTATTACATTATAAAATGTGTGGTTTTTGGTTTCAAGAATTTAAAAAAGTGTGCGGTTTTTTCCTGTATTTTATCAAAAGTTTGCGGTTTTTAGAGCCGTCGAATAATATACCGTATCGCTCGTATTATTGACTGATATTATTGTAATCAGGGCTCATAACTTATAGCATTTACATATTTTTTTTGAGAGGTCCTAGAAATGGGTACATTTGTTTTAGATAACTAAGAAACTAAATGCGAAATTTTATGTTGTATATTTTTGCATATTTCAACGTATAAGTGCTATTTTGCTTTTTTCTATTTTGCAGACTTATCTTGTATATTTAGAAATATTTTATTTGCTATTTTGCTTTTTTAAATCTTTTTCAGTTCCGTAACATTTAAAACATTTTTTCTTAAGAGGACGTCACACCCCCATGTGTTGTCTCCGTCTGACATATGTACAACATAGCAAATTTGCGTTCAGTGATTCAAATTTAGTGAAGTTAGCTTTAATATTAGAATAAACTGACCTATAATCATAGACTTATTTACGGCTATGGCTACTCTGACAATGTACCTGAAAATAGACTGCCACTCTACAATAGACCTGCAAAATCCAGCTTCATTTTAAATTTATGCTTAAACCATTAAAAATAATTACTAAAAAGTAAAAAGAATGATTAAATAAAACAGAACTAAATAAGAAATATTTTTACATAAAATATTATATATGTATAATATGTCTGTGACAAAAACTAACCAGTAATATTCATTATCTAATATCTATAATTATAAGTATCCGTGTAGTTCTAGTTAGTTCTAGTTAGTATTTAATGTTATAACCTTTTATTTTTTTGAAGAGAGTGAGTTTATTATTTAGTAGCTATAGTTACTGTAGTAGCTACAATTACTATGTGCTTTCTCAAGGTAATGTATTGTGTATAAGTCACTCTTTGTTTTCGTATCCTAAATAAAAATTTAAATTTTCCTAATGAAAAATGTTATTGGCCATACTTGCACAAAATTTTCAGACACGCCTATGCCTATAATCAAACTTCAAGGGAAGAATATTATCTGGGTTTTATTGGTCGGTTTTTTCCGATATTTTAATTTTTAAGCGTGTTATGAGTATGTAAAATATAACAATTAAAAAAACATCATAAATCGCTAAAAAATTAAAATATCGGTTAACCGACCAACAAAACACAGATAATGTTCTTTCCTTAAAGTTTGATTATATGTCAGTTTACTCTAATATTCTAACTTCAGTACATTTGAATCACTGAACGCAAATTTGCTATGTTGACGTATGTCAGACGGAGACAACACATGCGGGTGTGATGTCCTCTTAATGATAAAAAGTAATTATAGTAGTATTAATTTTTATATATGTAATTAATTCATGTTTATTAAATAATTATTTTCTTCTTCTTTAGGTTTAAATTATAAATTTATTTGTATCATATAGCGACGCGATCGGAATTTTATTAATAAGAGTTTAAATTTTTTTTTTACATGATATGTTTTTTTTAATAAGTAATAATTGTGTTTTTTACATGATATATTTTTGTATTTTTAGTGCATATTTAAGTGCTTATATGAATATTTTTCAGAGCATATTATAGCGCTTATAACTACTTTTTTTAGAGTTATAAGTTATGAACCCTGATTATAATATTTATTTGTGCTCACTGCTCGCATATCAACATTTATGTCATATTCGGCAGCTAAAAATAATTCCATTAAGTTTCTGTATTGCTATTTGTTACAAAACCACTTTATAGTCATGGTATCGAATTATTTATTATCTTGTTGTCAATAATTCAATAATTTATTATTTTCTCAATTCCTTAAACGTGTTGTACATTAAATGCAATACTACGTTTTTATTATATTCATAAGAAACTATTTCTTTTAACCTACACTAAATTACGTACATTCGGAGAATTAAAAAAAAAAAAAAGTTACAATAAATATTGCAAGACTGCTAAACTTTTGCAGTGTGGGTCTAGTTTTAGTCTTGGTCTTGGTCTTGAAAAACAGTTCGTAATTATCAATATAATTTTGCCCATCACTATCACTGACACTCCAGCTCTAATTTTATAATTTTATTTGATATACCTACTGTTAATGTTATGTTATTTTTTAATAAGATTTGATAATTAATATACTATAAACTCATATCCGAATGCCCATGTACACTTGGGTGGTAGTACTCAATAAATATTTCAAGTCCTAATAAATATCAATTTTAAAATAACAAAAAAATAACTAACACTTTTTATTCGAAGTTTGTTAAGAGATCGTCAAATCTGATACTCAACAATTAAGCTAGAAACATAACATTTAAAAATTAAATAAACTTTTTACTAAAAATTTCATCTAGATTTTCGTGAACTTTGTCAAGTTTTAAAAACATTTAAAATGAAAAACAATTTCTTAAATGCATTAAATAGATAACATTTGTTATCAATAATCATTCCTCTTTTTAACGATTGGAACATTCATTCTGATAGAAATTATGTACAGATTTTAAAATAATATTTAAAAAAACATATAAAGATAAAACCGTTACATTTCTTGCTTTACTTATAATAAAAAATTTAGAAATAAAGTTTAACATTCAAACAATAATTTTGAACGCTGTTAATTTTATTTTTAATATAACAATTTGTTATAATAGACAATAGAACATTCTTCTCGAGATTGAATACAAATTTCTAATCACTTTTTAAAAATATTAACTATGATATATCTATAGTTTATAAATAATCATGAAATACAAATTCTAAAATTCTTGTGAGTCTTATTAAAATGTGTGATATACCTGATTGGACGTAAATGAAGACATTATGATCGAAAGATAGTTATTGAAACTGCGTCCATGTTATACGATTTATGTAAATAAATTTGAAAGGTTTCATGGTTAAAAAAAGGGATAAAAAACGAATGTACATCGAGTAGTAATCTTATTGTATGACATTAAGTATTAACCATAAATAGTTACCGACCATTGATAAGTTCAAACTTTTGAATGAAATTTTCATTTTTTATAATATATATGCAGTTCAGCGTTATTTACTGCTTTATACGTCAATTATTTTATCTTTTCGATATTTTAGCTATTGGAAAGTATACCTATTTAAATTCCTACAACATTTATTCTGATCATTGATGGTTTTCAGAACGGAAACAATTTCGTAGGTTTTATAATTTCTTACACGGATATTTTTAAATATCGGTAGAAAGCAATCTGCCGAAACTAACAAAATAAATTAATGTAATTACCATTTTATGATGATAATATTCTTCGCTCACATAATAATATGTAGGCCTATTGTTGACGTAAATGTGTGCGAAGCAATTAGCCGTAGGTAATAAAACTGTATTTCATACGTTCGTCTACCACTCACTCAAGCCCAAAATCGGGCACAACTTTCTACTCCTTGTGATTTTTTTTCGTATCGACGTTTGTGAATTATACCTATCTCTTATCCGTTCCGTGGAGTGGTATTATAAATGAGCGCTGGGTCATCACGAATAGCACGATAGAGGCCTACCATGTATTATATAATACACATTGTATGTAATCGATTTATTTTTACCGCAATGAAATATCGCCTGCCCGTTTTCAAAACGAGTCATTATAAATCGTGTAATCACCTAGTAGTGAAAAAAAAAATTTCTTATATGCCTATTGTTTTTTGACTATCCGATCTGTGTTTTGTTAGTTTTTTCGTGTACAATACGATGCGATTACTGTATGTTCTTCTTTTTTTTTTTTATTGGCCGCATACAGGATATTATAATTCCCCATTAATAATGACGGTCCTCGGGACATTATATTGTTTTAAAAACAAACAGTGGATACAAGAGGAGGGAAAAAAAGACTAACACGCCTACTGTGCGGAACCCGGGGCTATAAAGACGAGATGATGAAGTTATATCTTAATTTGTCAGAACTAAATGGAATGAATAAAATTACCGTTTTCTTTTGCATAAACTTGTGATCACGGTATATATTTCTATATATAAATATATTTTTAGGTAAAATTATGTACATAAATAACTTCGAATTACCATATGTCATCAGTTGAATATTTATAGTCTTTGTATATAAACATCCCATTCCATTATGTTTTATAACAATATATTTTGTTACGTTTAAAAAAAATGTGCAGCCATTTAGTAGAAATCTATGTTTAGAATTCGACAAATTCGATTTCCAAAAAAACAGCATTTTTTTATACGTTTTCATACTTTATTATTATTTTATTAATTTAAAATTTTATTTGAGTCTGTTATTTTATACAAAATATTTTTAATACCAAATGCATATAATTTTCGTTACAATAATATTAAGCATGAAATTTTAAAAAATAAAACGTGTGCGTTTAAGTTTAATTTCAATATACATATATAACGACAACAACCAAATTTCTGAATAGAATTTATTATTTTATGTTTTATTTTTACTTACCTTTTGAAGTTGTCTCACGAACTCCGTGATCATATAGGCGTTTACACTTACGAGTATAAGTGCATATGCTTCAAGGCAACAAAGAGTGAAGACTGACAGTAATATTGGTACCTAAATAGAAACCTCGAGGCAAGTTCAACAGCATTCTATAATGATGAAATAATTATAATGGAAACACAAAAATTCCATGTATTATAATATATCAGGTAGTCTGTAAAAATTTCAACATCAACTAAAAACAAAATCCAATATTTACCAAATACTTTGTTTTAGTTATGTATTACACGTATAATTTAATTACATTAATAACCGATTAACCGAATAAGTGATATCATGAAAGGGATTTTGAAATTTTTTCCATATCATGACATAGCATAATAAAAAACAATTATGAAATATATGGGCGGTGCCTATCCTATATAATAGTTAGTATAGTATAAATTAAAATAAATAAAGATTTATGGATATGTTCCTTGATATTGATCTATACTGTATAGATATTATAGATAAAAATCCTATAAATTCTTGTCATAACATATCCAATGTATCTACCCTACCCGAAAATATGTATCTATAATATGTAACCTTATTATGTATGGTATGTGCCATGAACTAAAAAATATATTTTTTTATTTTTTGTTTTATTATGTCTATTGTATACATGCGTACAATTATCATACAACTACGTTTTATTTTGCAATTTTGTGATTCGTGATAATATACTCATATGAATGAAAAAAATACAAACACTAATTATGTATCGAAGTTAGGAAGGTGTGTAATAAAATAGTAACCAAGCTTAACAGAAGTTAACCAACTAGATTAAGCTAGATATTTTATTATCTTTTCCTTTAAAAATAAATTTAGAGTGAACGATGAATAATTATTATGATTTATGTTCTTACTCTATTACCAACGGTATTGGTAGAATCCTTTCATCTGTTTTGTTCTATGATTTCTTAGGAAATAACAGTTTAAGAAAAAAAAAGCTATATACTTTATTTTATCTAATAGTATGTCAAAAGGGAAACCCACATGAAGATAAGTCTGTGTCTTCTCTAAGTGATACGCCGAGGAGGAGAACGCTCTTGTTGTACCCAAGGGTTACTTATAATAATCTCTTCGTGTGTTTCCTACAATTCAGATTCTTTATTAAAAACAATAAATTGATAATATATTATGATTCATTACAATTATCTGATGTGTGATGTTCATATCAAGAGACATATATCTTATGACTAATGTACTCATATAATCGATATATATTATAATCATATTACATGATAAGATTTGAAATAGTATGTTATATAATAATGACTTACTGACGATTCTGGTTTTCTACTTTAACAATGTATACAATTAATTAATATTAATTTGATTAAATTTTGTTATAAGTATGAATATGTACATTTAAAGTATAATATTTTTATGGCTAATGTATAACTAAAATCTATAACATGTATTACTTGTGTATGGCTACAATGTATTATATATATTGTACATGGTAATATAATAATAATACAAGTGTCAATGCAGTAATGCAGAAGAAAAAGTTTATTATTTAATAATCTTAAAATTGGCCAGATTCCTATAGTAATAATAAGTTATTTGATTTTCATGACAAAGTATTGGAAAAATGTTTATCGTTAGGATTCAATAAACCATTTGTTGTACAGGATTATTTCGTGTATACAGATGGTTTTTATATTTTGACCCTTCTGAAAATATAATATATATTGTACATGATTATCATCAGGGTTGGTAGCTTATAATACTTAAAATTGCATAAATATGCTCAATAATATTACCTTAAATATCGCTAATTATACCCTAAAAAATATGCAATAAAAACAACAAAATATATACGAAAAAACTGAAATGAATTTATTAATAATTAACTTATCACATACAAATTATCATTGTTAGTTACTTAAGTTTTGAAATTACTTTCAGTGATTGTCTATCAATAAAGTTTTGTACGACAAAAATGAGTGTTTGACGTCCACAGATACAATTGGTGCATATTTTAAATACACAAACAACATAGTTGCATAATGTAACTTCACCCAGTAATTTTCTTCACCATCCATATATTTTTTAAATATGATTTAGTTTAGAAGAACCACTATTTTTTTTCTAAAACGTTTTTTAATTTAAGATTTATAGCAGTACTAATTTTATCATTTAGTATTTCAAATGTTTCTGCTATATTTTCAATAAAATTTAATAATGAGGTCACGGATAGATTTTTTGCTTGCAATTTATCATTGACTATAGCTAAAGTAAAAATATTTAATTTTATATATACCAAGTTATTTTCAATATTGGGTTTGTCTAAACATATGCTTTTTGATACCTAGCTAATCGCATTAATCGGTTCGAGTAATCCGATAACATTACGAACAGCTTTTAAGTTTTAGCAATAATATGATGCTGCATTCATTGAGGTTCCTCATCGCGTAATAATTGATTCTGACAGCAAGCTTAATCCAGCAAGTTCATTTTCAAATAATTTTACACAACTCGGAATTTTTTTAAATACTTGTTTAACACCTGTTATTTATTTATTCACTGTACTGAAATGAGATCCAACCCGTTCTGCTACTCATTTCAAACTGTGAACTGCACACGTAACTTGTAGTAATTTTGAATAGAAGACTTGGAGAGCAATTTTAAAACAAAGTTACAACACATTCAACCAAAGGACGAAAATACAAACAATACGACACGTATCAAAGCATTCGCGTTATAGATTGATAACACAATAAAACTTGATCCATTAATTTAATTTAACATTTCGATTGATAATAATCTAAAAATACTTCTAATAAATAAAATATGATTTCCTAAAATATAACCAATTTTGATTCAAAAACAAGTAGAAACACCACTAAAACAAAAAATTCACAAAATATGCAAAAATATACAAAATAAAATGTTTAATTTGAGTTCTCTGTACCATTAAACACATTTTTAACTTGTTCTAATATTCCTTAAGCATCTCATATGAAACATGCAAATACTATAAAATCCCAATCCTGGTTATCATCACTGAAATGATAAAGTAATAATCGAGTAGTAAATAAATGTTTAGCAATTTGTCGTCTTGCGATTTTGTCCTGCAATGACTGATTACGAGTTTTTATTAATTTACGCCGATTTGCGTTTCAACATTCTGTGTCGACTACAGACGCATATTAATGCGATATGACACCCTCTCCCAGTACAGTCGTTTGCACCATTAATAAACTATAAAAACCTATCTGACTCATAAAATCTATAATCCCGCGAGAACTCGACAGTTGTCTGGTCGTAATCGACAATAATATAATGTAATATAATAAAGACAGATGCGGTGCGCACCCGAAATGCGTGTTTACGCACACGTACATTTATAATTTAATGTGCCAATGACATAGTGTTAACTCGTCCCGTGGTTATATAAAACGTATTCATCGCGAAATATCTATTCATCCCCCTCGACGGGCCCGAGACCTTTTGTACTGTACATAGTTCTGCGCATGTTACATTATTATTATTGTTATTATTATTATTATTTTTATTCTTAAAATTATTATATATAAATTCGCGCGCATGTACGGATCGTTTGATCTCTAATCGTACGCGGCGCGGGATCGGATTTTACAACCTCTATAATATAAAGGAATTAGACGAAGACCAAATATTTCACTACTGTACCATTGTTAGAGACGTATTTAGGGAAGCAAATGGGGCAATCAACCGGGGGCACCAAATACCAAATACCTAAAAGAAGGGTAGAAGGGTACTGACACTAGAAGTTAAATTGTTTTCAAATTTATGTTATAATAAATTTAATTATTACAAATAAATTGAAAGGTAAAATGAAAATGTTTTTTGGCCTATGGTAGAAGATTAAAAATAAATGGAACCAAGGAAAAAAAAAGAGGTAAAGGAGGAAACAAAAGATTTTTGGGTCTTTTACACCCTTAATTACACCTATTAATAAAAGGGATTTCTGAGAAAAAAAGATGCCATATTTAATTTGTATACCTAGGGCGCCAAGATCGTAAATACGCCTCTGAGTCTATTGTACCGGTACGAAAACCAAACAATCGGTAGACGATGCGACGGTCTCTTTATGATTTATAGAGGTATACGTAGACATGTCATCACCTATTTATGCGAAAGACTTTCTACAGGGTGTCCTCCCTCTCAAACACCTCCGGGCAAACCTTCGATAAATAATATTTTTAAACAGATGCAGTGTGCCAGCGTGTGCATATGTGTCTCATTTTACCTGCTCATACAGATAAGGTCGGGTTTTTTTGGTTACTATTCAGGGGTCGTAATCGGAGATGAGACTGCGGGGTGTAACATCTACACACTCACGATTTTTTTCCCGTATCCGCTTTGAGATGGTCCCGAATTAGCGTCTGTTTTTTGCGTAGAACTCTTGCATCTCTGCGAGTACTATGTACTCGTATATTTGTCAGGATTTCTGCTCCGAAAGTGTTCCAAGTTATGATTATTTCCGTCTTCGAAAAAGGAAAAACACACACACACACACACACACACACACACACACACACACACACACATACTACATAGGATACGCGATGGGAAAAAAATCAAAACAATAGGACTTGGTAAGTTAGAAAATAAACCAGATCGAGCTTTAACTAGAAAAACACACGTTTTGTCCCACAACTTTTTTATTGTTTCATTCAACTGTCAACATATCCATTCAACGGTTCGTTATGAACGTCTGAGTTTAGGATACACAATAATTATAATAATAATAATAATAGTGGTAATATCTTTTTATGAATAATTGTTTGATGTACCAATATTGAGCCAGTCCTTTTTTTGTCTGCCATGTATCCACTTAAAATCCAAGGTTTTATAATATATATTCCGTTTTTTAAATTCAATATATAAATGGTCATATGGATAGATAACAGCCGACAAGTGTGTACCTAAAACTTTAATAGCATTATGTACATCTTATTGTCCAAAAGGTAAAGTTTAAGCTTATCCAATATCCATTATGACATGTGGATCAAAATCCAAATTAAAAATACGTCCGACCATATAATGTACGAGTGTTGACCGGTTTTTTTTCTGTTGATTTTAACATGTGCCTATTCAGCACATATTATACATGTATCAACGTTGTATGGGAATCACAGGTCGTTGTGCATAATACATGGTCAATACAGATCGTTACCTCACGTTATGTTTTGTTTTCTTTCTCTTTATACACTATTCGTGTTAAAAATCAAACGAGGCCTATAATTTGTAGAAAACGTATAAACAATCAATTGCTTAATTTTGTGTGTCAGACTTTCGCGCAGTTAAACGAAGAAATTATTCACGAGCTGGTACTCTAAGGATAAAAATCGGCCTGCTTCGACTTTGACGGACGACGTAAATTAATATAAACGGTACGACGTCACTAAATGATAATACGTAATACATACTTATTTAAAACTCGCCTATACCGTAATCTATATTATGTTATCTATGTGTACATATAAATACATTTGTTACGTCGTACATTATCTAACTGTATTTTTGGTTCCTGTAATTAGGTTAAGCACATTTATTAAAAAACATGTATGCGATGGGAACGAAACCTCGATGCTAATATCTGCACACCTTCAGAACCTTCTAAATGCAGGGGCGTGTTTATATGTTTCCCACTTGTAGGCCTGTTAAAAATTGCCGCACTCAATAACTAAAATATTAGAATAAATTATAATTTATTTTTTATAAAATATGTATTCATAAAGTAATAAATATTTAAATATTTAAACTTAATTTCTTAAAAGTTAAAATATTTTTATTAATAATTAATAACTAGAAAAAATAAATAATATACATTCTTCAAACTTGAATATGATAATTATTATTTCGTCGACATTTGGTTGTAGCAAAAATGTCGATTAAATCTTTAAAATGTTATTATTTTAACATGTCATTCTCTATTAATAACAATGCTAAATTGTTTAATTTTTTATCAGTTTAAGTCGAATAAAATATTAGTCAAATTACTAATTATACCACGTAGAGTAACTAAATTAGTCACACAGTACAATTGGCTAAGTCGGTTTGTATTAGTTACTTTTGCCTATTATTAGTAGTCACTACAGAACTGTTACTACTACAAGAAGTAGAGGAAGTTTTTTTTAAAAAAAAAAATTAGACAATTTGTGTTTAGTTTAATACATTTTGCAAATTATCACTCTTTAGTTTGGAAATGTATATATACTAATCACAGCTTAACCGCTTTCTTCATAAAAAAAAAAAGAAAAGAAAAATAGTAAAAATAATCAATAAATAATAATAAGTTAGTAAATAAAATAAAACGAAAATGATTTACGTACAAATGATTTACCCACACGGCAACAGAAATTGAACTCAGGATAATTGTTTATTGCTAGATATTTTATTTACTAAAATCATCTATAACAATAACTTTCATAAACATTCCCGAATATTATATATAAATATATAAATGGTGATTAGAAATTATGAAAATAGCTGTCCAATAACTGTTGATGGGGTAAGCTATTGTCTACTATTTTTTCATACACCAAGGTTACATATTTTACAATATCAGAAATCTAAAAACGTATCTATATAAATTTGATATGCAATTCCGTAAAAAGTATAATCTTTAAAAAATTGCCGCTGTAGACACGTGCTTATAGAACTGTATATAAATACGCCACTGCCTAAATGTTTACTCGACGTTCTTCGTCCTCTGATGCTTATATACTTAAATACGCATAAGAAGCAACATCTTGGCTGATTTAATTTTGTTTTTGTTTTTTTTTTGTTTACAGACCATACCTGCGTTAGACAACAACCAGTCACCCGAACAAATGTCGAACCAGAAATCGCTGCTATTTTATAATCACACTGAGTGCGAGTGCCAGTCGAAGATGGACGATGAAATGCCCAGAGACTCGTTGCCCACTGCGACTGCGGTGTTCGCCGAACGGTCGTCGGCCGTGCACCGGACCGACAAGTATGTGCACACATTTCTAATACAACACAAGACGTTTACATAAGAACACAGACTCATGGGCGTAATTTCATTCAATTTTTACTACAGTGAATTTAAAAAATCGTTGGTTACTTACTATTGCATTTTTTAGAAAGCCTCTATCTAAAAAACTGTAAACTATGTCTACGTGATTTCTTAGCTAACTCAAACGGATATATTCAATTTCATATGTTTTTTAAGTATTAACTATAGATATTTCTGATGGATCTGCGCAAAATGTATCTATAGCAGTTCACCTACCTAAATAGATATAGATACATAGTACATAGAACACGCGATGTCATTATAAACCGTTTCTGCTGTACATTTTAAGGACCACTTACAGGATAAAATCATGGAGAGGAAGAAGATAAAGATGTTTATCTTACTTTAATATACGGATAAAAATCATCATACATATAACTACGGGTGAGGGGGCATTTCCCAGCTACTGTCGATTAGTGTTGTTAATGTAGCTAATAGCATCGATATGCATCGATAAAACTTGTTTTCACTGACAAATTCAAACAATTCAGACATTTGTTGACATTTATTGATTTTCGATTTTTTATTTGACTCTTTACCTGACATAACATACATAATTTTGAACATCTCCCTTGGACGATTCCTGTGCACTAGCCTGTGTGTTAAAGTCGGTTTTCTATTGGGTTTTGTATTTTCGATCACTTTTCTATGATCCATGTTCTTAATCATGTATGATGTTAAATTATGAGTCCTGTGAAGATTTGAGTCTATAGTAGTGAGCAGTGAAAAACACTATCCTAAGGTACGGGCAGAGCCGTGCTTAGGGGGGTGCGAGAGGTGCACGTCCACCAGGTGCCATAACCACTGGGGCATCAAAAGTTTTTTCATGATCTTCGTAATTTTACTAAAAGCTAACCGTATTATTTAATTCATAATATTTAACGCATTCAATACCATAATCTCGACGGGTAATCGACATCATTAACATTGTCCTGAATCAAGATTCCTAATCGGCGGTGTTGATAGTTTATTTTTAGTATTGGTTTTTATTTTTTCACCGAAATGACGACGTCGTCATCGATAACAAATTAACAATGATATACTTTTACATTATTGTTACTTTAAAAATAACAAACATATGTCGACTTGGACCGATTAGTATGATTTTATTTTGAACCCAACTATGATAGTGTCTATATTAGTTGATAGTTAATAACATCATAGTTCATGAACACCGAAGTTACATAGATACCTAATAACTTTTCATTGGTTATTATTTAAAGATAAGTTATTTTTTGTGCGAATAAATTTGATTTGTAAATTAATTATACTGGTTTATATGGTAGGTTATTAGGTATCTATATTTTTTGTTTTCCCTACTCAAGTTATGTATGTACTTATATTGTTCTTTAGTTGTTGGTCATTTCTTTTATTTATTTAACTAATACAAAAGTAGTTACATATGTAGAACCCCCAATTCTTATGTAGTCTCCTTATGGCCTATAGATGTACAAATATTTTTGTTAGACGGGGTGGGGGCGCTAAAAATGATTCTTAGCACCGGGAGTTAATTATACTAGGCACGGTACTGAGTATGGGGACTCATTGTGGCTAAGTTTAGCCTCGATACTTATAGGCCCTGCGAAATGTTAATTCTAATTACGCTAATGTTAATCATACCTTAGAGTTCATAATATATTCATAATATTATAAAATAATATTTCGCACAGGTAAATGCTAATAAGAATCAATGTCTGTTTTATAAATCTATTAAATAATTGCTTCGAGTCTATTCCTCTGTCTCATTTTTCCGTGATTAATAATATTTCGCGATCCCACAAAAAACTGTATTAATGTTACTATAATAATCTATTACTATTATTGTTGGGTCACAATCCTTTGCTTTCTTTCAATAATTGTCCTTATACTGTTGCCCAGCCTACATTCGTCTCCAATTTACATGCGTAATCCAACAAACCTCTCTTCGTTCTCCCGTGCATTCCACGGGTTTTCAATGCTATTAATGTTTTCCTTGTCAATTGTTTTCCCGAATACTAATGTATACGTTCTATCGGGCGTAAGACGTTTCTACTAAAAGTAGATCTTTCCCTTTTATACCAATAAACGTTTCCACCCGCTTCCCCAAATAAGATAAAATACCTACACTTTTCATGAGTTTTTCGGATTGATGTAAAATATATATAAATATACACACAATATAATCAATTTATATTGTAAATTTATTATATTTAATTGTATGTTAAACCGTTATCGTACTTATGCATGTACTTTAATGTCCATTAACCATTATAATATCTAAATAGTCAAATACTTTATGAACAAGTGAAAAGATGACACAGTTTAAATAGTGCATTACAACTGCGTGTGTGTTAAAATAAAATGTAAATTTTAAAATTTATAATTCTATGATGGCTACAGTTATCGAAAGTAAACGTGGAAATAAAACACTAGTACTTAACAACTTTAAATTTTTTATTGAATCAATTAACAAATATCAACTAATTATATATATATATATATATAGTTACAATTTACATAACTAAGGTATCGTATATCAGAATATATTATTTTTTCATCTTTTTATATCTGACCATTTTTTTAAATAAAATTTAACATTTTCCAACCTATATTGTATATATTATATAATGCCTTTACATTTATTGAATTAATAGTATATGTTAAATAAAGTTATTTCTGTGCTATAGCTTTTAATTTAAGCATAGTATACAATTGTTTTGGTAAAAACGTGGTCAATATCTCATTTGATGGAAACGGATATTGGTGGAAAAGGGAATGATACACTTTTGGTGGAAACGGGTATCGCCCGTCCTATCATAATCAAAAATGTAATAAAAAAAAACAAAAATTAAAATAATTTACGTCAAAAAAGATGATCTGACGCAACGTATGCCTAAATACACAATACACACACATATACGTAGGTACTCGAACTATCTACTTTATATTTATAATGAGTTGACATTTCGTTGTTTGACAGCTGCAAGTGTCCCACAGAATATACCATACGGTATTTGGCCAACGGTTCGTGTTCATGCGACTGTTTCGATAAACAACGGGAGTGCATCCGATACAAAAAAGGCAACATGTACTTCAACCATCTGGACAGATAGTAAGCAATATTTTTTTATTATATTTTTATTTCGTGGTACTTACCAAAATGTGTTGATGTTCTTTGTGTAACGCAAAAGATTTTAACAGTAGCATTTGAACCGTTCAAGTTTTTTTGCCGACATCGCGACTTGATCGATGACTGTCATTATTTTGCTGGGACATAACCACTAATACTTTAAAAGTCAAGATGGACTTGCATAAAATCTTGTTAAAAATTAAATTTTTTATTGTTTCAAAAATTTATATCTCGTTATTTTTTTCCAACTGTTTCTTTAATTCTAGTAGTCAAGTCTGTACTGTAGGCAGTGTTGGGACTTATCTAGATAGATTTTTTGTCATCTTTTATCTTATCTAGATAAATAACGCTAAGTTTTTTATTTACTTATCTAATATAAAATTTTTACTTATCTAGATAATTTTCTGTATGAATTTTAAATAATTAAATTAATATATTAATAAATATTTATAAAAATATAAAATATTAATATATAATATATTAATATTAATTAATATATAATATTAAATATTTATATATATTAATAATTAATCAATTATTTAAATTTTGGCTGGACCGCCATTTTTGAATTATAAATTCTGTAACTAACCCACTTTCTTTTATATATATATATATAGATAGATTTTGTATTCATAATCATAATTCGTGTATCATTAATAAGTAATTATTATTTCTTGGTACGACATTTTGTTTGTATTTCATGTCGGGAAAATATTTTTGGTATTTTTAAACTTAATGTCTTATTTTTCCATGGAAGTTCCAAATATAGTAGATATTTAATTTTGGTATACACATGTAACTCATACGCTGAATAGTCAATACTTCACTCTTGGAATCCGTTAAGTCGTAATTACTTATAGAATAATGAAAATCATCAAATTAAGATTATATGAAAAACAATATTGTTAACTTAAAATAATTTTTTATGTATTCATCCTGATACGTACTGAGCAATTTCCATTGTTTTTTTTTTTTTTTTTGTGTAACATTTTAGTGATTAACTAACATTAAATATTGTACATTATATATAAATACTGCTTAATGGTAGGTACACAACATTACTACAATAAACATTAAACACCTAGGTATCTATTGATAATATTGATTATAATTGAGTCTTCAAAAATATTATTACAAATATGAAATATTGACCAAAAAATAAAATTTTTGAAAATTTCTTATTTTTATCTAGATAAAAATGAAATTATCTTTTATCTTTATCTAGATATTTTATTTTTTTTATCTATTATCTTTATTTAGATGAATTTGGACTTATTATCTTTCATCTTTATCTAGATACATTTTGCATTATCTATTTCCAACACAGTCTGTAGGACGCGTCCTGGTGGTGGCGTTGAACTACCTTTTTTTTTTTACTATCTATGGTAAATCTTGATTTAATTCAGAACAATCCACCTACTCACAATGAAATACTTTACATAATAATAATTTGATAAAAAAATTTTATTCAACATTATATCGATGCAAATGCTCTAATTCGTCAATTTTTATCGATATACAAGTAATCATGAAATTCCATTATCCGGAGCCTATCTAAGACTAATATAAATACTTGACACACATTACGCCAAAAATTATGTAACACATTTTGATCCGCTCAGAAAATTTAAATTTTTTACAATACGGATTAAAATGTCCCCAAACAATTTGATCTACTGAGGATATTTTGATATTTTTATAAACATTTGGATTCGTGGATCAAAACGTTACTTAACCCCCGAAATTAGATCTGCCTGACTTAAATCATGTACTCGACGCCACTGCCGAAGTGCTGTAGACATCCAAAATCTATAGATCTGTAGTAGTACCTAGTCGAAAAAGATGTTTGTCAACATTTTTTTGGAATAACTAAGACGATTGGTCTCAGGTAACTCTGGTTTTGTATTTTTTTTCCCGATCAGCTCCTACTAGCCTCCTACGCGTGAAATTAAAACTTGAACAAGAAATAATAAGTCATTAGATTCGGTGGCTCTTAATTTAGCCGTCCACAAGACTGTACCGAAAAGGTAGATTTGAGAGACAGATTTGATTAATTCTTTTCTTTGAATAGTGTGTACAATAAACACAATTTTCAACAATAAAAGATTAATTGGCTCAAGATAAACCCAACTTTAAAATCTTTTATATTTGATTAAAATGTTTACCTGTTTGCAAGTAGTTATAAATAATAAAAATTATTTTTAGTCTTAGAATTATTCAAGTTTTAATGACATCTCTTCTGTGTTAAATAACTAATAAGATTTTCAGCATACCCGAAAAAATTGAAAGTGTAAGGGATCAAATAAGCACAAAAATAATTTAAAATAATTTATGGATATGGCTATCAGTCAAAACACATTAATGAAGTCTTGGGTGTTCATCATTTTTTCTATAATTTATAGATCTATTAATATTTTTAAGAAAAATCATAATATGACAATTTTTTGTTTAACAGCTGCATTACATCAGGCCAATGTTTAATGCCAATGTGCGAGTATGGCGTTTACTCTCATCGAAAAGGACGTTGTCCGAAAAAGTTTGAAAACTTCCATGCATACAAAAAGAAACACTACTTCTAGGCATAATACTTAGTAATTTATTTTTGTCCTCGCACACACATATACATACATATACACATACAAACACAATTATGTGTATAAATGAGTACTTCTCGCAAATGTATACCACCATTGAGGTCTGTATGTTATATGTACACACCAATATAATATCAACCTAATAATGTGTTCAGTGTTGTTTCCACATTTTTGTTTAGCATTTAACGTATTACAATTATTATTTTTTATGTAAAATTATACTTTACGAATGTTAAAGTTACTCTTGATGGTGACATGTATTTATATGCTTTGTATATGCTTTATTATTAAGTTATAATATTTATTTCATTATTTTAACTATTATATTTTGTATCATAAGGTATAAAATATACTGTAATTATACAAATAAAATTTACATATTTGATAATTTAATATGTTTTAAAGATCAACAAGTGTAAAATGCTTCATTGTAAATTTAGGCATATACAACTTTATCAAATAAAACAACAATTGTACATACATAATAGAAATATTAGTACATAACTGATTTGATAAATACGAAAAATATGACTTTTAAACTTTTAATACTTTTATATTCATATATAGTAATAATTAATTTAAAAAATAATTTTAAGTAATCCTTATCAAAAAGGATAATATAAAATTAAAAAATTGTAAAATATGAACTTAATAATAACTTATAAAAAATACTTATTAATAGAAAATACACTTCACTGACATTTTACAGTAAGTTAACACTTGAGAAATACGCTATACTAATAATTATTGGTCAAATTCATATTGTTTTTTTTTTTTTTACAATATGAATAATTGTACTTTAAGTTTCCTTTCTAAATTTATATAGCTAATTTATAAATAAAAATAGACTTTTTAAATGATACTTTTATCCCATTCATTTTTCCCAAAAATCAAAATGATACTAAATATTATTTCAGGAATTAAAATGATGTTATCCAGTAACCAAATTATTAAATAAGGGTTTCTTAAAGTGTTGACTTATGATCACAGAAATTTTTCAAATAAACAGTTAACACTAATTCGTAGTATAAAAACACGCTTAATGTTTAAATTATTATTTAAAAATAATAATAATAATAATAAAAGCAATTTAAGGTATATAATATAATTTAAAAGCAATAAAAGTGTTTAATTCAAGTTCACAATATTAATACATAATAATTGTAAACAAATTTAAAAATGTAATTAATAACAAATTATAATTGTCGTTATAAATATTTAAACATAAATTAATTCAACAAATTATCTTGTCTTTAAAATATTAATTATTATATTGGATTAATTCACTTAAAATCCATAAATTTATAATATTTGTAAACTGATACATGGATTATTATTGTAATATTTTTGTATAAAATTCACACGTATATAATTTAAATCATTCAAAATATAGTATTTGTATAAAAACAGGATTTTATTAACATATTAATAGGGATATTAGTTTATCATGGCACACACATATTTGAAAAGTCAAAAGGAATGTTTAAAGGGGTTCTAATATAATTCATTTCAATAGGTATGTCAAATGTGTATATAAAATAAAAATAAATCTGATTATATGTCAAATTGTTTAAGTATAAATTAATAATTATATATAAATGTGACAAAAATAAATGCCTAGAAATTATTATAAAAAAAGTGTTAAATATTACTTACTATAACTTGGAAAGGTGTGTACTAATAGTGTTAAATGATTCTAAATTATAGGGCAATGGTTTTACAGTTGTCTTATTTTAATTATTGTACTACTTCATGTCATTACACTGTAATAATTAGTGTTTTATATTATTATATGTCATAATACTTGACAATACACCCAAACAAACATATTATTTTCCCATAACACAGTCTTGCAGCCATTCATCTGTCATTTCATCCAATTCCCTTACTTCATACACTCTAGTCAAATTGGCCTCTCGCTGCAAGGCCATTTTTGTACCGGCATACATTATTTGCAATTCCATATGACTATCTAAAAAAGTACTGTCTTTAAACTCAAATTCAGTTTCAAAATACATTTTAATACAAACCTCTTGGAGTAAAATATATAAAACACATTGGAAATGAAACACGACCATCTCCATGTTCCATTTTGCAGCAGTAAATCACATAACGTGGCTGGTGACCAGGTAAGATTTCTCTCAGTTCTTCAAGTGTTACATTGTCTAGTATTTCATCCACACAAACTTGCTGTTTTTCTCTGTCTACTTTCACTATTCGCATAAAATGAAAACATTAATGTAATTCGATTTAGGTATATTAATAATTTTAATGCCGCACTTATAAGAGCAGCATTTGTTGTTGCTTTACGGAATCGAAATTTTCTCAATGTTTCTTTTACATCATCACCAATATCACATACCTTGGTACCCTTTAAAAATAAATTAAATATGATATAGTATTTTAATTAAATCATTTTCCATTATGTATTCTATGGTTATGATTAATTTTAACAAATATTTTCATAACTCTTGAATAGAATACCTACAAAATATGTACCTGTATTAGTCAGGCACCAATAAATATATAATTTAAACACATTTTGCAGTACATAAAATAGGCAATCTTTAACTAGAACTTTGCTTAAAAAATCTTTTACGCAATTTTATTCAATTAAAATGTAAGCGAATATTTTTTTAGAATTGCATTTTGAAATTAACTTAATTAAATCTAAACTTGAGAGTGTACCAAAATTGCAAGTTATCAACAGTAATATATCAGTTATGTACCTATTTATTTAGTTCTACTATAGTTTAAAATCTACAATCCAAAATCAAAAATCTTATCTGAATCCAAAAGTTAAATGAAATTGAAATGGATATCCTACTCAACAGATACTTTAAAACTATTTGATGAACGAAAATTTAAAAAAACAAACCATTATATTAAGCGCGCATATAACAATCAAGATAATATAATGATTTATTCATAAAACTTACCATATTTCACAACAAATGAATGATTCTATAAAAACTTTCAAAGTTCGAAATGATTAGTCGGAGTAAAGTAATATGTACGCTAAAATCAATAATACAGTACCTAGTGCTAAAGTAACGGACGATAAGTAACTAATCGATTAAATTCCAGGGCGACTGAGATCATTTGTTGCTCAACAGATTTTTAATATTTATTAACGTAAACAATTATCTGATTATCAAACAGGCTTAAGTATCTCCACTCAATAACAATTATCAATTTCACTGTTCGGACATTTCCAATGGTCAATCACTATCATTTGTAATAGGTTTGATAAACTCCGTTCTTATCGTTTTTGGCAGTGATAAAATAATTAAAACTCTTTGGTCACACTGTTTTTTATTCATAGCTATTTTTATTGTTTTCTCTTTAATTTTTTTCAAACAAGTTTGTCTGGAATAAAAATTGTTTTTCATTAATTGTTAATACTCCACATCAAGTTATAATATTTTTATAATTTGTCAAATGTAGGAATCCCATATTTATTTTTTAAAAACACGGGACATTTTAGATCATACCTATTTTTGAAATTTACATTGGTATTAATTTGGGGTGGGGGTAAGGACAGTGGCGTAATTGTGGGGGGCAAGGAGGGGCAAGTGCCCCCTCTGACCATTTTTTGAGAGATAAAGGTATAATTTTTCCCTCCCCAGATAATCCAACAGTACAAATAGGACCCTTTACTAATGAACTCTTATGGATATTATTTAACAATATTGGTACCTACTACATAACCTACCTACAATTTATGTTTATCTAAACCATAAAACGAGTTAAAAGACTTATGTAAAATCAAACAATTAGATATAGTGTATAAAATACATACAATAAAAATATGTTTTAACTGGCGAGGGGGAGAGTGTCAGGGTTTTGGTAATAATAAATATATTATATTGCCCCCCCCCCTAGGTTTTTTCCCAGTTACGCCACTAGGTGAGGGGACTTATTTTAGCAATTAATATATTACAAAATTAAATATGTGTTATTTGTTTTACAAATTCTTTATAAACATTTGGGAGCTAAAATTACACTTGGCCTTGATGTAATATTTCATTTTCCTCACAGCTACTAAATATACTATAAAATAAATTAAACACAATATTTGATACTTCAAAATTATATAAATTATAATTATATTATTAATTATCATTTAAGTATAAAATAAAATAATATAAAATTTAAAAAAGCTTAATGATATTAAAGAATTTAATTTTTAAAATAATGTACATACAAAATGGATTATACATAACATGGGACAAAAGTGTTATTTTTATACTTGTGTCGGGACACCGGGACATTTTATTCAAATACAGGACAATGCGGTAAAATGCGGTACGTATGGGATCCCTAGTCAAACGACCCGTGTTTTGTTGATTTGCCAAAAAACTTTGTAGATGTCTATATAATAAACACGAGAACCAGACAGTGGCATGCAGTGCTTATTTCAAATTTTCTATCCCAAGGAGGTATATATTTTTACAAGACTGTTAAGTTTATAAATAATTATAAATAATAAGATTTTCTTTTTCTTTTATAATTTCATTAATGCATTGTATGATGCTCTGTATTTCTGCATATTGAATTTTATTCCCGAGGTTAATTATTATCCATCTAAATTCCCTATGTAGTTTTCCAAAGACCTTAAATCTTTAGTTATCTCTAAAAAGCGCGCTCATGCCAAATATAGTGTCCCGTTGTTCAAAAGATTATAACGAGTTTTCTTATCTCCAGGCCCGTTATAAATATGAATACAAAAGTTGTTATAAATTGTTCTTAGTTCAAACTGAGTGTAAGCTAATAACCAATCCTCGGTCTTTTTGGGAATTTGTCCGGTAAAATAAATCCAGTGATGGAATTCCATATACTGTTCATTTTGATGAAAAGTTTGGTTCCGGCACTGAATCAGTTTCTAGCCTCTTCTCTTCATATTTCAGCACCGTATACGTCATTCCTTCTTCCAACAAAATTCCAAATATTTCTTTTTTCTCATTTTAATCTACCAAGTAACTGTTTCTTTACCACAAAGGATGTCGAATTGGGTTTATCTATGTTAAAAACTTCAAAATCAGCTGGTCCTGATGGTCTGCCAGGGACGTTCCTATTTAACATAAAATCCGCTTTTTGTTTTCCCCTATGGTTGATATTTCGTCGCTCCCTTGACATGGGAATTTTCCCATCTATGTTTAAGATTAGTTCAGTCACACCTGTATATAAGTCTGGTGATAAAACTGATGTATGGAATTATAGGCCTATTTCGATCCAAAATCATATTGCCAAACTTTTTGAGCAGCTTATTCTAAAGTGTATTCAGCCATTGGTTAATTCTATCTTAGTTGATGAACAATATGGCTTTAGGCCTAGCCGTTCTGCTACTACAAATCAGATAGTATTTCATAATTTTATATTGGCGGCTATTGGAAAACGGACTCAGGTAGATGTTATTTTTACGGATTTTTCCAAAGCGTTTGATCATGTTGACCATAAAATACTAATTGAAGTCCTATATAAAGCTGGATTTGAAGAACCCATCCTATCTTGGTTCAAATCATATTTATCTGACAGAATCCAATGTGTCAAAATCCTAAGATGTAAATCTGAAGCAGTCGCGGTAACTTCAGGCGTTCCTCAAGGGGGGCACTTATCCCCCTTGTTGTTTTCTCTATTGGTTAATGAGTTAACCAATAAAATTGGTTATTCCAGATTTTTTGTTCCTTATGTTTGCTGACGATTTGAAAATCTTCTGGGTAATTGAGTCACTAACAGATTATAATACTTTCCAGAAAGAGCTAGATGTTCTTGTTTTGTGATTCAATTCTTTGGGACTAAGCTTCAATGTAGGTAAATGCCATCCATGTCTTTTGCCAGGAATAGAAATATTATCAACTACACGTACTTGATAAATGGATCTAGTATTAATGTTGTTACTAGGAAAAAAGACTTGGATATACTTTTATGTACAAATCTCGATTTCCATTACCATATAGAGGTAGTTTGCTGTCGTGCGTTAAAGATGCTCGGCTTTGTCATACGCACGTCAAAAGAATTTAAGCTCTCTAGCTCTCTCAAAGCTCTATATTGCTCTCTCGTACGGCTTCTTTTAGAATATTTTTCCATTCTTTGGGACCCTTTTACGGCTGCTGACTCTTCTTGCATTGAGAGAGTCCAGAGGCGTTTTTGTTCTTCGGCGTCATTTATTTTGCAAATTCTACATCTATCGCATGATTATAGGCCAGTAATGAATAATCTTTAACTCTTGTCTCTAGCTGATAAAAGAGTTTAAGCCAATTTGGCGTTTTTACATAAGCTGATGGACGTGTGGATGCTCCCTTTCTCCTTTCTTTAATTAATTTTAAGTTCCTACTCAGTTTAATAGTTTAATTAAACTTCCTTTGTTGTTTAATTCCACAGCACCAACTACTATGATAGAAATAATCCTATTCACTGTATGATGCGTATTTGTAACGAGCACCTAGGCTTCTCTGAAACGTTTATTAAAAGTACTACAATCTGTACTCCTATTTTTTACCTTTTGTTCATTTTTTGTTAATATTTTATTTTTGTTTTTATATATTTGCCATTTGTATTTTGTTCCATTGAATTATTGGCGTTTGCTTACGTAATTATTATATTATTTGTTAAAATGTATTATTAAAATATTGTATTGTACTATTGGGCTCCAGCCCGTTCATTATAATAAATTATAAATTATAAAATTAAATTCATAGTTATAATTCTCTAAATTAGTGTACATACAAACAGTGCTAGAGTTTGCGAGGCATTGGACAAAATAAATGTTTGGTCTTATAATTTATATTAATAAAATATTTTAAGTTCAGTTTAATCAGAACCGCGAAGCCTTAATTATAATTTAAGGCGCAGGGCCCTGGACAACTGCCCCTATTGCCCACCTCCTCGTGCCATCCCTGCATTCAAAGTAGTAATAATAATAATAATAATAATATTAATATTGAATTCAAAATAAAAATAAGACATATTTTCATCAAAATTATTATAAGAAAATATAAAATTTCATTTTTTTATAATTGTTATCAGTGCTCGAATTGAGAAAAATTTAGTAGAGGAGCTTACTCTAACAATTTAAAAATTGCGTTCCATGTGTGCAAATATTTAACACAGACCCGGGGGGAGGGATTCGCCTCCCCCCTCTTCCTCCACAAAACCTTACATTTATTTTGAATACCACTTTTCAACTACACAAATATTTAAATTACAAATATTAATATCGATAGTATTAGTAATAAACCATACAATGAATAAAGCATATACCAAATTGTATCTGTGTATACCAGATGAACATTACTATTAATATTTTTTTTGAAATGACAAAGCCATCGCTTATCATAACCACCATGTATTTTTTTATTATGAAAATATATTTTCTCATGTATCTATATAGTGTAAATATAATCTAACCTAACTATTACCTAACCTTACCTAACCTAACCTAATTAACCTAATTATATTTACCATGCATTCAAATTGATTTTCAATCAATTATATTTTATTACAGACATTTATGGTCACCGGGTATCCAATGATAATTGACGAGTCTTCAAGAAAAAATTCCTGTCACGTGGAATCAAACAATTTGGAGAAGGACCATATGATTGATACCGAAACCAACATCACCGACACCAATAATGATCTATTGAATGTTTTAAGAGAACAAATAACGAAATCGATAGTGGAATCAATCGTAGAAATAACTGACGTGACTGAAATCGAGTTTAATGTAAACGGAATTCCACAGGAGGAGCAGTACACACAAAAGGAAATCAAAAATCCAAATAGTCAAACAGAGTATGATAAACCTCAAAAGACTTCAGCCATGCTCGGTCCTGTAAATTATAAGATAAACAGAATGAACAGTAACCCGAAAACTGATTGTAAAACCTTTTTCGACAGGAGTCTTTTGGGTATTGACCTATTCGTAAAACCTTTTCTGACGGGAGCCGTTTGGGAATAATAAAACAATAGACGGAAACCGTTTGGGAAGCGACGTCCTAAGAATCGTTAAAGTCATTCGCACTTCAACCGAATAGCGGTTATATATGGCCAGGAATTTCTTCGGAACGTCTTATTCTTGTTTTGCTCCTATTTAACGTTGAACCCACTGATGTGGTAACATTACACGAAAACCTAATTAATCCAAGTCTATTCAATTTTTCGACATTTTATATGTACATTAAATTAATTTATAATAATTATACATAATTGTTTTATAATTATACATAAGTGTTTTCTTCTACAATGTATAAAAGCCATTATTGAACAAATAAATAGAATATTAAATTTAAAAAACACTATTATTGAAAATGATTAATAAGATTTAATAACGTGATGAATATATATAGTATAATGTTACGATTGTTACATGGTTACTGGTCTGCACATATAATGTGTATATTGACTGAATATACACTACGTTCCAACTAGGGCATTCATCATGTATCACTATTGTGATTTCGACGGTTAATGTCGAATATGTAAAAGACGACAGTTCAGTCACGACGATCATCCACTGTAGGTGTGCTGAACTCTGTATTGTTTTGATGTAGAAATTCACACTTGTATGTTATTTTATGTATTAAACTTTAATACATTTTGACTAAATAACTAAAATATGAAAAGTGAGTCTTATTTACAGCGTATTTTTATCTTTTCAGGATAGTTTTTTCCTCACGCCTAGAAAAACTATTAAGATTTTTAAAAAAATTACCTATTTAAAGTACCACCGCATGCGAATTTAAAATCTAAAAAGTTTCTAGAAAAAACTTTTGGACCAGTATTTCTATACTGTTTTATTATACCAGTTTAATTTGTAATTTAAATATTTTTCTCATAAACCTAAATTAATTTTACTTCCTTATCCCCACCAAACACCTGCAGAAAATGCTTATTTTTTCCAAATCTATATGTTGCTGTTAATAATAAATAATCACTACATAGCAATCTAGTGATTAAACAATTATAAATATATGGTGGTCAGGTTGTACCACATATACTTCTTTCATTACGGGCCTCTTGGATTTGTTGCCTATTTTATTGCTTATATATTTATATAAAATACAAAACTAAAAGAACCTCACTCCTATCTATTCAAGCTGAGAAATAATATGATTATACTAAACGACGTCCCAAAGATATAGGTATGCGGCCCAGGAAGAAGAACAAATTATGATGTTTAAGAAATGTTAGAAAATTTTTTTTTCTTAGACATGATTTGAATACTTCAGTCATATTTGATTTTTATGTTTCTTTATGTTTTGGCCGATCTTAAATACTTGGGAGAAAAGTGAAGGAAAAGAATACTTGATATTTATGTTTAAAAAAACGGGAACCGTTGCGACGGTAGGATTTTTTTCTGGGTCAGCTGTAGGCCAATATATACCTATCTTATTATGGAATATGGTAAAAAAATTACACAAACGTTATTCTATCATAATATGTATTTGGAAATAGCCGAGTGCAGCATACTAGTATTAGAACATATTATGCGGAGCAGACTTTTGAGATGGGTTCAGGGTCACTTCCGGTGTCGCCTCTGCCAACGGTCCTGCTCACTGGGTCCTGAAGATATGGGTCTGAAGACATTGATAGAGCACTTCAGGCACTGATAAACGATAATATTATAATTATACGTCCGCGCACAGAGCATATGTACATTATAATAATTCGATTATCACGAATTGAGATGATTTATGTCGATTTATTGATTACTTAACCCGTTGGTAATAAACACATCAACGATGAAAAATATCAGAAAAATATAAAAAATGACCTGACCTACAAGCTTAATAGTTATTTCCAATTTTCCCATGCGAATTGTAAATTAAATAGGTATATTTATATAATAAGTAATAAATCATGCTATTTATCTATATTATACAATTTTTAAACCCCTTCCTCCTGAACCATAGTCAGTGTGATGAAATGGGGTAATTTCCGCTTGCACCTGTTCTTTGCCTCTCTAACAAGAATTAAATATATTTAATCATATATGCAAATGTATTATGTAGTGATATGTTATGCACTATAATGTTTTTGCCCCCCCCCCTCTAAAATGTGGTTTATCCCACCTGATGATTTGGTTCGGCTACAGGCCTGTTCACTCCCCACGTACAAAATTTTTTCTTGCATTCGTCCCGGCAATGTTCACATTTCACAAGTTTAATACGTAATGGGAATTATCTCGTTATATCTTGGTATTATCACGATACTGATTGAGAATAACTATCGTCGTATTGGCTTGACTTATCAGCGGCGGTGCGCGCGATGAATAACCAACCGGGCCGGGTCGAGTTACGTATAAGATTAGATATCGCAGTTCGTCACAAAGTTTATAGATTACTATAATTTACAAACCTTGGGTTCGTTAGTGTATTACGGGAGAAAAAAAATTAATAATAATAAATGATAACGTCTACTATGCGGACGACCTCGGCAAGTCGGCAATCGTGATTCGACCTTTAGTTGCTGTGTCGATCACGGTTTCGTTCGTAGATCTTATTCTCAGTCACATCTGTCCTGCGGGCTACGATTTTTATTCATCGTCACTTCGCGTAGCCGACCGACACTTACTATAACGTAAGCTTATGGTTTTTTCCGTTCTGTCTACCGCATCAGTTACTTCGTCTACGTTAATCGTTTTCTCGTCGAAAAATCCAAAAAATCTCGTCCAACGTTTCAGTGTGTAAAAGTCACCGTCACGCAGAAATGGAAAGACCCTCGACTAGAAAACCTAAACAACAGGTTTGTGTGATTCAAAATCTATTTATTTTTTTTCATATCGCCACTTCTATCTTTTTTCTTCTTTTTTTCCTGTTGATTGATTCCTTTCTCATGTCAATTCATGTTTTACAAATAATTTGTACATATTATCGATCAATCATCGACTTCATTAATTGCATAATCATCATATTTACATTGAAGTTATTTCTTTGTAATTTTGCCTAGTTGGAATTGGTTTCTAGTTTAGCGTTGGAGGTAGATAATGTGTAGATAATACTGTAAACCGAATGTTTGTGTGTTGTGTAAATCATAACTTACATGTCACCTGGTCTTCATATTGAACTTTTAGTAATAATCTTATCTAAAAACTAGGTACCTAATACCTACTATATTCTTATTTATAATATTAATATTTGCATTTGATAACATTTAGGTACCTACTGAACGCATAAAGTTTATTATGTTGTTAACATTTTTACCCACAGGTTTCATATTTAAGTATTACATAATCATTCAAATTAATTTAATTGAACACTGAAAAACTGTTAAGTAACAACTTAATATGAATATATCAAATATTAATCTCAGGAATAAATTATTGAATATCATAACATTAACCAAATTTAATTTATTTGCCAAACAAATATTCCTAAAAAAGTACTAAGTCTTGTAAATTAAGACAGAATATACAAACATAGTGAATAAATAGGTATTGTCAACCACCTAACACTGAACCATATAATATAGTTAGTCTCCGTACACTCCTTTAAAAATGTTAGACTCAATAATATTTTAAATCATATTGTCTTAAATTTGTATACTTATCTGTATTACTTATAATAAATTATTTATTCTATAATTTGTTACTAATATTTAAAATGTTGCCATTTAATTTCAAAGTTTTTCATAACTTCAATGTAAAAATCTTGAACATTTTTAATTATTGTTTTTTACTTTATTAACAAGCAAACATAAAGCAAAACTTAAAATTATTCCTTGCAAAGTTATCAGAAAATTTGATCAATTAAAATATAAATCTTTAATATTTTAAATGTTTAATTAGAGTTGTCTGATTTTAAATTAACTTATAAAATTACTATAAAATGTATCAATTTTAATAATAACTAACCATTTACTAATTTCTAAAAATTGTAATTTACCTTTGAGTATATGCATTGATTATTTATTCCTGTATATTTAAATAAAGTTTTACAAATTATTTTTGTTATTTTAAATTTGTATGGTGTACAAAATATGAATCATAGAAAATATACAAATATTGTCACAGCTGCTAATAATTATACTCTTGATTATTGCTACTTTTATTGGTAAAAAATATATTGTAATTAATTAATTTAATTTTTAAATTATTGATGTATGTATCGTACAATTTTTAATTTAATTATAGTTACTTTTTTTCTACTTGTCCAAATTTTATTAAAAGAGTATTAATATTTGGTTACACAATATGGTAGAGCAAAATAAACTTGATGAAGATTCAAACAATTATGTAAGTCAAAAATCATAATTGCTGATATGACAAGATGTGAAAAAATAAATGCATACTACTTAGCAGTACAAAAACACATTTGCTTGCCCTATATCTAAAATTTAAAATTATATTTATTCATACTTTCACATTTTAACTTCCTTTAACAGTTTACAGTTTATAAAAAAAAAAACTGTAAGTAATAAGTAACTAAATTATAATTAGTTGAAAGTTAAATTTGGTCAGTAAAATTTTTTTTGAAATTGCTTATAAATGAACCCTAAATATTTTTGGTTTAAATAAGTTATTGAATTAAAAGTAAATTTTATTATAAAATGTAAGTTTTGTTATTATTTTTTAATTTATTTAAAGAACAAAAAGCACACTTTATTTTTTCAATAATCTTTGTAGTATACCAATAATTATTACTGAATAACGTTGGAATATGGTTTTTCGGGAATTGAATAATACTAAATTTACAGAAAATAATATATATATATATATATATATATATATATATATATTAAAGTGAAAATTACATATGTCATACTCCTGGATAGATACACGATAATAATATATGTATTAATATAACACCAACTCAAAGAAAAAAAATGTCTGAAAAGGGACAGCAGAAAAAATCCAAAAAGTTTCCAAAAATTAAACTTAAAAATGTCTAAATTATAGTAACATATGTTGTCTATTGTCATATAACTCAGCTATTATATTTATTATGTACAAAATTGTTTATAAGAACATAATATAGTATAATATAATAATAGTATAATATAGTAAATTGATATAATTTTTATTAGGGGCTTAAAACTTAACTAATCATTATATATTTAAATGTGAATATGTATTTTGTTTGTTATTTAAGTTGCAACTAAGTACTTAGTTAAATTAATATATATATATATATATATATATATATATATAAGAGATTATTTATTTTATGTTGACTGTTTAATGATAAAAAAAATAAAATAATATTCATTACATAATAATATTTTGTTTGTTAACAGATATTTTGACTGCTTTTAACATGTGTGCCTTCAAAGTTAATTACCTAGATTTGCTATAATATATAAATATAATTACACTAAATAAAATAGTTATTTAAAACATTCCTGTTGTTTGAAAACAATATTATTTAATGTGTTTATTGAGTTATAAACGATTTAATTGTATAATAATTATGTAACGATAAAATATTATGTAATTAAATGGTAATTTATATAATTTTTTATCAGATTTTTTCATGGAATAAATATGACTGGTTTTTTTTAAAATTATTTTCATTGAAGTATATTAATTCTAATTATGTAAAAACATATTAATGTTAAATCACACAACTTTAACAATAATTTTATTATTTTATCATTGAATACATTTTTAAATTATTTTTAAAGTGTATAGTTTTACTGTATTTAAAATAAAATGCTTTTAAATAATATGTAAGTAAATTTATATATTTTTTATTAGGGGCTTAAAACTTTATTAATCATTATATATTTAAATTTTAATTCTCGATTAGTTACAAATTTTGAATTTTAGGTACTGATTTGTTATTAATCATACTATTATTGCATAATAACAATAATGAATAATTATATTTTAATTGTTTTCTTCAATAATATATTTCTGTTTTATTAAAAAGTATAATAAGATTGAAGTTTAAAAATGTGTATAGTACTTAATATAATTTAAGACTTAATTTTATTAAATTATTTTACTTGTATTTAAAATTGACTTAAAAGTATTGAAAAATATTTGTTTACAGATTACTGAAAATGATGATGATATTTATGACAACGATAAAAATAAAGCTGAAGTAGATGTGAATCAAAGTAAATTTCTACTGTACAGTATCTTTTTTATAATTTTTGTAGGAATATATTGTGAGTACATCATTCACTTAATATACTGTATTGTGATATGTCATTAATGAATTGCGTTTTACAAATTCTAGCTTATTACACTATTTATGCATCAGACTTTTTTAAGGATAATATTAAGACACAACCATCACAACCCACACCTGAGCCTGCATATGCAGTTATTATCGACGCAGGAAGTACTGGTTCTAGAGTATTAGCATTAGCTTTTAAAAAAATACCAGGTAATATTAGAATATTTTAAATAAAATAATTTCAAAACCTTTTAATATGTTTTAATGATTTTTATTTTACAGGTGGTTCTTTAGAACTAGTTGATGAATTATTTATTCAAGTAAAACCTGGTTTATCAAGTTTTGCTGATGATCCAAAAAAAGTAAGTGTTATTGTCGAACGAATGTATATTATTTTGCCATTTAATTATTATATTCAATATTAATTGTCTTAAGGAGCTGAGTCAATTGATCAGCTATTAGCCAAGGCTAAACATTTTGTGCCAAAAGAATATTGGAAAAGTACACCTCTAGCAATGAGAGCAACGGCTGGTTTAAGATTACTACCAACAGCAAAAGCAGATGGACTTCTGAATGAAGTACTTTTAGTCTTGAATAATTAAAATAAAATATATTTTTATAATAGTCATTATTTTTAGGTAAGACTATTGTTTGAACATAATCCATTCTATACAAATGAAAATTCAGTGGCTATAATGGATGGTATTGATGAGGGTCTTTTTTCATGGTTTACAGTCAATTTTCTCCTTGGTAAATATCTACTCATATATATATGCGTATGTAGCATATTTTTGTTCAAATTATGTATAGGTGAATATCCTTTCTTTACCATTCATTGTTTAATATTGTGTATTTTATATATTTTGTTAACTAAATTTTTGGTTTTACTTAAAAAAATAGAATGGTAAAACATCAATCCTGTTAATTCAATGTTAAATTTATAAATCAGGTGGTTAGTTATCGTTAGAAGTAAAAATATGAAAATACGAAATACTTTTAATTTAGCAAAAATAGTTTTGATTTTAAATGCATGCCTTGAATACAAAATTTTTCCTCTCAGATTGTTGGCATTTATATTTATTTATTAACTATTAAAATGTATTTATTGTTTAGATCGTCTGAATGGCAAATTGACAAATACAGTAGCTGCTCTTGATTTAGGTGGAGGATCTATACAAATTACTTTTATCCCTACCAACAGTAAACAAGCTATTAAAGAATTGCCAGAATTTATTACAGAATATTCAATAATGAATGAAAAAGTAAACTTGTATAGTCACAGGTATGTATTAATGAAAATCTAGTAAATTTATATTCAACAAACTAAATTAAATATTTTAGTTATTTAGGTTTGGGATTAATGGCTGCTAGAAAGAGCGTATTTACTGCTAATGGTGATTCGTTAAATGTCACTAGTCCATGTGTTCAAGAAGCTGCCAAAGGAACACCTTATAGCTTTGCTCAGAAGATATACCATGTTACGTAAGTTCTACCTTTCTATATAGTTTTAAAGTGTGGTTCTTTCTTTTTTCCGCAATTTAATTATTTAAATTTATTCATATTAGAGGAGCACCATCAAAAAAAGGTCCTGCTATTGACTATCAGCTTTGCAAGAGTATCATTGAAGCTGTGGTTAAAACTGTTTACACAGACAAACCTAAAGATCTCCGTAATCAAAAAATAGTTGCATTTTCATATTTTTATGACAGAGCTCAAGATGCTGGACTTGTTGGTAAGTTAATATAATGAAATCTTATTCAATATTATATTTAATACTATGGTTTGGATGGGATCTATAATTTCATATTGAAACATCATTATTTAGGTGAAGAAGGAGGTGATGTTACTGTGAAATCATTTTATGAAGCAGCAGAAAAGGGTATTATTATTATTTTATATATATTTATAGTTGATTATTAATTTCATTAAATTATTTAATAATTATTTATTTTCAGAATGTTCTAATACAAATTACAACGAATTGAGACCATTCAAATGTCTCGATTTGGCTTATATTTCTGTATTATTAGAACAAGGGTTTGGGTTACCTTATGAAACTTCAATCTCTGTGAGTTATTATCAATTCAATTGAACTGTTAATAATTTATATAATTATTCATGAATGACCTAATCTGATTAATTTTTTTTTTTTAGTTATTGAACACTATTGACGGACATGAGATAAGTTGGGCTCTTGGTGCTGCTTATCATATTTTACAAAATGGACTTTAATTATAATAGAAATAATTACATAACTTAATTTATATGGTGGATTAAGATCAAAAATGTAGTTTATACTATATCACGTTATTTGGTCATATGTGTCATAATTATAATAAATAATGTATGCTAGTAATACTATTAATGTAAATGTTAAGTTATTTTTTTAAATTTTTTTTTTTTAATATATTGTTTATGTGATATTTGTTATATTAGTTTATTTTATTGTTCATGTATTTCAAATTTCAGCAAATAAAAATGCTTAAAATATTTCTGTATTTATGCTATTTATATTAGATTCAATAGATTGTTTTGGTAATAATATAATATGATACAATTTTCAACGATTTTTTTCTCGGTGAAAATGGTCTATCTTTATAGTTTATATTATATATTATGTACTATATTATTAATAGTATTTTGTTATTATTATTTATTCAATTATTTGGAATAAAATTTTAGATGACATTTTTCAAATATTTAATTAAAAATAAATATTCAGTATTAACTGAACAGACAGTTAAATTACAGCAAAATACAATTATTCAGACAAATGTTAAATTTTACGGCTGAAAAGTTATTTACACTAAATAGGAGTGTTTAATATTCCTACTTAAAAAAAAGGTCAGTTAATAGTTCTAGTTGTGATTGTAAGATGTATTATGTAGATATAAAATAAATTTAAAAAAGTGCTTACAGTATTTGATCATTATTCCAAACAATTTTATCACAAAATAGACTTAATTAATAAGTTCTATGATTATAAATTTAAATTCTTATTGTAATTAGGAAAATTGTTTTATTTTTGAAGAATGATATTTATTGTATATCCTATTTTGCTAAAAATTGACATTTTTATTTTTTTTTACTTTTGATAGTTGTTTCTATAACATCACAAATCTGCAGTAATATTTTATTTTATATCATTAAAGTGTCTTTATTATTATTAAAATTAAGTAATACAACAAGAAAAGTTGTATGGATTAATAGTAGAACAAGGGAGAACAATTAGATATTAGAGTTTACATAAGGATAATATGAAGCAGATAATAATGAATATGACAGTATATTGAGAGCTAAAGAGAAGAAAGGTATAATGGAACAAATATTTTATTTTTTTTTTATCAAGGACAATCTTGAAATGTTAAATGAATAGCTACAAAACCAAGAAGGATTACACCTGTAGTAGTTTCATAAGTTAATTGTATACATTAATCAATAGGTACCATATATATGCATCATCAAATAATTTTAGGGGGTAGTTGGATCCCTTACAACTAGGGATATGTGCTCTTGCTGGTAATTAAAGGACATAAAATAATCTGGAAAGGGGTGGACACTCCAAGAAAATATAGTGGAGGTTGCATTTGGGCTAGATTTAGGGAGGAAGAAAATAAATAATGGCCTAGTCGTAGGCAAGAAAAGATTACTTATAAAATGCTTGAGAAAAGAAAGAAAAAACATGGTCAGGGACAGAACTACACGATTCTTAATTAATATATATTTTTTTAAATTAATCATATAGCATGTATAATATTAATACACGAAAATCAAATAATTTATTATTCTTAAAAATTGATTTTTATCTATTAACAATAGATTATATCATAAGAAAAATATAGTATTCATCAGTAGAATTTGAATTCATATTAAATGGTATTGAAATTATACACTCTTTTGGATCAAAAAAAATGTATGAAATATAATAGCATTGTATTCATGTAATACATTTAACAATTCATTGATATGTATCAATTAAAAATTATCAAATATATAATAATAACAATAATAAAAATATCAAACTGTTTGAAAAAGTAACAAAATTTGATTCAACGATTATCCATGCATTATATTCAATGAATGTATGTAATTATTTGACGAATGTTTGTATGACATTTATTAAACATTTTATAAGTGTTCTAAGGTAAGAATTGCCTTTCAAAAAATAGTAACAGTTTTTTGTTTTTCCCCCCGACCAATAAATTACAATCTTTTCTAATAATAATTTGATGAAAGGAAACACTAAACATTTCAAAATATTTTACTTTTTAAATAAAAAATGTTTTATACAAATTTATAAATATTACGACAACAGCCTTTACCTAGTGCTTAGTTAGAATACAAAATTATTCAAATAAGTAACAATTCTAAAAATTGGAAAATATTAAAGCATCAACATTTGTTTGTTGTTTGTTAACTTAAAACTATGGCTTTCATCAGAGAAATTCATCTTGAACAAGGTCTGGAGGAAATCGCATACCTCTTCTTTTCAAAGACCGTTCAATTGATTTAGCTTTTTCGGTCTTGGCATCTTGCTCTTGTTTTTGCAAAGCTAAGATTTCTCCTATCGAAACCCGTTCAAACATTTGATCGGCTTCTTGTAGGGAATCCTTAAAATATTATTTAAAAGTTACAATAAATCACAGACAACGCACTATAAACACCAGCTTACGATTTCTCCGAGCAGCACAACGTTTTCTCCACGGACTAAGAACACGCCTCTGGGTATGTCGCCAAACTTCTTGCCCACATGGATTCGTTCGACGGTTTGTTGCATCAGAAGATTGGCGTACTGATCGACGCTTCTCAGGTATCCGATGAGCGTGCGGCCGTCTCGCAACAGAACCATGAGCTTTTCTGCGAGACAAAAAAAAATAAAAAATAACACGGAAAAATTAATGCGGTTTGAAAAACGGTCGTGGTGCTCACTGTCTAATTCGTACAAAAGCGTAGCGGTTCGAGGCGGAAACGAATCCATTGTGCGAACGACGACCACGACAATATTATCAAGCAGGACCGTGCGAAATCATAAATGCCAAGTAACAACTGATTGGAGCATGTCGACGTGATGATTATGAGAACGTGCTGGTTCGTTTTGCACCCGGGATCCGTCAACAGTGTTATAATAATAATAAGGGGAAAAAAAAAAAAATTAACAAACCCAAACGGTGTTATCACCGCAACGCAGTCACGGAACGTATCGGTGATAGCTCGCGACAACGCCGTAAACGCATTGCCGATAGGGTTGCACAAAAACGATAATGGTTCGATAAATCGGCGTAGAATATATCGATATAAGGAATTTTATATAGACCAATATATCGAAATATCGATATATCTATATAAATTTGTAGATTATTATAATTTATAATTAGGTATTATATATTTAAACGAATTTCAGATTCCTTATTTACAGCTTATAAGATAAAAAATTTAGAATATTATAACCAAAACTTATAATCTATAAATTGTAAAAACACAAGTTTTTTTTATATACCTACCAGTTATTTACCTAATATTAGTTTTTTACTAATATTTTTTTAATGTCGACCGAATTATTCTATTATTATCATTTCATTTTTTACTTTTGTTTATTCAATGGTTTCTTAAATTTTGAACACCACCATTCGGTGTTTTATAAACTTTTGTACAAATATTACACTTGTACAATCATTGATTGACTTTCATTGATTTAAATTTTTATTTTGGTGTAATATTTGATGAACATCAGTGGTCGAAATGGCTCAAGATAAAGTGAAGGGATGCCTTACAATTCAGATTTCTTGATATCATCATAAGCTTCTTCACACCTTGTGTACTTATAATATTTTATTTTTTTTTTATAGTTCACATAAGGTATATTATCTTCGTCCGTGGCTCTAAATACGGGTATAATACAGGTTGCGAAACGGCTTATACTAAACAACACGATAAGCCGTGCGCCCGGTCCTGAATGTTAAAAACAATTATTTTCATCGAAAAAAATAATTTTTTATGAATATAAAATATAAATATTTTATATAAATATAAAAATGATAATAAGTATATAATTTTAAAATACAAGTCTTAGGAGGAATGCGCTATTCTAGACAGAATAAGTAGAGGGATGCCATCTCTCCGTATCCCTCCCACTTCGAGCACTGACGAACACTTAAAATGGGTACCTCATATCAATGGCGTAGCTAAGATTTTTTTTTGGAGGGGACTGATTAATTTTTATACAGTGATGGTTTAAATAGGTTCTTCCATAAGTTAAACATGTAGATGCCAAAGTTATATTTTATATTTTGGTTTCTATAGCCCAGTGCTTCTTAACGGGGACGATATCGCCCCCCGGTGGGTGGTGAAGGAGTACCAAAGGGCGGTGAGCTCGTTTTGGGCGATTAGGAGGCGGTGAACTTTTTTTCGTTCAAAGCAACATACCAAGAGTTATTTGTAATTGTTTTCCGTTTATCAATTTCTAAAATAAATTCGTGATTATGAAATATAAACTATATATATCAAAGGCAGTGCGTTATTATCTAATAACAAAAAAAAGAAATCGACTAGACATCGTCAAAAGAGGAGACTTACTTACGGCTTCATCTCACAAATTTTGAACCAAACGTAAAAAAATTGGCTTTGAATCACCAAGCATTTCACTAATCAATACATTTTAAAACATTTAAATTATCCTTTTAAATTATATTTAAATATAAATTTTACATTTTATTTTATTATATTTACATTTATATCTATATTATTTATTATTCAATTATAAACATTTCATGTACATTATTTTTATTTTTATTTTAATGAAGTAAAGGGTGGGGGCGTTGAAATACATTTTGCTTCTTAGGAGGGCGGTACTTTGAAAAAGATTGAGAAGCACTGCTATAGCTTTTCACATATAATGATTTAATAATACTCTTGTATACTTTAAATACTTTGGATATTGTATTTTATAGTAATAAAAAAAATTATTTTACACCTATTAATTTTTTTAAAAAAAATAATAAAAATAGCAATGAAATTTTTTTTTTTAATATGACATAATATAATGGATCAACATTGGTGAAACTACGGGTCAGACCAGTTAAGCCATGACCTGATCTAATACTAACGAAAAATATGTATATATTATATATTTTAATAATTATTTAGGCATTATAAATATTATATTTATTCATGTAGACGTATACATTTGTACGCTTCATATAATACTATAATATAATATAGTATATAGGTACAATCAGGTGCGGACTGGTCTGGCGGAACACCGGGACAAATCCTGGTGGCCAGGGGCGGATTCAGAGTCGGGGAACTGTGAGTTAAGCTATTTCAAGAGGCCATTTATTAGGGATAAAACTGAATTAGAAATAATACCTTGCAAAAAAAAAAACAAAACAATATGCTCATAAAAGTGTACAAGTATATTTATATTACATTTTAGAATTAGTGATACCACTGATAATGACTTATTTACGATTAATAAATATAATCTTATTTTATCAGCGTAACAAATGAACAGAATAAAATATGATTTACTTAACTTTCTACTAAAACGATATAATTTAAAATATAAATTATGAATTGAAAAATTTTAAATTTTGAATATACATGGCATTCATTTTTCAAGTAACTCCAATGGGCCAACTGTCCAAGAGTCCAAATCAAGGTCTAAAAAGAGAAAAAAATTTCTAAGAAGCCAATTTTGTCCACAAATATTAACTGTGGATCAGCTGACCCCCTGAACCCCCCCCCCTAGATCCGCCGCTGCCGGTGGCCCGTTATAATAATAGATTAAATGGCCTGATAATATTTTAGAAATTAAAAATATAGTATGATGATATTTTAACAGACAGAATTGGAGAAACTGGTGAAGTTATGAAAAAAAATTAATTATGTAAAAAAAGAATTACTTTAAGAGATAGTTATAGTATATAAGTATTATATTAAAATGTGTATACTGTATCTATAAAAAAAAAATATCTTATATGTTATATATATAATTTTATATATCTACATAAAAATGTTTAAAAGGTTTTTTATCATTATTATATTTTTTTGCATACTTATGATCAAATCATTGATCCCCTGTTAATTTTTGACCTGGCAAAAAATATTCCCGGCCTGAAATATAAACTCAGTCCGCCCCTAGGTACAATTGGTACAAATAAGGATTATAATAGAACATAATGTAATAATAATAAGTCTATTCTATGTACTCGAATAATCGGTTTTATTAGTTATTGTTTAATTTAGACATTTGACGTTTATTTTTATAATTATAATATAGGAAATAATAGTTAATTTTACGTAATAATACTTTTTATATTTTTCATTTGGTCTAACCTAATAAAACTGTCTAGTTCCGCCTATATAGATCAACATTTTATATAATAAAACAAACCCCTACTTAATAAACATGAATATAATATGATGAATAAAAATAATTAACAATACCTATTTATTTAATTTTTAACATTTTGAAATAATATTATTATTAAATAACAAAAAATGTAAGTGACAATTTTAACCTTTAAGCCTTTCCGCTGTTAATAAATAAATACATATACACCCGGCTTGCTTATACTTTATAGCAGGAGCGTACCCAGGAATTTTTTTTGAGGGGGGGGTCCAACATTTTTATTTTATCTGATAATGGGAAATTAAAATAAACTATATACCAGGGGCGGCCAAACGATCGATCGCGGACGATTTCAGAGTCGATCGTGTTAGAATTTATTTTTAGGCCACGTGCACGAAAATTAATCGTGGTGATTATGAACAAATTGTCGATAAGTTTTATCTGTATAGTTTTTATCTTTTATTCTGGTTTATAAAAAAATTTCCAAAAATGTCGATCTTCAAAGGTGAAGTATATTTTTAGTAGATTGTAGCCGAAAAAAGTTTGGCCGCCTCTGTTATATACTATTATTATACTATTTTGTATTCAATTGTTGAGTATATAGAAATTTTAATGGGGGAGTCCGGACCCTCCTCCCCCCTTTGGGTACACCCTTGCTTTATAGTTTATACCCCTTTCGACTATAGACCTTAGTTAAATCTATGGTTAAACACATTGTCGTCGAGTGCCGCGGAGAATTCAAGGAATTCTCTTCTGAAAACTATTGTCGTATTCGGGGTGATACCTATGACTATTATACATAATATTAACAAATACCATAGAACATTATGACAAAATATAACAATATAACAAAAAAAAAAAAAAAAATCGATGCGATATTTTCGATATTATCAGACCGTAATATCGATGAAACCATAATAACAATGTTGTATGGTCATCCTTATTTGCCGATAACACGACCGCGGCGACTGCGGTGATAACGATCCGTAGTTTCGAGACCGACGAATTCCTTTAGTTCCGTTCTGTACGACCATCCGTCCGTCCGTGTGGTTCGTCGCGCGCAGAAAACTCGTCGTCGGTGGTGGTCACTCAAATTGCATGAGATGGACGACCGGAAAAAAAGCCCAGAGCTGAAGTCCGACAGTTCCGATTCGGCGGACGAGACCGACCCGTCGCGCAACAACGGCTGTAGCAACTATGTGATGTACCGTGACCGGCCCGAATGGAAGGACGTGCAGCCGGTGGCTCAAGACGACGGACCGGCCCAGGTCGTTCGGATCGCGTACTCCGAAAAATGTAACTTAGACGACGTTTTGTTAATTTTCCTCGTTGTTGTTTCAAACGATCAGTACTTTTTGTACTCTCACATCGGAATCCCGTGGTACTGGCTCGTCAACCGTGTTGGTATCTGTCTGCGGTACATCGTAGCACCGGGCCAACCGTAGGGTTGACATTTCCTCAAACTATCATTTTTTTATTATGCAATAGTTTATGAGAAAAATTGTTAGGAAAGCATACATCATTACGCATTTGATCAGTTGTGGACTTTGCTCAAGGAATCTATGATGGGATCTAACGTTAAAGTTTGCAAATTTACAAGTGTTGTTGCTGAAATATATTTATTGTTATTAATGTTATATTATTAAATATGTACAATAATATATTATGCTTTTGGTAAATTCTAAGAACTACATTATTTCTTTGTCTTTTAGTTTCAGATGTATTCGATTATTTCCGAGCAATTATTAAGTCTGGAGAAAAATCTGAAAGAGCCCTTAATTTGGTTACTGATGCCATAACTTTGAACCCGGCTAATTATACAGTTTGGATTTATCGGTCAGTAGTATGTTAGATATTGCGATGAACCATGTTTTATATTTACCTTCACTTTATACATTTTTTTAGATTAGAAATTGTTTTATATTTAAAAATAGACTTACACAATGAATTAGATTACATATCCAATGTGATCAGAGAATTCACCAAAAATTATCAAGTTTGGTATGTATAATATAAATTCATATTATGTATTGTGATTCACTATACAGTATCTATTTTCCTGAAATGCGATAGTTTATTCCCCCCATAAATTTAGTATATTATTAGTCTAATATATAATTAATTAGCCTGATATACAAAAAAAAAAAACAAGTGTTATTTATATTTTTAATTTTCCAACATCATTATTTTACATTTGTTCTCATTGTTTACATTTATACCAAAAATAATTATAAAAATTAATCTTTGACCCCAGAGCAAAACTACATTATTCAGAGTTATTGTAATGAAAAATAATTTTTTGTTTTACAGGCAATATCGTAAAAATATTGTTGAAATGTTAAATGATCCATCAGGTGAATTAGAATTTACTGCTGATATTTTAGATTTGGATGCTAAAAATTACCATGCTTGGCAATATAGACAGTGGGTAATTACTACATTCAGGTAAGACAGGATTATATCTTAAAAGTTAAGTTCTAAATTATTGAGCATTTACCTGATCTCATGATTTAAAATAAATTATAATTTTTGTAATAAGTTGTATTTTTATTAAATAAATATTTACCATTTATATTATGACTTATATTTAAGTTGTTTAATATTTAATTTATGTTTGTTTAAGTAATTTAATAGAAAATGAGTTGAATTTTGTTGATGATTTAATATCTCAAGATATACGAAACAATTCAGCATGGAACCAACGTTATTTTGTTATAAATATGTCCAATCCAAATGCTGATGTAATTGATAAGGAGCTGAAGTATACATTTGACAAAATACAAATTTTAACAAAAAATGAAAGTGCATGGAATTACCTAAGAGGGTAATTTTAAAATAAATTTGTTCATCCATATAAAAAAAAAACCATGGAGAGTACTAATTGGAAGGTTCATAATTTTCTTTTGGACTATAGATTATTATTATACTCAGAAAATGGTATTTTGGAAGACAAAGTTAGTACTTTTTGTACACAATTATATGATAAGGGAAATAGATCAATACATCTGTTGTCTTGTTTGATTGATTTACTGGATGTTGATGTAAATTCTACTGAATTGGAAGATGTAGAAAAAGTTAAATTTGCGTTAAAAGTATGTAAAATTAATTAATAATATATCAACAATATTTAATTTTAATTATTAACTATATTTTATTTTAGTTGTGTTCTGATTTAGCATCAGTTTATGATCCTATACGTCGGTCATATTGGGCATACATATCTAGTAATATTGAAAATAAGTACAGCATTAAAGAACATGATTTTAAAATTGTTATAAGTAATGGAAATAACTAAAATGCATTTTATTTATATTCATATATTGTATCATTTTCTTGTGTACTTCTTACTTGTACGGTAAATTAAACTATTTAATGAATTAAATTGTTCTTGACAAGTATTTTATAATTTTAAGTTATTTATGTTTATCCTTTTTTTCATATTTATAATTTTATTAAAATAATTTCGTTTTTTAATATATTTTATTTTTATCAATGTTTTAATTTCAGCAATTTTTGCATTATTATTCATGGACACTTTTCCATAAAAAACAAACAATATTTTATATTCTGGATTACTAATTCTATTGATGAACTTAAATTAATTTTATACTTGAGTGGTTATAAGGTTTTCATTCCATGATATGAATATGAAGTCATGAGTGTATTTTAGGGGAGGGCGAAGAGGTGATCGCCCCCCTGAATTCATATTTAATGAATTGATTATATGTGAGATACATATTTTATAACAAAATCAAATTACAACAAAACTTAGTGAAAAATCAAATAAAACACAATCATGACTTTCAAAACACATACAGGGGTTAAAAAATAATACAAAAGTCAATTCTAAGTAGATCCGGCATTAGATTAAAAAAAAAAAAAAAACACAATTATTAAGGATTCACCTGATTTAAATATTACCAAAAATTTTACTTGTAAATTTTGAGCTTGAAATTTGAGTTGCCTCACCCTGGAAATAAGTCTAAATACGCCCCTGTATGAAGTTTATTAAATACTTGCAGTTAAGTTTATAAATAATTCAACTGAAATAGATATATATTTTATAACTCTTTTTGTTTTATTCGATTTTGAATTAATTAGGTATATCTATGATCTTCTTATAAATATTTACGGTTAATAATTTTTTAACTAATAAATTGAAACATCCTTCATTTTTAGATAATACCCATAATTATAGTCAACATTATAAACAATTTTAAAATTGGCATAAAATCGCTGTAATAACTAATAATTTTTATTTCTTCGGAATTCTAATTAATTATTAATTACTGGTAAATAGTTTGCATTGGTAACAAAATAACTTTCATTGTCTTTGGGTCGGACCAGAGAACTTTGATGTAGATATCTATATCAGGTCATAGTGTAATAATAATATTTATTATTTTTAATTATAATTTTTATTTCCCAATAATGGGTTTTACTTCTTGAAGTACGGATAATGATTACGTGATGTAGGCATCCCATCCAAAAATTAAGATTATTAAAACACCTTATTTTTTTGTAGAAAATATCAGAATACAATTTTATCATTCCAATATCAATTAACAAAAATTGTTATCAGAGATGAATGAATGAATCTGTGGTACCATAGATAATTGATAAATGTTATCAGGTTTTTGATTTACCGGTAAGTGTTTCTACTTCGCGAAGTTAATGTTTTTTTTAAAAAAACTGCCAACATTTTCTACGATACAACCTGCCAAGGTAAGAATTTATTTCATAAAATTCACATATCATGTATTACATAAGTGTCTTCATGTATATAATATATATGCACTTATTTTAGTATTGTATTTATAAATGTAATATGGTATTTTATTGGTCACGGGTAAACTACATATCTAGTTGTCTTGCGGTATTCTTATATGATAGAGTATGTCGTGGATATGGTCTTATGATCAATTGAAATTCGTAAAATTAATTGAGTAATTATTTTTAATGCGTTGTTTTATGGATGTAAATTACATTTCTTATAAAACGATGAAGAGAAAATCAAGTCTTTATCGTTCTTCTATGGTTGCCAATGGACCACGTCTTTTTAGAGAAAACTTGAGTACCAGAAATACGGTGGAATCTCGGTAATCTGACTGTTCGATAATCCGGTATGTCCAGTAATCCTGCCGTATTAAACTATTTTTACCGGGCAAATAATCATAACATTATCAACGTAAACAATATTTAAAAATTTGGGAGAAGTAGTAGCTCTTCAAACAATAACTCACTCCATTGCTATAGATTACTACATCCATTACATGGGTAGAAGAGAAGTAGATGCATTTGATATATTGATGTTTAAACGACTACAAGAAAATATCTTAAAAGCATAATTTCAAACAAAAAAATAAAAACAAATTGATAATTTTTTTAAACCTGCCCCCTCAAAAGATGAATTAAATATTTAAACATTAAACATTTACATACTAAGATGAATTAAACATAGTATGTATGTATTATATATATGTTATAATAAAATTTAATAAGGTTATTTGTTTTTTAACGTGATTAAAAATGTAAAATTCATTATGTAAAAATGCGTTTTTATATGAATCTCCATTAATCCGTACTTTTCATTAATCCGGCAGTAGTGTAGTCTGATATCCGTCAGATTACCAAGTTCTACTTAAGAAATGTTTTTAATGTTTTTTCATTGAGTCGTCAGTGTACAACGTTGTGTACTCTATATAATAAGACTATTATACAATTTGAATATCGTCCTAATCAATTATTTACTACTCATCAAATAAAACATATAATTTTATAATAATATAATAAATAAAATAAAATATAAATATTGTGTTTTGGTATAATTTTAAAATTGTATATTTTTAGTCAATACGCACTATGTCATCATCAGTATTACAGAAGATTCCCAATGTGGGTATTGATAATAGAGGCCGTTACAAGTATATTTTGATTAAGGTGGTGGATCAAAATGACTCTTCTAACCAATTTAAATATGTTGTACGTGGAGGTCGAGCTTTCGAATATCATGGTAAGAATTTATTTGGTTTTATTAAAATCACATTCTCTATTTCTTATATTTTTATTACAAATTAGTGATCATTGAATTTATTTAAGTTATTTAAATTTAATTGTTATCATTCATTCAAAAATTAGTGATAGTATTGATGTGTCTTTTTTATTTTTCAAACATTCAAAGTACATAATTGTATTTTTAAGGTTTCATACTGTAGGCTCTCATCCAATATTAATGTTAATTGATGTTTAAAAATTTATCTTTTGAAGTATAATTATATTTTCTGTAATTTATCACAATTTTTCTGTTACACATAGATTAATTAACACTTATATTGATTAAGAGTTTACAGTTTTCAGTATTGTGGCTGGTATTTAGGCATTGAATATTTATATTATGTTCATTGTGTCTATTCAAAATATTTTTCAAGTACAATTTTTGAAATTGTGTCTCTTCATTTGTAATTTGTTTTTGCATACCTACTCGGTGCAAATTGCATTTATTATACATAATCAATGATATATTGCTTCCTTTGATTTGATTCAGTATTTTAAATGATGTGTACTCAACTTACTACTACAAATCATTTAATAAGTTTAACTTGACATATTTATTTGAAAAACATTAATAATAAAAATATTGTTGTATGTGTAAAATTTTTATTTTTAAACATTTATTATGCACAGTATTTTTTTTTATAAACAAAACAAATGTAAAAAGGTTTAAAGGTCTAGTCTTTAATACATGTGTTATTAAAACATTAAACAGTAAACAATTTAATTATCCATGTGTTTTATTATTTGATTTAATTAAATGAACAATATATATTATGGTTTTGAGTATGGAATAGTTAACATAACTCTTGTGATGTAGTTCATGGATGCTGCGCAGAGTTTGATAACATTTTTTTTACAAAATTTAATAACTAAAAATTATTATCCAACAAAATAAAAATTAAAAACCAGTATACAAAACATATAATAAATTATTTTAAAATCTGTGAAAGAAATATTTGTAATAATCGGTTTAGTTTTACATTGAAAAAATGCATACCTATCAAGTATGAAGTAAATTGTTCTAATCACTTTCAATTGTGTTTGAAAAAATGATAGTAACATGTAAGACTTGACCTTTTTATAATGCCATTAAAAATATACACTTAAATAGTATTTATAAAATATTTTGATATGTACAATGGTTTAAATAATCATATCAATAAGATTTATGAAACTTGTTGGTTATATAAAACTATTGTAATATGTATTTAGGTATTTATAAACTTATGTCCATGCGAACCAAAAGACATTTACATTTTAATAATTTTTCATTGCATAAAAATGTTTTTACACAAAAACCATTATTTTTAAACCTGCCAATTTAATGCTTCACAGTTACAATATATCTAAATTCAAAAATTATAAGTATTAACAATTCTGTTAATCTATTTACATTTTTGGTAACAGTTAAATTACTTATATTGAAATTGTTTTGAGATTGTTAATCAAAGTTTCAAATGAATTAATATTTATACTAAAGATCTCTGGGAGTCATCAATGTTTACATATTTAATAATTTTATAGCATGTTAAAAAAAATTCTTAGGTATTTGTTGATTTTATTGTTGACTGTTAAAATAATAATAACAATTTTGTAACCTACCTAGTACCTAATATAATTAAAATTACTTAATTATTTTGACACAACTATTATAGTATTAATTAATAAAATTAAATATTAATAATTAATGGAGTAAAATAATTTTCAACTGTACCTATTCTAGTATCATCTTAAAATATAGTGTTTGTGACTAAAATTGAAACATTTACTCTATACAAGCTGTTCTTTGTTTAATCTAGCAATACAATTGTTCACATATTTTATATGTCATATTTCCTTTAAGTAGATAAATGCTTAGAATTGTATTAATTTAATTTGATAAAATATTATACTGCTGTATTTGAATATATAAGTTTCTTATTATACTTCAGTAGATGTTTATTTGAGAATTATTTATAGAGGTCTAGAGAAGTAATGTTAAAGAAATAATTATAATTAATTAAACATTATTTTTTAATTTTTCTACTAAAATTAAAATTAAAGAAAGTCTGAACAATTAATTAAGATATTTTATACATTAAATAATTTTTTGATTCTATCAACAGTTAACACATAAAAAAAAATGACATTTTTAGATCAAAATATTATGAATATGGTGATTATATATAACTTTTATGTAAGTGATTTTTTTAAAAATGTTTTAGAGAATGTATCTTATATCCTGTCACCTGAAAATATGTACAAATTTATCATATCAAAAATAAACATTTCTTAAATTTAGTACATAGAAATATTTATAAAAAATGAATTCAGTGGTCAACAATTAATTTAAATACTTGTATTGATAATTTCAATGAAAGTTCTAAAACACATGAATTAGATTTATGTGAAATATTTTATTAATGGTATTTAATATTATCATTTTTTTTATGTCAGAATCTTAAATCATTATATTTCTTAGTAATATTGATCTTCATTATCATTTTAAATTTTTTTAATTATCATGCAGGTTTGTGTTAAAGTAATAAATGTATTCTTTATTAGCTTTATTATTAATCTTAATTTTTTCTTAATTATAAGCTGGTAACAGAAATTTAAAATATAATATATATATATATATATATATATTTTAGGTAGTCTAAACTAACCATTCTTATTAAAGGTTTAACAATTTTTCAGCATTTTTAAATAATGATTTATATTTGATAGGAATTAATTGTGTTTACTTGTTTGTGGTATTTGTGTATGTGACATATAAGTGGCTTTTCAAGTATAATTTGCTATTTTTGGAAAATTTATGGAAAATCATTAAAAGTTTATAATTTTTCTTAGATTAATTTATGTATAATATATTAAATAATTTTATTAAAAGTATCTGTAAAACATTATACTTAATGTAGAAAGAAAATATGGAACTCAGGAGATTTATAACATTAAAGTGAACGCATTGCAATTATAGAGTCTTTGATTATGAAACATTTTTGTCTGATTACAAATTATGTTTAATTTTATTTGTTTTGGTACATTTATAAGAATAAATCATATGTATATACATAGAAGCATTAAATAAATTATTGAGCTTCAGTGGCTTTTAGAATATAGCTTGTCTATAATAATACTGTACAGTTTTTAAATTGTAAAAATACTCTACCCTGCAAGGAAATAGCCTGATCACAGGTATAACATCCATTTATTTTGAAAGATTTAATTTTTGAAATTGACAGTTTCTATTATTACAAAAGAGAATAGATCTCCTATGTACCGTCAATTCTAAGTTTGACATAACGTCAAAAATAGGTTAATTATGAATTTGATTAGTTGTATACAGATGGTTTAAATATATCAATTTTACCCAAGATTTTACCCTTTATAAACATGATTTTTTGAGTAAAAAAGTACTAATGGTGCTACAGAGCTAATTTTTAAAATTAAACAAAGCTATTTTCTTAGGAAAAATTAAAAATATTTTTTTCTTACAGCCACATACTAATTCTATGTTTTGAAATTACGAATACATATCGAAAAGTTTGCTTCATTTCCAGAACAACCTAGTTTAGGTTTTTTCAGGTGTATATAAAATACAAACTTCTATATTGTATTGTAATTATTAGTACAAAAATGTTTGAAAAAAAAATTAAACATAGAGCTTGTTTTGGACCCATTATCACTATCTGTAGTTATTGAAACAACATAAAATTCTTTTAAACTTGAAACGGTTGTCTTCATGATGATCTTCGGCATTTTGATCGGCCGCGGCTGGTGTCGAACGAATGTCTCGATTATCGGCCGATTCTATTAATCCTCAGAGTCCTAGATTGTTGGCACATTGTTCATCCGACGTTATAGTCGCTTCTTTACTACCGACTAACAGGCAGGGTCCCAACGACGCGCACGAAGGTTCTTTGCATTCTGTAATGCAGCAAAATTATAAACATTGTGACAGTCCATGGTGGTAAATACTAGTGATGGGAATAATCGAAGGATTTGATTATTTAAAATTATCGAATTATTCGAAAAAATTGCATGTTATAAATTTATCAAAAAGTTAAATATTACATAATTGTCTGAAATAATTTAATTTTCATAAATATTTATCAAACAATTAAATTCAATTTTAGTGAATTCTAAAAATCCAGTGTTTTCAATCTATGACAGTAGGTTGATGGTAATTCATGATCATTTTAATTAAACTTGTTAATAGATATTTTTTTATCTTTTATTTATTCATTTAATTTTCTTGAACCAAAAACATTAATTGACACGAACGTTTGGGTATAGGAAAAGAACCTGAAGAACAGAGTTAATTGCTTATATTGAGGGTTGCCATCCGTCCGATATATCGGGATTATCACCATTATTGAGCTCTTTGCCTCGATGTCCCGCCAAAGAACTAAAATATCCCGATTGAAACTACGTATTACAAATTTTAAACATTTTGTTTTATTGTATACGAATATGCGATCAAAAATAAAATCTTGATTATTCAAGAGTTAAACAATTTAATGTGATTTTTGATATTGCTTGTCCTCCACGAGAGGGAATCAATATCTAGATTATAACTGGAGTTTTAGCTTCAAATCACTCTCAAAATTCAGTTTATTCCTATATTTATTTTTTAATAATAGTAGAAAAGCTCGTTCACATTGATAGGTTGTCGAAAGATAGTCCATTAAGTTTCTAAGTGCAATTTTAGCAATTGCTGGATAGTCTTGCCGATCATTTAACCAGAATGACACTAATGATGGAGTTTTAAAAATGTATAATTTATATAATAATACAATAATTTAAAAGTTAAGTTAAAAATATTAAGTAAATATTAAACTAAGTAATAAGTATAATTAATTTTTAAATAAAAGGGTTTTTCTTGTTCGTTGTTGTATGGAGTTTATGTTAAATAATTTAAGTCTCCCCAGTATATTTACTGCGAGCCGCTACTGGAAACTAGTCCCTCTTCGCTATCGGTTCAAACCGGAAAAAAAGTGTATGGATATATTTCTATTTTGGTTTGTAATGAATTGTAATGTTTACTTTTCTTTGTTTTTATACTTAAAGTCAATGGGTATTAAGTTAAGAATGCGACTGTCCATGTATTGTATTATCCCAACAAAAACACTCCGTAAACTTCGTGTAAAAAACACTAATTGAAAAAAACTATAAATGCTATAAAATGTGTGATATAAGGTGGAACCTAAGTAAATGATCTAATTTGTAAAATTTATACATAAGTAATTAATTCAAATTTAATAAAAATTGGTTATTTATATTTATTTATTGTATGAATTATATTAACTAAAATTATTCCAAATTTAGCTTACTTGGCTGGAAATAAATTTATTTATTTTAACGGTGTCTGCATTATTTATTATGTAATACTGAAAGGGTAATCTAATTAATTATCATTTGATATTACCACTGAATGATTAATTTTTTAATTTATAATTTTTATGAGATGTTTAAATGTCGTTTTGTACAAGACTATATTTTGTTTCCTATAGTTCAACACCCATTTTATAATTCTACCAGCAATATACCTACATTTAACCAGAGGAATTTTTAATTTACCAATTAATCTATTTGTCTATTTTTCAATATTTTCATAAAATGGAAATAACTGTTTCGATCTTTGATTTTTTACTGGTATTTTTCTTTTAACTGCTTATTTTACTGTGTCAATTCATAACCAATCCGCAATATTTATATTAAGGCATGGCTTGGTCCAAGTCTGGTATAGGCTGGGTTGGGGTAACTTAGATTTCATATTGAAAATACATTTCACACTCATAGATAATCATTCGATTATTTATATAACCAGTTCAAGTATTGTAAACCATGAGTCATTCGAGTACTCCATTATTTTTATTCGACTATCTACTAACCATTCGATTATTCTATTATTTTTATTTTGTTTACTATTCATTTATTTCATTTGTTTTTGATTACTAATCATTTGATTATTCGATTATTTTATTTTCAAATACTAATCATTTGATTATTCCCTTCACTATAAAATATAGGGGCTCACTACGATAATTTTGGTGAGGGTGATTCATTAATCGTTACTGATTATGTTAAATATACTTGTCGATAATAATAATAAAAAAATAAAGAATAAAAATTAATAAAACCATAATTTACCTGTGGAGGAGTAAGTGTTTGACGGCGTGTGCATCAGCGTAAACGGTAATTTGAGTGACATCTGACCGCCCATGGCGCCTATTAAAAGTTTGACTTTTACGTAGTATGTGACGTAAATGGCGAAAACGTTTCTATCCTCGGGTGATACACACACCACAGTGCTGGACAACGTGCCTTCCGTCTTGTTTGTGGCGGACCCTAGCGAATCTTCGAGTGCGATCCAATTTTTTGTTCTCGCCTTGATCGGATAAAGTAGATATTCTTTTTCGAGCGAACCTCCATTGCCGGGTATCGGTACGTCGGCGCATTCTTCCGACGCCACAGTGTTTTTAAATTTACCATTACTGAACATGCAAACGTCAACATGTTGAACAATGAACACCTGTGCATAATTAATACAATTCAACAAACATGAATCAATAGTGCACACACGTATTAGCACCATGATTATGCATCGTATGGGAGAGGGGTACGATCGGTATAGATAATGACTTGTGGTTTTTTTTTTTGGTTAATACATTTTTTTCTAATCTACCGTTTGATACTGTATTGTATTCGTATTGATATTTATATTTCTAATGGTATGGATCAGCATCGCGTTTTATTTAGCGTATTTAATATTGATTGCTAGTTGATGTTTTGCTATTTTTCTTTTTTTTACTTCACACTCTTATGTGATGTGCAATATATGGGGGTATACCTTCCACGGAACAATTAAAAATTTGGTGTTAACTATTTATCATAATATAAATACGCTGGTAATATATTTATGTCGAATTTATAAATAGTACATAGGTTGTAACTTAAATACAAAAATAAAATAAATCTGTAGGGCGGGTCGAATTAAGATGTTTACCTTTATTCGCCTGACAGCTTTTTTACTGGTGTTCCTCACGCTTATATTCACATGAATTGGATCACCATGTGTATAAATAGCTTTGTCTAGGTTGGCCTCTAGGGTAACTTTACCATCACTGAGTAAAAACGGTTTTTCCGAAGTAGCTTGCGGTCCTCTTTGACGCCATCCCTTAGGTAGTTCTGACCTGGGTGTTGGTGTTGGCGGTGGCGGTGCTGAAGCCATCTGTACTACTTTTATACCCATTTTTACTATATTTTTTCGTTGTAGCTTCTCATCTGCCCTTTCAGCTGCAAAAATGCATATTATTGTACGAAACAACATAAGTGATTTGTAGTGGTTCGTCAAAGTATACGAGTAAAAGTTTTTAATTAAAAATTTAAGTATATTCTAATATAATTTAACTTATATATATATATATATATATATATATATATATATATATATATAAATTAATATTGATGTAAACAGAACTATCAAGTGTTCTATCGGGTCTAGCGGTTTTTTTACGGAAAACATAAGTTTTATCTTTAATATTTTGTGATTTTCCTTGGTATTGGTTCGTGTAATTAATCAATGATTAATTGGACTAAAACGACCCGTGGTTCAGCTGAAATTGATCTAATTTAAATACGATTGCGTAAAGCCTTCCTTTGAGATTCAGAATGTTAATGAATATTATACATTGCATATAATAATAATATGCGCAGAGTGTATATAGTCAATGTATTCTAATAGTTTAGCGTAGATTTCATTAGCAAAGTTCTAAACATTTGATTAAATCAAGAGATATAATTAAAAGTGGATAAAAAAAAATAAAAATACAGATAATGTATAAAAACGTACAAATAAGTTTTAAACAGGGATGGGTAGTAAATAAAACATCAGTGCCCTGCAAATGTGAATAAAATAATTTATTCATATTTCAATCGATCCATAAATATAGAAGTAGAGTGATTACTGCTACCTTTCTACATAGATTACCATAACACTGCTGAGTTGGTGAATTATATCTTTTATACTAATTATATACATTTTGTATTTAGTCTTGATTACTTGGATTATACTCTACTTTCTTTCACGTGTATTTTTAATGTTTGTTTTATCTGGAAAACTCGAAGTTTTTGAACTTTTTTCTCCCCCTTCAGATTCAAATCATGGTCGCAACACTCGAATTACACTAATAAGTTGTAAAATTACACTAATTTTTTTTTACCTATGTACACTCGTAAGTCGTAACTAGTTCCTATTGGAGCTCCGTTGTATTCTTTGGCAGGAACTAATTGGACGCTCGGTGGAGCTAAATGAGTTACTTCCATTGAAAACGCATGAGCATTGCTCCCCAGCCTTTGTATTAACATTTCCTAAAACACAAATATTAATGATACCTAAATATTTCTAAAACATTTAAACGTGTTCACGATTTTCACTATGACTTGTGTATTTAATTAGTTTTGTTTAGCGTCGGACAAATTTGTAGTACGTGTATAATAATAATGATGAAGTATTATATTCATCATAATATAGAGGTTACATGGGTGTAGCATCAATATCAATTGCTGCAACTGTTGCAATCTTTATAGCACCCACTCGTGTATTCAACTACAATATGTGTATTTAGACATTCAATTATATTGACCATTACTCTGATGGGAACCAACTATATTTTGTTGGACGAGAAAAAAAACGAATTGTGCCGATGAGTTTGTGTTGAAAAAATGTACTTACTAAACGAGCTATACTATAGCTCATATATTATTTTAGGTTAAGTATACCTTAGATTTATACTGCGTCAAAAGTTCTACGTTGTCGGTGAATATAATACTTAATATTTAAACTTTTTTTACTTATATATTTATTTTTTTAATTTAAAATAAATTTCATTAAATTTATATGATTTGCAGTTTATGAGCAAGGTGGTTTGTATGTATCTGGAATACTTTTTTTTTCTAAATATTCTGGTATAATATTTTGTTTTAACTAGTGATTTTATTATTATATATGCACACGTATAAAAAACGTGTTCACGAAAAAAAAAATAAATAGTAAATAACTTTAGCAATATTATATTTGTTATCATAGTCAATGATGTTAAAGATATTTAATTATTAATTTAAAAGATTACATTTTTAATTTTTTCTATCCTAACATACATCGAACACATGAAAATAATGAACAGTTATGCTTTAAAGTCATGAGTTATGTAGGTTTTATCATTTTCAATATTACTATCCATAATAGCTTTGAACATTAAAAAAAAAAAAAAAAAAGTAGTGGACATATGCGAGGAAAGAAATTTAAAGATCTCTTGTAAAAATTATTTTTATTTATCTTATAACTATTATAATTGTTATAATGTTTGTTATGAAAACTTGTTAAGGTTTAGGTCAATATCATTATATGTTCGTATGACAATAACAAACAATACGAATAATAATTTTAATAAATAAAATTTGGTAGTTAAAACCGTATTAGATCTATTCGAATTTTTATTATTAATTTTTTTCAAATAAGTTAATATATATTTTTTGAATATTTTCAATTTTTCAATTACAATAAAACTAAAAACATAATATATAAACAAACCGGTTATTGACTAAAAACCAATGATTACAGAAGAATGTTAATTAAACATTTATTTATTCATTTATTCATAGATAATGGTAGTTGTATGAATTAATATTTACCTGTAACGGTGTATTTTGTTCACGTAGTGCATTTTCGTGTGGTGGATAAATTTGCGCTAAACACATGATTGCTTCATTACAAAATTTTAACCCCATTACTTCCTCGTCTTCTCGCCCGTACCGGAAAGTTAATGTGATTTGTCCAAATACCTTTACAGATGAAAATATACGAAATAAAAATATTATATACACTCTTATTTTGCGTTGAAAATTGTTATACTATTAACAAGTGTTTAGTGATTCGTTGTAAAAAATAATATCACACGATAGCAATATTATAAAGGCATTCGTAAATTAGAATAGGTTGAGTAAAGTAAATTTAATTTCATTACTACTGAGTAAAGTATTAATGAACGCTCATTATCAATGGAATTAAAATTTGTAAACGAATCGTGGTGTTTGTATTCTTTTTATTCTTTTTTCTTATTCATTACCACTGTTTCGGAAAACCGATACGTTTAGCAGAAGTGTATCCATTAAAATGTGCCGAGGAAACAAAATTATTAAAAAAAAAACTTTGAAGATTTATGTACTAAATAAGGTAAAACATAAATATGAAATATTTTATAATTCAATTTTTTTTTTGTTTAAATTAAAATAATGTTTAATTATATTCTCAGATACTCTCAGCCATAATTTGCAAAGATTATACGTATTCATGTAAATAGATTGTACTATCCTATCAACGTGTAGAGTGATTTTGAGATTTGCATAAAGCGTTATTTTCCTACTATCATCAAGCCGTCGTTCTGTTGAATTTTGTTAAGGGCCCCCCCATTTAAAATCCATTAAAGACGCAAAAGAACCGGAAAGTAATAATAAATAGAGCAATAATAATATTGTAAAACTCAGCGTGACCGCGCTGAAATGCTTTTAACGCCAACATAGGTCTCAAAAGTAATTTAACTAACGCGTTCTACAGTGTTACAGCCAGTGTGCAGTGTGCGTGTGAGTGTATGTCGAGGGATGTGTTTTTGAATGGTGTAAACTCGCGTGTGCACTTAATACATCTTATACATGTACACACATTTTCTAACCAAATGATTGCAGATGGTTATTACGGTAATATTGTTAACAATTGTTAAATTAAGTGTTGATCTAGTTTGCATTTGGTATTTCGACGACTTACGTTATTCAGTAGAATCAAAATGGAATCATTTTTCTCATACGACTCATGGTATGTTTTTATTCGATTATAATATACGTGTACTCGTATACAAACAGTTCGTCAAATTAAATGTTATTAACTATGCAGAATTTAAAGTTATACACAATAAAGTGTTTTCATGTTTCCATGTATAGATGGTACTTATGTCTGTTAGTTTTGATTTACAGAACTGTGCAATGAAACTCAAATGAATATTATCGTTGTTGTGAAAAATGTTTAATATTAGTCACTATAATTTAACGATCTGCCTTGTTTGTATAAATAGAAATATTTGGTGTAAATATATATTGTGTATCATTGTAAAGTTTGTTGGGGCCTACATAAAGTTTATACTGAAAACTAAATAATAAGTAAATGTTTGAACAGCAAAAGTTAGATTGACAACCGTATAGTATTATAAAAACAATGACATTATTACAGACATTACATTTTCCAAGTAGAATTAATTTCTATATAAACATTTGTATAACAACCGTGATTTATTTTTTTATATTTCAATTATTTAATTTATGCGTTTATTCGATAGTTTGGTTGCCGGAATGATTTTTTTATATTTTTTTTTCATTCGTCGTGTTTACTTTTAAGCGTACAATTGAATAATTATTTACTATAGCTTTTCAAAATAAACGTGTGGGCATTTTGGTTAATAATTACAAACATATCATTATTAGATATGGTGATTAACATTTAAAAATATACGTACGAATAAAATACCTTTTTCTTTGTATCTTTCAATAGATCTGGGTCTACTAATACGATTCCATGTATTTTTGTGGATGAACTGTTCGATACTACTACATCTCTATTGCCCAAATATAAACAAAGCTTATTATTTTGAGCTGTTTTTCTGAAAACTCTGTAAAAAGAAACAAATTTAATTATATTTTTATTTGTACCATATATATATTTTTATTGGTACCATATTGTTTTGATATTGGTTCAAAATCATTTTGGCTGTAAAATATAATACAGTTGTGCATTATGTGGTACAGTCAAAATTTCAATTTGTATATTTTAGCAATGAAATTTATTTTAATCTTAAGCATTCAAACAACGACTTCTGATTTGCGTCATTGTACATCCGTTGTGGTGTACGATTTCTTTGCTTATAGTACTTACTATTGTTTAACTCATTTTTTTTTGTACCAGTTTAAATGAACTTTTTTTATTTATTTAAGAACAAAATATAATTATTTTCATATGATGGTTTGCTTTACCTTATTTATTTGTATGTTTTAATATTTTTAATTAGATAATCGATGTATTATGTTTTTTGTTAGTTAAACTTTTAAAATATAAAAATAATTATATAATATTTATGCAACAGGATATTCGTTATTGATCGAATTTTAAATGTGCGTAAGTGTATTCTTAAATTATTAATATAAAATTGTTTAAACTGTCTACGTATGTTTATTATACATATTTTCAAAAAATTACTATAAATCATGTGCTATTCACGGTACGACCATTGATAATGAAACATCGTGTCTCGCTGTTTATCCTTCTTGTCGTAATAACTTACAAAGTTATAGTCCGTTTTTAAAAAAAAAAACATTCCACAAGTTCAACAAAGTGTCATTCTTCTGACTTACCAAACCAAACTTCAAGCCATTGAAAAGGAGCGCCTCCGGTCCATATTAGGTAACAAACTTAATTATTACAACCTAATTATTATCGTCACGGTTATATTAAAATAGCACGGCCGGCTGTCGTCGGGCGGCCGCAGTCCCGCACGATCAGACTTAGCCTTATCAGGCTTCTCCGTTATCTACCGGCAAAACGTACCGTCGTCATACACCATGCCAGATAATCAACAATCTAAATCCCTCCCACCATTAATAATACAGAAATCTCGTATACAGAGTGTGTCAAATAATAATGTCACTTCTCAACAAATTTCCGACCAAACCGACGGGTTCACTGTGAAAATTAATAAAAATAGTAGAAATAGTAAACATTCGCTGCCCCCCACTCACCTAACTTTCCTTCACAACAAAGTAAAATATTTGTTTCATCAAATCGATTCTCACTGTTTTCAAACTACACCGAGCCCTCGGAAAAACAAAACGACAACCAATCAACCGAGATAGATTTAGAACCTGAAACAACCACACCTGTTATCAAGCTACCTCCACCAATATTCATTCGCGTAGTTAATGACTTCGATGCTTTCTGTAACTCCATCAAAAAATTAATTAAAGGTGAACATTTCTCATGCAAAAGCTCAACTAACGGCGTAAAACTTTCCACTACTTCAGCAGATTCGTACCGTTCGGTAATCAAATTTCTGCAAGATTCCAAAGCAGATTTCCATACATACCAACTGAAACAAGATAGAGCGTATCGTGTAATACTGAGAAATCTCCACCACACTACACCAATAGAAGAAATTAAAAATGAATTACTTGTTCACGGTCATACAACCAGAAATATCACCAATGTTCTCCAACGTAACACAAAACTTCCTCTCCCTCTTTTTTTTATTGACTTGGAGCCAGCCATCAACAATAAAGACATATTTTCGATCAGTTTTTTGTACTACACAAAAATAAAAATCGAAGAACCTCGTGTCAACAAATTAACAATACAATGTCTCCGCTGTCAAGAGTTTGGACATACTAAATCTTATTGTAACCACCCTCCAAGATGTGTTCGTTGTGCTGATAACCACCTGTCCACTTCATGCAATAAATCCCAGAGTCTTTCAGCAAAATGTGCCCTTTGCTGTGGCGATCATCCTGCAAATTACCGAGGTTGCCCAACTCACAAAGAATTCCAATCTTCTCTACAATAAAAAAAAACACTTTCTCTCAATCAACTTATGTTAAACCAAATATTGTAAACGCTACTTCAAACTCATATACAGGTCCCTCTAAATCATATGCCCAAGCTATCACTGAAAATTCAAACAACTACTCTAAATTCACCTCATACACCGATCCAGACATATCTCTAAAATTGTTATCATTTCTCGAAGAATTAAAAAACCTGATTTGTCCTCTAATCTCTTTACTAACTACAGTTATCAATAAAATTATTAGATCCAACGATGGTAAATAATCACCATGTTATCCTTCATCAAATATCCATCCTTTTTTGGAATGCAAATGGTTTATTGCAACAAATAAATGAACTAAAAGCCTTTATCACTGAAAATAAGTTAGACATAATTCTAGTAAGTGAAGCACACCTCACTCCACACTCAAATATCCGTATTCCCGGTTATTCAATATACCACTGTGATCATCCTGATGGAACCGCACATGCTGGTTCTGCCATAATAATAAAATCTAGTATTAGTTACGCTATTCTTCCTCATTTCCAATCTACATGCTTTCAAGCCACTAATATATCAATATCATTGAATCATATTCCCACCACTATTTCCTCAGTATACTGTCCACCGGGTAATGCTAATAAAATAACTGATGATGATTTTACACTGTACTTCCAGTTCCTTGGTAACACTTTTTTAGCCGGAGGTGACTTCAACTCCAAACATCAAATATGGGGTTCCAGAGTAACTAATACCAGAGGTCGCTCACTTAACAGCTCATTACTTACTAACAACCTCAAACACTTTTCTCCTCCTGGACCAACTTACTGGCCATCACATTTAAACAGAGTTCCTGATATTCTTGATTTTTTTGTTCACACTCTTCCTTATCACATCAATTATAATTTAACCAATTTATCAGACCTCTCGTCGGATCATACACCCCTCTTGTTAACACTAAACATTCAACATGTCTCCCTAAAAACATTTCCTACACTCACTCCAGGTAAAACAAACTGGAATAAATTCTCCCACATAGTAGAAAAAAACATATCTCTGAATATTCCTCTAAAATATCCCTCCGACATTGACTCTGCCATCCTAGCCCTCACTAATGTTATAAAAAATGCCACACTCGATTCATCACCACCCTCAATTACCCCTTACAACAACAAAAGTCTCCCCGAATATCTATCCCAATTACTAGCTGTAAAACGTCGTGCTAGAAATCGTTGGCAACGTACTCATCTCCCTAGCGATAAAAGACACTACAACAACATTACCTGTTCTTTAAAAAAAATCTCCTTCGCAAACATAACAGTGAGAATTATCAACACTATTAACTCATTAACAAAAACGAACTAGCTTTGGAGAGCTACAAAAAAAAATTCTAAACCAAAAAAATACAATTCCTCCCATCAAATACAACGATAGAACTTTTGCTATTACAAACCTGGAAAAAGCAAATTTATTTGCCTCTCACCTAGAAAATAACTTTTCGCCTCATCCTGATATAAATGACATTGATCACATATCCTTCATAGAAAAATCGTTAACCAATGCTCTTCCGATGTCTTTACCTACAAAACACACCTCCCCCTCAGAAATTCAATTCATTATTAAACACTTACCAAATAAAAAATCACCGGGTCACGATCTTATCACTAATAGTATTATTAAACATCTTCCCAAGAAAGCCCTCCTACTCCTAACCTACATTTTTAATTCAATTCTTCGTCTTTCCCACATTCCCTAAACGTGGAAACATTCTATAATAATCCTAATTCATAAGCCCGGTAAGCTACCTGATTCACCTTCCTCTTATCGTCCCATCAGTCTATTACCCTCCCTCTCAAAAATTCTCGAAAAAATTATACTAAAAAGAATTCTTCCAATCATCACAGAAAATAAAACAATTCCCAACACTCAGTTTGGCTTTAGAAAGAACCACTCAGAACCACTTCACCAAGTGCACAGAATTGTAGATAACAATGCCTCTTCTCTAGAAAAAAAATATTTTTACCCATCTGTATTCCATGACGTAGCCCAGGCGTTTGACCGCATTTGGCACCAAGGTCTTCTCTATAAAATGAGATTTTTTCCCGCTCCTCTATACTTAACCCTAAACTCCTTCTTATCACTCCGCCCTTTCCAAGTGAGATGTGAAGACGAACTATCCGATAATTATCATATAAAAGCAGGTGTCCCTCAAGGTAGCATTCTCGCCCCAACACTGTACAATCTCTATACCGCTGACATACCTCATTCCACCCTCACCAATCTAGCCACTTTTGCAGATGATACTTGTATAAGTTCTTCTGACCAAGACATTAATGTTGCCATTGACAATCTTCAAAATCACTTAAATTTATTACAAATATGGTTCAATCAATGGAGAATAAAAATAAATGAAAACAAATCATCACACATCACATTCACTTTGCGCCCTAATATCAGCCCTCCACTAACTTTAAATAACAATATAATTCCCTTTGTCAACTCCGTCAAATACTTAGGTATTCATCTTGACAAACGACTAACTTGGGCTACCCACATCAAAACTAAAAAAATATCCCTAAAATTAAAACTCCATAGCCTAAGACACCTTCTTCGCTCCAACATCACACTCAACAATAAAACTTATCTACAAACAACTTATTTGTCCTGCAATAATTTATGGCATCCAAATATGGGGATCAACCAAAGTTTCAAATCTAAAATTGTTACAATCCTTCCAATCAATAAATTTACGTTTGTTGACCCAAGCTCCATGGTACGTTAGCAACAACACCCTTCACAACGACCTCAAAATTCCCTATCTCTCTGCTTTTGCTTCTACTCACTATAAAAAATGTCATGCCAACCCATTAGTTCATTCATATCCACTTATATCTAATCTATCTTCTCTAACTATCCCGGATAATCCACCCCGACTCTTAAAGCGTAATTGGCCACGCGATCTCCTAAACAAATAAAAAAATATTAAAAAAAAAAAAAGTTGAAGTAGCGTTACTGGACGCCCCCTTCATTAAAGCCGTCATTGACAGCCCTGTACATTTTTGTTATTATTATTACTTATTGTATTGTCTATACAGATTGTATATATTCGTTTTCTAAAAAAAAAAAAAAAAAATTCATAGATCAACGCAAAAAAAAAAAAATAAAAACGATGTGCTTACTATACGTCGATGACGTATATAGAAATCAACTTGTTTTGTTTTAAAATTTCAATAAGTGTGATCCTGTAAAGCAGGGGTCGGCAACCCGCGGCCCGCGAAGCAATTTTTTTATGGCCCGCACAAAGGTGGTTAATTTTTGTATTTTATTTTTGTTCAATAAATTTTTCATACAATTTTCAATACTATTAAATTCTTTTTTCTTTATAAATAAAATTGTTATTATTATCTAATCAGAGTCGAAGATAATGATGGCTGCATTACTCGTCATAGGATAAATTAAATATACTTATATATATATATTTAAAAATTTAAATTTTAAATATATTTAATCTATGTATTTAATACATATGTGTCTAATATATTTAATCTATGGTCATAGTTACTTTGCGTTTGTAGCAATTAATAATACACCGTGATTACGCCCGTACGTGTGACTGTTTGCGTTTGTAATAGTTTCATTTTACAAGTAAATCCAAACATTATGGTGACTAAAAAAAGAAAAATTTGTGATGAACATCTTTTTTTTTAATAATTCTTGGGTTGATTTATATTTTTTCATCGAAAACAAAGGTAAGCCATTATGTTTAATTTGTCAAAAAATTAAATTTTTTCTTAAAAGAAATTTTTTCCAGTAACATTTGTATTTTTTACACTCATATTTCTATGTAAAACAATCAAATATAATAGCAATACAATTATTAGTATATATCATATGTAAACATTTTTTTTAATGTGGCCCTTGATAAACATTTGAAAAAAAAATATGGCCCGCGTGGTTCAAAAGGTTGCCGACCCCTGCTGTAAAGAGTTCCTATAATATAAATAAGATGTCAATGACGTGTCAATATAAAAATGTATGTATTTTATATACCTGTGTGCTATTCCTGGTAGTGAATCTTGAATGCACGATCTGAAAAAAAAAAAATAACGTATGAAAATCGTTTATGTTGTTAGAGTAAAATAATATAGCCGATTCTAATATTTATAGTATAATCAATTTATTACTGCAGTTATTTTGTTTAGTCCTATTATTATCGAGTGTCTATACCTTCTTTTATACTCAGTGATTATAATTTTTAGTCAAATTATATTTATTAATGATAGTAAAGTAAACTCACATAGCTGTATGGGCGTAAATAGGTTTTTATGTTAAGGGTGCACTGCATAGTACTTGTTGGTAGAAAATAAATCATGCTACGTGTAATAAAGCCCTTCACACATTATAAAGGGCATGTGTTTATTATATCATACATTCTTAAAATAACTTATTTATTACTTTTTTAAAATTTTTTTGAATATTCATATTAGTATTTTCGTTATTAAACATGAAATTTATATTTCCCGTACAGTAATGTATAAAATATAATAACGGAGCATCGAATAGTTGTAATTTTGTTTTCAGAAAAATACAGTTTTTTTTTTACAATGATCTAATTTTAATAATAAAAAAAACTTTCTACATATTCAGTATTTGTCTTTTTAATTAATTTGCATATTAAATTGTGTAATCACACGTGTATCGTTTTGGGATTCTTCAGACAATTTTAACTATGTCGAATGCTTAAAATGGCCCAAATAGTACTGTAGTGTATGGCTAGTAAAATGTATGTGTGTATGTGTGTGAAGCGAAATAAGTCGTATGACATTTTTCATCGAGTATATTTTATCTTTTCTCATAAAACCTATTGCACAACTCATGTTTTTTAGTATGCGCAAGTTTTGTGGTAGAAATAAGTTCATTTTAGAATAAATTATAACTTATGAGTTAACATTAGGTTTATAATAAACAATGTTGTACTTGTTTATAACAAATTAAAGGAGAATATTTTAGATAATTGATACAGAGAATTATTTGAGTACTAATAGTTATTAATGTAAAATATGGATTTAATATATAAATAGCTAATATGTTAGAACACACATTTATTGCTTTTAATAAAATATATACAGTATGTGCCCGTAAAATATCTCATTTTGAAATGGCATTTAGTCACAGAAATCATTACTTGAACTTTTTACATTCAAATATTATCTATTAACCTAGTTTTTTAGAACATATATTAACTTTTATTTGTTTTTTTTTCAAAATAGTTTTGTTTAAAATTTTAAACCAAATAATTGTGTTTCACATTATTTTTGTTAGGTTGAGAATTGTGAATTGTTTGTGAAATTATTTGTGTATTTTGTGAATCATATCTCTGTTTAAAGATTGGTTGACTTGTTGATTAATGCATTAATGCACTTATGCATTTTGATATATATATATATATATATATATATATATCGTTATTTTACTAATAATTACTGATTTTAAATTATATTTTACTTCAACAGTAAAGTTCCACAGTGTTTTGCATTAGGATAGTGTATTTATGAGTATAATATAGTTTAAATGGAATTTAGCATATTAGCTGAACTATTTGTGATAATAACTTTTTATCGTTTGTACATAACACCACAGTAGTGTCATAAAAATATACATTTTCTCGATATTTTTCAATAATCTTCTAATTTTTCATCCTTATACCATACAGGGCCTAGTACAAAGACATTCATTGTTCACTTTCAATATGCGTATACGGTCGTTAAAAAGATTATTACAAATGTGTTATTAAAGACATCGTTAATATAATTTTTTTTGTCGATGCATATTATAATTAAGTATACAGTTTTTATAAAGTTTTGGAAAAACTATACTTTTCACACGGTAGTCGATAGGAATAGAAAATTTACTGTTACAATATATTAATTTTTTTCTCCAAGTTCTCCATCGTGAAACTATTTCATAACATTTTATTATACTTTAGTTGTATGTACATGCACAAACGTATAACTAAACTTTCATTTCTATTGTTCTATTCTGACTCGCTGAAATATTTAAATTTGAATTGGTAACATCGTCTACATAAGGAAAACTGAGATTCCACGCAAATCCTTTTGCGGTTGTCCAGCGACAGCCCAGTGGACCAGTACATATATTAGTACATGTCAACTTATCAGTTATCTGGACAGCGTTAAAATATACAGTTTATAGGGTTTCTAGAGAATAAACATGTGACACTTACTGTTTACATAAAATTTCGGTGTGAAAGCTTTTTGACGATGCCGTTTATGGTTTTGTTGTTACACAAATCCCGGTTCATTAAAATGATTAAACTATTGCATGATTAGGACTTGAATATTAATTTCAAGGTATCATTTCAAAATATAAATATTGAATTAAATCAAAGCTTGTATTAGTATTTTCAAACGGTTTAGATGGCTATCTGAGATTCCTTCAACCGCTAAATACCTACAATAATAATACTTTTCTTTATTCTCGTTAACAGTTTTTCAGTTTTCACGCACTCTGCTTCCCTTTTAAGTTTGCAATATGGTCTGCAGTCAGGGCCGGCTTTAGCTCTTTCTGCGCTCAGTGCAAGAATTATTTTGTCAATCCTTCATCTTAAATAACTTAAACATATAACTTAAACAGGCAGAATTTTGTTAACTGGAGGGGCCTCATTATACATATTATAACCTAAGCTCAAAATAATTTTTTAAACGTGCATATTTGCCACATATTTGTAAATCATTCAGAGAACAAACATAGTAATACTTGTAATAATATAATGATAGTTTATACAACTGTAATTGTACCTACAAAAGCGGCCTATCCTTGCATGTCAATAGAATAATAAATAATGATAGTTAATTTATTATTAATCAAATTTATATTAGACCACATCGTAATTTTTTTTTTTTATCTATAGAATATAATCTGTGTCACCAACAATTGATCAAATTAAATCAAATTAAATTCTAATTTTGACGCCTCTCTCGTGCCTTTCTGATTTTGGCACCCTGTGCTGTCGCACGCGTTGATCGTATTTAAAGCCGGCCCTGTCTGCAGTCCAAGTCTTACTATTCAACGAATGTAGTCCAGTTGTGATCGCTTTCGCTATTTTTTCCTGCTATGACACTTTCTATTATTCTACTAAGTAGACTGTTAAGGGGATTCAACATTGATATAAATATCAACCCTAACGCGGTATAAAACTGTAGAAGTTAGGAAGGTCGGATTTTGACTCTGAAAAAAGTTTTGAAATTGTCAATTTGTCTTCTAGAGATCGATCGAGGCGATTTTTTTTAAATTCATTACTGGCCTAGTAATTAAATATTACAAATCTGTAATTTTAAACGTTGATAATAAATAGATTTTTAATCATTTAAAAAAACTGTTCGATCAATCCCCAGTAGACAGACCGGCAAATTTAAATCTTTTTACAGATTTTAAATTCGATTATTCAAAATCCCACAGTTGTATACTGCTTATGAGCCTTTTGAGACCGGAAACAATAATTAATTTATGAAAAACACCGTTTTAATGACGTTGCGGATTGAAACTACTGTACGTGCGTCACATTTCGCGCTACTCCCCACCACTCTCACACTACTTCACAACTAAGACTAGTGTGGCGCCTGCGGTATCGATAATATAATATTTTTAGAATCATAATAATAATAATACCAATATTATCTTCTACGGCTGTATGGAAACCGGCTATGGCTATAATACCTATTGTAATTGTATAGTACAAATACTATAACTAATAATATAATAATATAACTAGTATTTCTGTCATTACTCATCGAGGTATGAACTTGAAATTTCATTCCTCAACTGCATGGTGAAATTTTATTTTCGAATTATAATTTATAATGGATAATTTAAAAAATTGGAGGAAAGGTAAAAAAACAAAGGTGCTTCTATCTAGACGTAAAAAGCACCCGGGAAATATATCTGCGTTGATGAAAACTACAGACAAAGTAAGAAAGACAAAATTCAAATTCAAATTTCTAACGTAAGTAATTACATAATAAAGGGCCCCATTACAAAAATATGAAGGAGGGCCCACCGGGAAATGCCCGGTTTCCCGGTAAGCCTATCCGCCCATGTTATAATATATAACATTATACTTTTTTATTTAAAAATTGTGTTAATCGAGATAACCCGGAAGTCTATACCAAGTAATGTAGAAAATATTTCAGTTGTCGATATAACCCGAAAGTACCATTTTGTTGTAATTTAAAAATATGATTTGTGGCCCGTGGGTACTTGAAACTTTTAAAGTATATTATTATATTGTATACATACGATAATTGGAAATATTTTGAATACATTTATTATATTTGTGGTGAATAATTTCTTATTATATTAATAATAATATACATATTTTTTTTTTTTTTTTTTGATATGGAAGTATTCCCTTTCAACCACATATGCACGGAAAAGTTACTTGTTTGGATTCTAAAGAAGATGAAATATTAGCTTTACCACTTGACGATATATCTCAACCTTCAGATTTAAATATTTCAACCTCTCTTTTAAAAGAAAATTTAAATACAGATGCAGATATACTCGGAAGAAGAATTTTGAATATTTCGCATTTATTTAATGCAATTAAATTGATTGATAGTCATAAACCTTTTGACTGCAGTTTTAAAGATATGCGAATTATTAAAGAAATTAAATATGGTTTTAAATCCACTTTTGTTTTTAAATGTGATATGTGTAACAATATTAGAAAACGTAAATATGCAGTATTATAAGTATAAGTATAAGTATACAAACTAGTACAGTCATGCATGTGTAGAATATACGTGTAATGTAAAAGTAATATAAGCGACAACACGGTTGCCGATTATAGAATGACGTGACGCTCCAGAAATTATTAGGAACTGTTTGCCGACCGCGATAGTACCAGCGATTTTGTTTTAAGAGTGGGGACTGTCGAACAGTAAACAACGCCATCTCTGGAGCGTTTTTTTCTTTTAAACGTCGTTGTTGAATCCCCTTAATAGTGCAAAATATGTCCAATTAATTTGTATTTTTTTTTGTTATAACGTTTTCAAGAAGTTTCTTCTTTTCCCAACTTTTCGATAGACTTCTTAATTTGTTATGTTTTCTATACAGTTTATTTTAGGTAATCATCTTTCAGTAAAACCATGTCCAGGTGTCTATTTTCTACTGTTTTACCTAATTTGTACATGTTTCACTTTCGTGCAGTGCTAAGCGCTAAACATAGGGTTTTCCACACTTTTATGTTAATATTTATTGACATAAAATTATATTATTTCATTCTAACTACATGTGTTCTAATGATACGAGTACATACATTAATTATTGAGCAAGGCGTGTAAAAAGACATTTTTTGCTTTGATTACTGAGTGTTTCTTACAATTAAACCTAACTAACCTAACCTCACCTAACCTAACCCAATTATCTAAGTATACGGTTTAGTATATTCAGTATTATGTTTTGTTGATAGTGTACAAAATACGATATAACTTTTAATTATTGTTTAATTTATTATTGTTAATTTTTATTTTATTTTATTCTATCAATTGTACGACACAACGAATTTTAAGTATTAGTAAACTGTTTTATATTATAGTTGTTTTTATTTGGACCACGTCGTGATATGTTAAATTATATCATATTATATCTATACATATATCCTAAATGTATACATTATACAAGTCGAATTCAATTTGAAATGGGTTTCGTTGACTATAGACAGATGCATTTGTAATAAAATTATTTTGAATTGATTTTTGTGTAACTTTCAATTATACACATATAGCGTATTTCTTAATAATTATATTTTTAGACATTTTATTTGCAATAAAAAAAATACATTTTTCATTTTACTCAAAATCTAAAATAAAGTTACATTAATTCATGGTTAAGTATGTTTATAAATTGTAATGTTTTTATTATGGTCTTATACAAATATATATATATATATATATATATATATATATATATATACAAACATGCGTGGAGTTTATGGAATCTACTGAAAAATGACCGAAAAGTTTTGAAATGGTAATAATATTTATGAGTTTAATATATTATTCTATTTTCTTAAACGTGAAATTAACTATTGCGTATTTTCTCGTATAATAGTAGCACATTTCTTCAAAAGTATGTATCGCATTAATATATGCTAACAAATTGTTTACGAGAGTGGCAAATTAATTATCTTTCTCGTTATTGTCTTAAGTTAATTTTTGTGCGATATTCATGGAAAAGAAAAAAATAAATTTGTAATTTGGATAGAAATAACGTTCGTTGAAATGTAAATACTGAAAAAGTATTTTTATTAATTTCTATAACATAACTATAACAAGAGGCAATAATAATAATAATAATAATATTAGGTGTAGTTTACGTTTTCATCGGCAGTCACGGTTGAGATATTTTGCCACTAGGAGTCTCATCTATCGCATTATTTAATAGATATGACAATCGAGAAAAATGTGTATATGAGTTGAAAAAATGAGAATGCAAATAGTTGCTACTCAGATATTTGCTTTAATATTAGCGTTTTGTAAAAAATTGCACGATCGAATTGCCGCCACTGCATTTTGTGCTATCATTATTTGGTTTCAACCATGTTAAAAATAACATTAATATCAATTTTTTTTTATCATGATGTTGTTTTTTATTTTTTTAAGTGAAACTTTTATAGGCGTGGTGGCATAAATCGCATTCATAAGTTTGCGTGTGGAGCCTTCACGGGTGTGGTTTATTCGAGCTAACAACGATTTGATAGTTGTGTAAATTAATGATAAAACCCTAGTAAAATTCGTAGTTTAAACTGATTCTAAATTTGGTAAAATATTTGCCCAAGTGTTGATTTTTTTTTTCCTCAATGCCTGTTACGATCCAAAATTGAGTACAAGTTTCACTTCCATCGTACATGATCTAGCCCACACCAAATTTTTTGTAATTGTCTACAGAATTACGGCCAAAAAGTTTGCTCTAATCATTAATTTTTCTTGTAGGAAATGTTTTCTAGTTGGTATATTTAGATTTAGGAAGATAATTTTTTGAATTCCTCAAAATTTTTCAAAATAAACGATGACAACTGACAAAAAGTTACAAGAAAAAAAAAAAAACGGTAAAATTAACGGCATACCGGTGTCTACAAAATTTAAATTTTTTACCTTTTTTGCACAATAAGTAATAATAATAAACTCGACATTTTTACTTAATGTTTTAATATCATAGTTTTTTGAATATATGAATCTTCGAAAGATGTACACATTTTTATACAGAATAATATGATAATGTATTGTGGGTAGTTTCCAATTTATCATATCTCATTGAATAATCATTTTATTCTTTTTTTTTTCATTGTATTATATTTCTCTTACATATTCTCATAATTCGAACTGTATAATAAATTAAAGGTGAGAAAAATATATAAATATTCGTGTTCGTTACTTTTTATAAGTTTTAACCACTAAAATACTAAATATAAATAACTATTATTTATTTTACACTTGTTTGCCTATTAAGTGTATGGTTTATATAATTGAATCCTGAAATTCTTTTACGTTTCTTAAATGTAGGTAAAGAGAACTTTTTAACGTGAAAAGGAATATATAACAAATTATATAATTTAATATATAATTCAATGTAGTAATATCAACGGTACTTAAAAATTTATAATTACATTTTAATGTCGGGTCTTAAATTATTTAAAAGCTTAAAAAGCGTTAAACGATAAAATCAAAAAACTATATAAAATATTTATTTATTAGTTTATTATTACTTTGTTTGAACATATTTGTAATTATATTTTTGTTTACCCTTAATAATAATAGATGCGAATGTATTTATTTATTGTTGTTCCTTTTATCTAACTTATTTTTTAAGTATAATTTAGCCCGATATTTGTATTTACTTAAAAACATTTTTACTTTCAAAATGATATATTTTATCCATTTTTTATGTATATTTTGTTTATACTTTACTTATTAAACAATTTACATTTACGGTAAATTAAATCAAACGAAAAAAATGTAAAATACGTAAATTACTTAAAAACGTTCTGGTACTATTTTAAAATATTTTATATTAATTTTTACGATAAAAGCTTTTTAAATCTATGTCAATTCTGTTTACTTGTTTAGCTGTAAACCTCTATATACAAATTAATTCGTTTATGTTTGTACGATATTATCGTGATCATAATCATGTTTAAATGCATTATGTACATTGTACATTTTTACAAAGGTATTAATATTATTAGGCACCTAGTTCTTCCTATGCAAGAATGACTGTTTAGTGGAGCCTATTATCATTGTTTGTAATAATTTAAATTATATTAATTCTTGCAATAATAGTTATAATTGCATCTACGAGTATACCATAGAACTCCGTATCTAAAGTTTTATTTAATTTCATTCAATCGAGTTAAACAAATTAAAAAAAAAATATATATATGTAACTATGTATAATTCATGTGATTCACTTAAAAAACTGTGTATAAATGCATAAATAATCCCGTTTAAACGAATCGATATTTTTTAAAAAACGTACTGGTAACATTCGCAATGTGCAGAAGTTACATAAATCGCCGTTTATAATATTTATATCGTAAAATAAAAATTATCGATCTTGTTTATTATTCTAATTGCTCGACATTATAATTTTGAGAATAATTTTAAAGAACATTGATTTGCTTCAAAACTATTAGGTATGAGAAGATGAAGAAATACACGCGAATGTTCTTTAAATGTATATAACAATAGTACAATGGTTGTTTTTGTATATTTTGAAATACTTAAATTTTATAGGAAATGGTCGAACTAAAAATAAATCTTAAGTGTCGGTTCACTCTTTATGAAAATTATGTTCACGCCCTCGGCGTGATTGCATATTATGTTTTTCGTTTTTCCATTCGATTAATGCGAGGAAACGGAAAAGTTGACTTTTACGTTCGACGCACTTTAATGTAGAAAACACATAATATAGGCTCTGCTGGGAGTTAAAAATCACCCAAAAGTGATTGATTGTGACGGTGCGTAAACATTTCAATAAAAGTGTCACCCTCAACTTTCTATTCGATAACCGATGAGCTCACAGTTAATCAGTGACGACGGGTGATATGTTCGACACTCTCCAACGTTTGAAACGATCGAATCGTTTCGTTTCATATAACCTTGATGAAAAATGTAAAAACCTATCCCCGTTGACAGTGCGTTGTATTTGAATCATTTTTACCCGTCACCCTCTTGGTGAGTGGCTATAATAACTTACGAACATAGGCAAGGTATGTACATGAGCGTGTTGCAATAAATTAATTGTTGCACTATTGTGGCTGTGAAGGTACTTAGGGTTTTGAAAAACCCTAAAAGTCGTGTTACAGAAAATTATAACAAAATATTGTTATCCTTGGTTTAAAGAAAATATTTTACGTAGACCGTTTCACGGTGTACCGCACTTAACGATGTATGATTACTCGATAATGTGATGAGTTTTCATGTCTTACCAATGTAGCGATGCTGTGTGTGTGATGATTAAATGTTACCTAATAGTACTCGAATAGAATTATATTTTACTATAGATACATTACTGTGTGTGCGGCGACATTAGGCTTCATGTGCGTTAGCGCATCAAGCCAAAGTTTTGATTAAATAAAAACTATGGTGTTCTTAGATCAAAAATGCACCTATATATAGATGTATATATGTGTGTACACACGATATATCTGTATACATCTTAGCCGAGTATAATTTTAAATGTAATTATACTATACTTCATCATTCAGTGGTTTCGCTCTTGTTTAATGTATGTAAGAACATACATTATGTACAGTTCAACGTATATGTGTTTTTATAAGAAGTATTTTTCGGAAAAAACTTTGTGAGATTCCAGAATAAGTTTTATGCGTGACATCTGCGTATAAATGATTGGAAACTAAACACAAGTCATTTTAGAGGGGTTGGTTTTATTTTTAATGTTATTTTTCTCGTAGCTTATACAAAACGAATTTATCAAATAAAACTAGAGTATTTATATGAAAATATCGACCGCTGTTCACTCAGAATTCAATATTTAATGCGATAATATTCGTTCATATTTAAATTTAGGATAACGATAACCATCTACATTACAGATTAGTAATAAAAGAACGCTACCCCAAGTCCGTTCTCAAGTTTAATTCTTGTAATTTTTGTAGTGATATATTATCTGTACATTAAAGTTGTGAATTTTTACCTTTGTCAATTAATCTTTTCTTAATTTTATTAAAAGTCCCGTAGTATTTATTGTTATGTTTATTTTATTTTTTAAATTTGTATTCATTTTTCGAAGCCTAAGAAAATGTATTACAAAAACTCAATTATTCATTATACTATTCCCATGAATAAGTCTTTATTTCGTATATTACATCTAACATATACTATATAATTTATTATTTATTATACTACTCGTATATGAATTAATTTACAGATTAAATCGATAGAGAAACATTTTTGTCAAAATATTCGATAAATATATTATATTGATTAAATTCTAGAGTAGGTACGATTGTTAGATATTTGTTTTCCTTATATAGAACTATTCATTAGAATGTAAGAATTACTATAAAGTTTGAAATGTTTTTTCATGAGAATTTTTATTCATCTTGATTAAGTTCCATTTGAGAAGCGCAGACAGTTTTAAATCTACCCTAAAAATATTTTGAAGTGGACTTTTCCACTTTTTCTCGAATATAAATAATTAATGTTAGCAAGTTTCTAATATTTCTATATACTGATTTGACGCGAAAAAATAAAATGAAATCTTGAGAATTGTATTAATGAAAGATGATTTTAAGTGTTTTAATTATATTCTGAATATTTTGATGTATTAACTATAAGTAGAAAACGGTAGGTACATATGTATGGTGTTTGCAGAATTGTACATGTCCGTTTGAGTAAAAAAATATATTATTAGTATGTCATATTTGTTTCGCATTTAAATTTGTGTTAATAAACATTTATTTTCTACGTAAATTATGAAAATTTCCTTTATGTTTCATACATAATCGTTTTGCAAACGTTTTTGTTCCTTCTAATTTCATATTATTAATGTTAGCAATATAAAAAAACTTTAACTCACTTTTAAATAAATGTTGAATAAGTAGATTGATTGAAACTATATATACCTACCTATTATATTAAATTCATACAACCTATTCAATGTGGAACTATTTCAAAATTTATTTTATAGAAATCGCGCTCTTCCGTAATTGTTTTAGTTGTACAACGATTTATTTCTATAAAACAGTGTTTCATAAATTTATTAAGATCAAGGAACACCAAACAATAATATTTTTTCATGCAGAATACCTATGTAAGTTATCTTCAAAAAATGAAGGTACATAAAATATGACGATAAATGGTTTACATTTAAATAATAAATACAGCAAAATGCAATTAAATTATTTATTTTTGAGGTACGTAACATTCATGAAGTAGCATTATATCTGATTTCAATAACTGGAAAAACAAAATTACTGCATGATTCTTAATGGGATAGATGATTTTGAATGTGTCTGCATATATTATCAATATCTGGTGTAAGATTTATTAATTAAAGTCAAAAAGGAGGCGTCAAATTGAACTTCTTTCGATATTAAGATTTAGGTGCTAAATACTTTTTTGGGTAGGTTAGGTAAAAAGAGGATTTGATAGTTCACCCTTCTTTCTTCCCATCACCAAGTTTATAAACGTATTTCCAGCATTTTAATTTACTTTTAATATTATATATTAAAATATAATTTATAATAATAATAAATTAACAGTGGTCAGCTGCAGTAGCATCGTTGTGACATAATATAAAAACTACAGTGATTATAAAATTATAGTGTTAGACGAGAGTCACCACAACTGTCATGATAACCCCAAAAAAAGATAGTGATAACCATGGCAGAGTAATACACTTATGTACCAAAGACAAAACCCGTTATTCCTAAAGATTTAGTTTGTACCAAAGTTATGAAATACTTAAGTACCAAGTAGTAGTATACTAGTATAGTACATGTACTTGAACGTGATCCATAAGGGGAAGTCTACAGTCCCCTTCCCTTGACTGCGTCACGGCGTTAATGTGAATGTTATTACATTTGTAGAGTCAAAATTAACTGGACTTGCTATTGGTCATATTATATTTGATATTTTAAGAGACTTGCACTCAATTTGAAACTTTGTGTAGGCATAGGAACTCATAGATACATTGCAATGACTGGACAATAATCTACGGTAAATAAATATTTCTGATATTTCATTATGTGTATAAAGTTGTATAGAACTTATTATGATTAAATTATGTAGGATGTATACTTAGTAGATGTGCATTATAATAAATATAATATATGAATTAATTAAGCAATTTTCTTTTAAATCTTTTCGTGTTAATTGTGTAATAATACCTCAAATAAAATATTTGAAATACATATGGTTATAAAATTATAAATCTAAAAGCTTATATTTATTTTACAATCTGTCATTTGTTTCATTCTGTTGAAGGCCTTGCAATTTTTAATCATGTATCCTTCAAAGGGGAAGAAATGTTAACTATACATTGATAAGTATACTAGTTTTAAAATGTGCGATTTGAAACAATTTTGAAATTATGGTACTTGTTTTGTAAAATGTTGTTAGGGAAAATGTACATGGAAAATTATTTCTTTATCATTTATAAACTTCAAACATTTATTGTAATTGGTATCTGTGAGGATTAATATAACTGAACTTTAAATGTGCTTATGGACTAGGTCACGAGCATTTATGCTTGTGTGTAAAAACAAGTATAGTTTAACGTAAGTCAAAGTTAGTTTTAAATATTTACATTGTGTACAAATGATTTTATTATACATCTTAACATTTTATAACTTGCACATTTAGTCATTTTATACAACCTGGAACAAGTTGCGTGTAAAACGTTTTGATGTAATAGATTTTGTAATGATGTTTAAGATTAAATGGCAGTTAACCATCCTATAAGAAAAAAACAACTTTTATATTTGTATAATTTCTGCGTGTCGCCTAGTTGATTTTTATTTTTTACAAATTAATCTAACCTGTGTTTATTGTTTATCGCTTCACATACCATGTATTCGAATACATTTTTGGTGTAAATCGTTGTTGTTAAACGAGTTCTCGTATAAATTATTTAATTATCTAAAAAATATTTGTGTGCTTAGGTTAATTTTAACTAATGTGAACCTCGTGTGAAAAATTTCAGGGATGCACTGCATATATATCCCTTGACGATAGAAAGAATATCGATGAGATATCCGGTCGTTTGATTTGAAGGAGAGAAAAAACGAAAACATGTTTTAAAACATTTTTTTTCCGTATTATTATTATTGTTGTTATTATTACGTACGCTATGCGTATTTCGTTTTCCAATTGAATTCTACCGGCATTCATTATCATTCGTCCAGCGTACACGCCCATAGGGTAGAGGGTCATTCCTTTGTGTGCATGGGGGATGTACGTATGCAGGACGCACGCTGTCCGCGAGTTTGTATCTGGGCAAATTTAATCCGAGTTAACCTTTGTATGTATGTTTGTGTTGTGTGCGTATGAATGTATGCGTGTATGATTGTGCATCTGCATTGTTTTGGTAAATTCAAGGGCCTGATTCGGTTAAACTCTTTACTATATCCTAACGCGAACGCGAATTTGTGGCTGACCATATTCTGATATTTTTTTTTTGTTGACGTGCAGTCAGTGGTGGCTCGTGCTATAGGACACACGGGCACGTGCCCCATCTATCAAATTGAAAGAAAAAAAATAATTTAAAATTGAATAGCTAATGATATTTTTTCTAACCATCCAAATAGTTGTCCAAATATTATCGAAAAAAAAATGTATCAAATACGGGTGCTCCTACGTTACAATAAGTACATACTGATCATAGACAAGTATATTAATACAATATACCGATACTGATACAATATTATACGGTCATTAGGCGACGAGCACAAATTCATTGAGTCCCGATAGCTCGATCAACAGTGATAGATTTCCTTCACTTTTTGATAAGAATGAATACAGAGTTGCCAGGTACAATCGCATTGTGCTCGAATTCTATTTTTATTTTTATCGTCGACCGTCTTCCGTGACACAGAACAAACACTAATTGTTTATCATAGATTATAGGAACATTATAATTATTAATCATTTTTTGTTCATTCTTTTATTTAATTAAGTGTTATGTATTTTCATTTGACGGTGCTCTTTTTTATACATTACAAATTTACAATACCTAATTTATTAAATATTTTTTAATTAAATTTAATAAATTCATCAAAGTATTCATGAAGAAAAAAAGATAGACAAATCGATTTGGAATTTAAAAATGTTACTGATTACCTGTATAATTATATTTATTATTTATTTTCAAACCATTATTTTCTTATTTTTAGATTTTTTTATTATTTTCTGTACAACATACACCATTAGCGTATACTAAAAGGATTTTATACACAATTTTATTATATTTAAAAAATCAACAGGAATTGTTGGTAAATTAAAAGTTGAAATAGTGAAAAAGGAGGAAAATTGTTGTGCCCTACCTTTAATGAACCCCACGAGCCGCTACTGTGTGCAGTATATTTTGAATGAGTTGTGCCATGGTTTTGCGGTATATTTTACACCTCATATTTTACCGATATTTTTGTACCTCGAATATGAGAAGCTCTATATATGACCATGCAATAATATCTAATAATATAATATTACAATTCAATGATTTATATTACTTATTCGTACATTTTATAGATTAATAATTTGATGACTTAATAAATCATAATATAATCGCTTCAAGTACGTCGATTGGTGTAAATGCACGACCAAAAACAAAACGATTAGATTTTCAAATCGTGTGGTAAACGTGAACCAATTCGTTCGCGCCGCCCTCATTTATTGCGTACGGTGGATAATCTAATCTTTTTTTTTTTTAATGTCAATTATGTCAATTATATTTTTCGCATCACTTGCACCGCATCGCATTTAACACGTTCACGTAGGACACGCATAAAGGTCCCAACACACTGCCGCGGTGGCGGTGGTGTTAAATTTGTACACACGTATTGTAATGGGAATCCGCACAGCATATAAGCATAGTGTACATTGTTAGAGAACCCAATAAAAACCGTTCTTCGATTGGCTGTAATCCCAATGAGATAACGACTTCGCTATCAATTATTTGAATTTCATAAATCACGAAAAATATCTGTTATCAAATTTCTGAATTTTGAATATTTTAAAGACGTTTTAATGCTTTTAAACTTTTAACTTTTATTTGGAGTCTGAAATTTGACAAAATTATTTTTCCAAAAAAATTTACGAATGACATTGTTGGAGAAATTGGGAACACCGTTAACATCAGATCAAACATATCATGTATGGAAGTTATCAATAATTAGGTTTCTGAATTTGGGGAGTTTAATTTTAATCATTGGAACTACCATTCCAGTATTCCTATAGATAAATCGTCAATTTATCAATGACATAGGAATTAATTAATTAACTATAAAATTATTGTATGTAATATCATTGATTATAAATATTTATAATCAATGGTAATATATAAATATATTATGTTTATACTGGATAAAAATCGCCACCGCTACCGCCACCGCCGCAATGTGTTCAGGTCTGCGATTTTAATATCGCCACCGCCACCGCGGCAGTGTATGGGACCTTAAGACCTGTATTTCAGGGAGTGCCTATTTGGTGTTTCTAATTCAAGTCACTTCAAATAACACTGAATATAATATTCATTGTCAGGAATGTAGCAGTTAAATATTGCGCTCGAGGCGAAACTTTTAAATGCAGCTTTAAGTATTTTAATTTATAAAAAAACTCATAAAAAACTGAACATTTTTTATAAACGCAATATAAATAATAATTTTTCCTTATAATTATGTAAGCGTTTGTTAATTGTATTTAAATCAATAACATATTAAAATATAAATATACTTAATAATTATAAGAAGATTCATAGTTATAACATAATAATATTTATCAATTATATAAGTAAATATATAAATACATATTATTACTTTTACTTATAAGCAGGGCTTGCATTTGAAAAAAAAAATTTTTTTTACGTTATTTACAATCAAAACGTTATACAAATTTTGAGTTAATTGTTATTCAAAATTTAAACGTTATTCAACTTTTGTGTTTATCGTTATTTAGAATTAAAACGTTATACAATTTTTGCGTTTATCGTTATTCATAATTAAAACGTTATACAATTTTTGCGTTTATCATTATTTAAAATTCAAAAGCATTTAGATACCTGTTTTAAAAGTATACAGGCCGCAATTTAAAAGTGACTGACCTTTTTTTGGGGACATAATTTCCCTATTCCGAGTTTTAAGTAGGTATTGTATAATTTTATTTCTTTTATTTTATTTATTTAATTAAATGGATTAGATAACCCAATTACATATTATTTACAAAATATAGGGTATAGTGATACAGATTAAATTACAATACATAGTTAGTTCGCAAAGAAATGGAAAAAAAATAAATGATAATACAGTATGATAATAATTAATCTTAAGAGTAATAAATAATAATGTATTATTAAATTTAATAAATTGCCTAGGCTCTAAGGACTTTATAATAAATATAATAAAAAACCATGATTATTATTTTGAAATTTTGAATTTCAACTATGAATTAACTAATATAAAGAAAACGTATACACGTTAAAACTATAAGTATATTAGTATAAAATATAAATATTAAACATTTGACAACTATTAGACAAACACTGACAAGTGACGACTGAACAAATCTGAGCAAATTGAACACCGAACACAATAGTTGAATAACTTGAATGGTATAAATTTCACTCGTGGTACAGATAGTACAGTACAATATTATCAGGGTATCACTATTATTAACTATTAGTAATTAAATTATTCTATTAATACCTTCTTATTAAATTTTAAAATAATATCTAATACGGGATCTCCCGGATAGGCCGGATACGGAATAAAATTAATTCTTGGATTAAATAAATAATTGAATACTAAGTATTATTAAATAATTGGAAATTAATTATTTCGTTTAATGGAATACAATATATACCGTTTTGCGTTATGTTTTATGTTTAATGATATATCATATATTTCGTTAAACGTTACGTTTTGTTTTGTGTTATTTATTTATGTTTATCGTTTTCCGTTATAATTACGTTTACAAATTTCAATCGTTTTTTATTATATATAACGTTTGCAAGCCCTGCTTATAAGTAATAAGTTATAAGTAACAATTAAATTGAAATTTTTTCATTTTGGACCCTCCCAGGAATTGCACCCGGAGCGTAGGCTCTTCTAGCCTCCCCCCCCCCTGCTACAGCCCTGTTCATTGTTCTTGTATGAAGGTAGCTTGTCATATAATTTCTTTTAAATTAGATTTTACGAATATCCACTTGGAGAACATAGATAAGAACGTTGTAACAAGCTTGTATTATTTGTATTAATTAAACGACACGGAAGAAAAATAACAAAACTTTTGTTACGACTCCCAGATTAACCAAACACGAATTACTTTTTTATCATTGGCATTGGGCAAATTTTTATATATCAATTAAATAGGGAATGGTTCATTCAATCGATCACTAAGGAAAGTTGCTGGTAATTTTTCACGAGCTCGACGAATAATATCATCAATTATTTGTGATTGCAAAACCTCCATATCTACAATGTCAATATCATAATCGTAAATATGCAATTTTGATTTTGGTCGTATATCTACTGGTTTTATTTCTGTGGATAAATCATCGTTTAATTTTATTAAGTTTTCAACAGTATTTTTTTCAATCACTGATGTATCAATTGATGTATTTACGTTTTAATTTTTGTTAACTAAATCTGTCAGAGAAAAATAATTAATTTTTGCCAAGTCATAATTAACGGCAGGTTTTGTGGATGCGAAATCGTTTTAAGCAGTTGATTATCTGTATTAATTTTTGCAGTTAGTCTTCTTTTGAATAAAAGTTAATAACTGCTAGAGTTGACTGTCCTTTTTGCATATTAAACATTTTTCGTCCCTTTCGTTTTTTGAGTTAAATATTTGTTTTGATTAATTTTTATTCAATTGAAAATTATTTATACGTTTTAAAAATTACAGATCCAAAATAATTTCGGTCACTAAATCATGTTATAAGTTAGAACTGATCATTAGCGTCGGTGTCCGTATGAAAAGTTATTTAACAATTAAAGACGTCAGTGGAATAAAGAGAAATTTTTTTTTGAAAATCAATGTTTTTATATATTCTGATAAAGAAAAAAATTGGCTGTCATTTTTGTGTAATAACCTGTTAGCTCCGATTATTATTTCAAAAAAAATGTTATTTTTCCATAATTTTGTACATAATATTTCATATGAATGGTGTTATTTTTATTTATAGTTAGAAATTTAAAGGTTATACAGTGTATACAATATAGTATACATGTAGTGTAGATTTTAATAATCATTCATAAACATATATGATTCCGCATATTTCGTATATACATGAACGATTCCGCAAGATTTCAAATGCAGCGTTGCCGTAACATCCGTTTATAAATTCTTGTTAACACATACAGACGATATAGATATACGTATGTACAGACGATTTGATTCATATAGGTACTAGTAATTTATATTCGGTGGTATTAATAATAATAATTAAAAAAAAAAGAAAAATATTTATTTAATTATTTTATTATATTACATATGATATTGAAGTTATGAAACTTTATTTTTTTATTGTAACAATATATTTTACCATTGAAATAAAAACATAAAATCTGATTAGAAACTGATCAGAATCAAAATACAAATAGTAATTAAAATATAGTTTTTAAAAAATGTACAAAAAAAAAAAAAATATAAATATTAAAATAATTAATTATATTAGTGTTATATACAAAAAAAATTTCGTATAAAGATCCGGCAAAACAAGTTTGCGCAAACTAATTACACGGGTAAATCAAAAACATATGACTGTACAGTTCAAAATTATGGACAACGTGAGTTCAGGTTTTAACGATCGTTCAACACTGCATTTGAAATCATGCAGAATTGTGTATATATATATATATATATATATGTGTGTGTGTGAAATTTGCGGAATTGTTTATGTTAATTAATGGTTTTGAAGATCTATACAATTTCGCAAATTTTGCTGAATCGTAATGTAGCCGAAAAAATACTTTTAGTTGAAAATAAATATAAAATTAATGTATTCCAAATTTTTTCCGCAGTGTTCATCAAATTCTTATATTTAATTGTGTATTTAATTTTTAAAAATTTATAATCCTTAATTTTTAGGCCTAGGGAGATTACTCCTTTTCCTCCCCCTTATCGTCAGGCCTGCGCATGCGGTACCACCGTGCGCACGCTTATGAGGACACAGTATTACACACTTTCATATTTATTTACACGTGAATATGCACAGTTCGTGTGTGCAGGTTTGAAGTTGAGAATAATATATAGACATCTAGATATTATCGAATCAGTATCCAGAATCTAGACTTAATGATTTTTTTCAATACAACACCCAATATGGTTCACCATAAAATATTACGATTCTATATGATTTCTTAAAAACGATCAGGTTTTTTCACGCAATTGTGTTATTAGGATTGTTATCCCATTGTAATGTCACATGATATTATAATTTATTATTTTATTAAAACACTTGTTGTATTGTATTAATTTTTTTTTTGGATTTCCAAAGGGGAAATAAAATCGATTTCCGATAATTTATTTTTTAAATTTTCTAATTCATTATCTAAAACCAAATTTTCTCGCCCTAGGCTTATCGTGCATTATATTTAACCTAGACTTAAACTTGTGTATGTTTGTGTGAGTGTGTGTGTGTGTGTGTGTGTGTGTGTGTGTGTGTGTGTGTGTGGGTGTGGAATCCCATATTTCTCCCATCACCAACACTACGTGCAGTACTGTATTTACCGGCTTAATTAGCACCCAAAGCTTAACATTACACCGTGTGGTGCTTAGGCGCGTGGCAGCGCGTAATTCATCGTCGTGCATATAATGAACTAGCGCGAACAGATTATGCCTATGTACCTAACCTATATTACTATCAACGTATAATACTCGCATTCGTGTACACATGATGCGACGGTCTTTCGACCGTGTATGGTTTCAATTTTAACATATAATTAATTAAGCCGGAGAGTTGCCGTGCGTTCACGCATACGATACGTTTTATGTTCACCGGAAATTGCTGCCCACCATATATGTATAACGTATATCGAACCATGTGTTAATTGAAAACACAAAGTATTTCGAATTGATGCCTTTAGAATTCGATTAAACAGAAACGATTAATATTGATCGAGAATCTAACTTTTCTGGAACAGGTTTGGATCGTCTGGTGTTTTTATGTACTTTTTATCGGTAAAGTTTTTTCATCTTTGAAATTCACTGTACGACATGAAGATGAGTGTAAATATCAGTTTACAGTACTCAAAAAGTACACGATCCGAATCGGGTGTGATATATAAAGTTTTTTTTATTGAAAAGTCATTTGTCTTACTGTGCTTAAAATTGGAATTTTCAAATTTTTATGTATACATCTACGTCTTGTTTAGCGTTTTCCGAATTAACGTTTACGTTTATTTTAGTTACGAACATGTGTCGCGCGATGACTTCCGTTACAGTTTATCTGTACAGAGTTAGCGCATTGTGAAATTTTACGAACGTGGTGTGTCTGCAACGCAAACATACAACGAACAAATTACGACGATGAGTTTTTATAATTTTTTGATAGTTAGACCCCGAAACGCTGATATTTTATTACATATTATGACTGCCGGTTCCCATTCAAACATAAAAAAAAAATCATATCAATAAAATGTTAATATTTATTTACGATTTGTTTTTTTGTGGTTTGAAATCAGTGTTCATAGTTGTACCTATGAGTGAGTTTTTTCGTCCTCTTAATCGTATTATCTTTTAACCACTGTAGGAGCGTCTCACCACTATAGTTAACGCTGGAGTTTGGAAAACATAGCAAATTTTTCGTGATTTGTGTTTATTAATAACACAATAACTTTATTATTATACTGTCAAACGCACCGACACACATACACAGACATACGTCTGCGTCAAAATGCTTAATGTTTGCACGAGTTGCGTTTTATTTGTTTTTTGTGACGGTCTTTGTGTTCTAGACAAATTCACCAAGTACATGCCGTTTGCCAATTAAACTTTAACAAACATTGCATTGATTTATTTACGGGTTTAACAAATATAATATAATAATACTAGCTTATAAATAATCGTAGTATCCCGTTTATAAATTCAGTATTTAAATTGGCTGGAGCCCGACTACGCCCGGTAAAATATGATCGAGCACTCCGATTTTCAAGTCGTTTCTTATTCGATATTGTTGAGTAAATATTTTTTTTTTTTTTTTAATTTTCAATGTTGTGCAGGCTTCACTTTTTTATAAACTCAAAGCGTTGCCAAACTTTATTTTTTATTTTAATTAAAACTATTGATACGAAAATATTGTTCGGGCGTTTGTCGTTTTTGTATTTTATCGTTATATTTATCCGTCGTATTTATAAAATATTCCAGATCATACACAACATACCTATTTGATTAAAAAATTTCAAAGTCTCATACATTATATCAAGTAATTATATTTTATATATTGTTCGGGTAGGTACATTGCATATCATTTTATATTTAGGCTCAACGATGTGATGTTAAAGCGTTTCATGTGTGGTTTAAACATATGGTTTACAATTATGAATTTAAATTCATGGTATATTTCTACTTTACGGGACATCCAAAATTTCGGATTTTTTTTATGTCAACTTGTGCATTTCTTAACGTTGAAAACGATAGTGCAAACGATTACTTTGGAAGTAACTGCCTATTGAAGTTTGATAATTTTGATTAAATTATTTATATTTTCCATTATCTACTTCAGTGATGTGGTGGTGCAATTGGTAACGCAGGACCACTAGTAAAGTGAGAGATATGTGTTCAATACCGTAGTAGTAGGGAAAAATATTTTTTTGCATTTTTTTCCACTTTTTTTTGCATTCGGTACATATAATAATTATTTTATAATAAGGTTATATCAATACATATAGTCCGTTTCACAGCACTAGATATTCGATGCGCAAGAAAAAATTAAAAAAATGTACAAACAATTTTAATGACGATTCAGGATTTTACTCACGTAACGAGGTTTTAGGTTCACATGCAGAGCATAATCCCATTTACAACAGTATCAAGGTCTGTACAAAAACTAGGTTAGGTTTAGACCATAATTCCTCTTGGGGTGAAGCCCTATCCCCCCCCCCCCCCCCCCCCCCCCCTCCCCCCCCCCCCCCCGAAAAGTGCCACGCAATGGCATTCGAGTTTGTGAATGGAGCCGGCAGGCGTAACGAGCAAAGTCCTAAAATTTTTAAAATTAAAGTTCCGATTTTACGAAAAAATAATACAAACAATTTTTATTACGATAAGAGATCAAATCAGTTACAAAATTATCGTTCAAAAAAAAAAAAATTCAAAATTTTGTTTTACCTTTGCGGGGATCGAACTATCGATCGGCTACGTGGATAAATAAACGATGTAAAATTATAAACTTTAATTAACTATAACTTCAAAACTAAGTTCTTGCGCCAAATTCTAATTTCACCATCATTTTATTCATCCAAAATATGAATAAGTCCCCCAAAAAGATTTCCAAATTTTTGGGTGTCCTGTAAACTAGAAATGTTCCAAATACATTAGCATTTTAATCATAATTAATTAAAATAAATCTATCAACATTAGATCACCGGGTTTAATCTATAGTTAAACACTGTTTTGTTATTTGGCTTTGGAAGACATTTAAGTTTTTTGTATTTTTATTGTTGAAAATCCTTTGATGTTCAGCTGTTTAGCGTTTCGAGTATCAGCGACTAATTATTTGACCAATGTACTGAATGGTACTCGTAAAAGGTAAAGTAACGGGCTCAATATAGTCAATACACACACATACATCTATCGTATATCATGATTAAATACAAGAGTGTTCTTATAATTAGAAGCTCCCCATAATTGGAAAAAAATTACAAAAGACTGTGAAACGTAGAGTTGAGTGTCTAACGATCGGAGTTTGAGAAAAATTAACAACATTGCATAAAATATATTTTGTTCATTCGGTCTAAGGGTGATTCCAAGGGTTTTGTTCGATTACGTTTTACACCGTATACAATTAGTATTTGGATTACCATTATTTGTCCACGAAAAGACTACTTGAACAATGTAATATCTTCTATCAGGTTATAATAATCAAGTAAATTTAGCTGTCTTATTAAATAAATGTTTCGGTACTTATTGAAACTTCTTGCGTAAATATAAATTTAGACAATTAGCCATTTGCATACGTGAATGCAATACGTAGTTATTAAAATAACATTATTAAATTATAAGGTATTATATGAATAGCGTTAAATTCCAGTGATTGTGTTTCCATCATAACTATGTAATATACTACCTATTCCGATGTCACATTTGAATTTATAATATATAAGTAGTTTATTTATTTTTTAAATGATTTGTCTACCATAAATTATTATTGCTATTGGCTAAGAGGTGTTATTATTCGTATTACGACATGTAATATTGGTGTATTAAATTATGATAAACCGAAGAAGTGTAACTCCGTATACGTGTATATTCTATAACGTGTGTATTAGACATAGATCATGAAATATTTCCATCGCTAGCTTACATCGGTCGTTTGATTACACTAGAGTTATTGATTGGTAACCAATGATAAGTTAAGGGTATGCAAAAAGTTTTCATGATAATTAAAAAAAATAATAATTATTAACAAGGATTAAGTTTGTCCCACCGTTACAGTGAAAACAAATGATATCTTAAGCAGTTGGGATATCACGCAAAACGTGGAATATAATACTTCGGTAATACTCCTCGATTCACCTTTAGGCCAGCAGATAGTTGCATTGTATTTTGTTTTAGACCACATAATCATTTTACTTCGGATGTTTTACGAAAAATATGGTTAGAATAAATCTGTAAATCGTATAATTCTTGAATGAACATAATGTACTGTTATTGTAAAAGCACTCAATAGATTTACTCTGCGGATTACAATATTCTTCGGTGACGATATTCCGTTTTTTTTCACTTGTAGTTGTACTATATAAATTGGATTTAGAATTCGAATTTAGAATTTCAATTAAAATGTCTCCTTTTTTTATCAAAATCGCAAAACGATCACAAATAAAGCAGTCTGAACTTTATTAATTTGTGATATATAATATCACATGGTTGAAGTAGACCTTTAGTTAGTACTTCAAAATTTAAAGAAATTGATTGTCCTGAACTATTAGTTTCATGAATACTAACAATTAAATTTACGATAAATCGGCCTAATGAATAAATTGTCTATATTCATTTTATTTTTACGAATGACAGCATTTCTTATTTTATTTGTACTTTCATTATACATTTTATCGACATAGTTTTTATGTAAAGTAGGTAGTTATAGCCGGAATTTTTTTCCTCGTATATTTTTCCGAAAATGCTTGAAATTGAATGTTACTTAGCTTATTAAAAGGTATGTTGGTGGACAGTATTTCAAAACATAAGTCTTTATTAATGAATGACGTTTTAGTATTGTTTACTAACTGTTAAATTTTTCACGATTCAAATAAATGTTAGTTTTTTTCTTAATGGTTGATCGATTTTTTATGAATATCTGTATTTGTATGTTGTGTAACATTAAACCATTTTCTCGTCCTACTTTAGCATCACAAGTCTTATAGTATATGATTACTTTTAGTTGAAAATACGTTGACATCAAATTCCAAAAAATAATTAACCGACCGCTAAAAGACGAAAAATAAAATATGTTTACAATTGAGCATTTTAATATTAAAATGGTAAACAAAGGCGTAACGTTATTATGAATTACGAATAAATGCACATACCCATACGGCAGAATTAGACTAAATTACTAAAATATTACCGAATAACGATTGACAATATTGAGTGCAATGAATTATTTTGGTAAATATTTCATCCAAAATTAGATTTGTATGAAACATAGAAATTACATTAACCGAAAACTGAACTCGAGTGATATATTTTTTATACATTTTTTCTCGGTTGTTTCTTTGAGTTTTAAGAAATATTGAAAATAATATTATATTTTTCTCCGGTTATTTTATCTTATGATATTTATACGAAGTAAATTAATAAAAATTAAAAATATCGGAATATTGGGAGAGATGATTTTTTTTTATAAATATTTTTATATTCCCAAAAAGTTTTCATTTTATTTTCACCGATACGTGTCACATCGGATAAACACATTAATTATTATCAAGCTGTAAAAATAATATCGTGATATTAGTTTTATATTGTCTTTGCGAAAGAGTTATTTTTCCGTTTGAACAACTATGTATAACGAAAAACGATCTGTGTGTTCGTGTTACGCGCATAATTTTTACCTACGTTTTATTATTTTTACGAAAGTAAAAATTAACTTTCTGGTTTTTTTTATAAACATCAAGTAGTATATATTTATACACGCATATAGGTACAAGAGTTAGTTCTCGGACATAGATACACGTTGACGTAGCAAGAATAAAAACTATTTCGTTTTGACGTTTACATTTCTTGACTCACTCCGTGGCACATAAAATATGCGTGTGCACGCGCGCGCTCTTGTGTTCGAACATAAAAAGTCAACGTCAATAATGCGATTAGTTTTATCTGCAGTTATATTGTTGAAAGCAACATAATTTTATAAAACTTTTTGCTAAGTTGTAAAGTGAATAAAATTTACTGCACTATTTTCCGTTATAACTTACGATTTATAGTGTACGAAGTTTGCCTTTCAATTGTTGCTCAAAAATCTTTTTATACATTTATCTCGTTACTATATAGCCCATATGCTTATGGATTTTTAGGTATCTCGACAAATAATAGAATCATTCACAGCGCATCCGATTGGTTTTAAAACGAAAACTTCATTAGGTTATTATTCAGAATAAAAACTAATGTAAAATATTGTTTATTCTGTATTGTACAATTGTTAGTTGTTATGAAGAACAAAGTTAATCAAAAATAATTTTTCAATAGTCGCAATGTTGAGAAACAAGGGTTTTTGATTACGAGTTTTAATTGAATTATTATTATTATTAATATGGTTAAATCGCAGACTATATGAAAACAGATAGCTCACACGACCGAAAACAATGGGAAAATAAATAAGCCTCTCTAATTAGGTGTAACCAAATCAGCGTAGCTATATGAGGTCATTTAAATTAATGTTCAAGTACAATACAATATTATTGTTTTTTTTTTTTATCATCCTGAAGATTGTTATATGTAATCACTTATCATTATCAAATTCATGACTTGCATGTGTTAAACATTGAATTTTCAAAGTGGTCTCCATAAAATTTGTAACTATTTGTTTTAGAAAGTGCTCTGGCAAGATTCTCTGTATTAAAATATTTTACTATATCGGTAGACGCCCATCTTTTGGATTTTAAAAAATACTTATATTTTTTGTATTTGTTTTAGTTCTGAAAAATTGTACAGAGCATTACATTTCAATTAGCTCCTAAAGGACTGCAAGAGGTTAGCATAACCCAATATAATAGGTACTAGAGGAGAAACTGGTATGAATTCCTATGCTGGCTCCAAGTTGGATGATCAGAAAACAAATTTTTTTCTCATGAAAATTATGGCTAGATTGTATGCCTCAATTGTGATCACTCTAATTTCATTGCGGTGATAAACGTTATATTTTTTGTTTACATCCGAGTGAGCTATTTATTTTCATATAGCCTCTAGTAAAATATCAAATATTGTAATAAATTTCTTAATGCCCACAAGGAATTTCTTAAATAAAATGTTTGAAACGTCTTCAAAGAATGAATTATATAAAATTTTCTATTTTGTCATAGGTCGTATAGTGTCATGAATAGGCTTAGAGACTTCTAGAATTTGCATACTTTTTTTAATTATTGTTAAATATAGCAAAGTGCGAAATAAATTCGTATCTTGGTGCCATGATATCAGATTTAAAATTTGAATGTGCATATTTTTGTATATTTGATAGATTTTGCAGTAGGTTGCATAATTAATATTGTTATGCTTATTTTGCATATTTTGACAAATTTTTCAAATTTTATTATTATTATAAAAATTAAAAATTATTGATACATATAACGTGTATACATATTTCAACCGATCGAAAAAAAAATGTACTAATAGGACTTAATACTTCTAGTAATATGCTATCTGTAAACTACCTCTCATATTTCTTTATAATTTTTATGCAATTTTTGTCAATAATACTATAAACCTGTATGGGCGTAACACTTTTTTACCAAAAGTAGACTTTTCCCTTTTCCACCAATACCCGTTTCCTTTAAAAGTGTATCTTTCCCTTTTTCACCAATATCCGTTTCCACCAAATAAGATAAAATACCTATACTTTTCATGAGTTTTTCGGATTGATGTAAAATATATATAAATATACATACAATATAATCAATGTATTTTTTTTTAGTATTCAATCCGTAGATTGGTCTACATTAAATGTTCTCTCCATGATTCTCTGTCCTGTGCTTTGTCTTTGAGTTGTTTGTACGAATCGACTCTTGCATCTTTAATTATTTGACTTATGTAACATGTTCTTGGTCTACCTCTTCCGCGTTTTCCTTCTATCATACCTTTTCGTATGAGGCTATGGAGTTCTTCATTATATCTTAACGTATGACCTATCATATGCCATCGTCTTGACCTTAAATTATTTAGCAATGTTCTTTTTTCTTTGACTAAATCTAATACTTTTTCGTTTGTCTTCAATTCCGTCCATTTTATTTTCTCCATTTTACGCTAACACCACATTTCAAAAGCTTCTAGAGCGGTTTCCTCTTTTTTTGTTCAACGTCCATGTTTTAAATCAATGTATATTGTACATTTATTGTATTTAATTGTATGTTAAACCGTTATCGGACTTATGCATGTACTTTAATGTCCATTAACCATTATAATATCTAAATAGTCAAATACTTTATGAGCAAGTGAAAAGATGACACAGTTTAAATAGTGCATTACAACTGCGTGTGTATTAAAATAAAACGTAAAATTTAAAATTTATAATTCTATGATGGCTAAAGTTATCAAAAGTAAACGTGGAAATAAAACACTAGTACTAAACAACTTTACATTTTTTATTGGATCAATTAACATATATCAACTAATTATATATATATATATATATAGTTACAATTTACATAACTAAGGTATCGTATATCATAATATATTATTTTTTCATCTTTTTATATTTGACCATTTTTTTAAATAAAATTTAACATTTTCCAACCTATATTGTGTATATTATATAATGTCTTTATATTTATTGAATTAATAGTATATGTTAAATAAAGTTATTTCTGTGCTATAGCTTTTAATTTAAGCGTAGTATACAATTGTTTTGGTAAAAATGTGGTCAATATCTTATTTGGTGGAAACGGATATTGGTGGAAAAGGGAATGATACACTTTTGGTGGAAAAGGGTATCGCCCAACTGTATCGACCGTATAACCCGCTGGATATCGACCGGATGTCGATATAGAATAATAGATTATTTGTTTAGTGTTCAGTTCAGTTGATTATTATCGGTCGTTGTTTTTGCGTCTCGCAACTACACAACGTCGAATTATACGTAAAACGCTATATACGTATGTTTTGTAACATTGTGTAATACCGAAAGTACAACAGTCTACAATTAGTCGACTAAAAAATTTTGTTTCGGTGTTTAAAGATACATTTACATCAGATGAACACGTTTTATTTTGTGTACTATGTGGTCATTTTTTTTTTTTTTTTTTTAATGCATATAACTGCATATTATAATGCATATTTTAATGATTTTAGAAGCATATTTGTGTATTTTTTAGAGCTATAATTCCCTAAACCTACTCATGAATGATTTTGGTGTATGGTTTTTATGATAAAATAATATGTAATCGTCATAATTTTTGATTGATTAGAAGTAATCCATATGGATTTGTATAGAGCAGCGTTTCTCAAACTGTGGTACACGTACCACCAATGGTTCGCGAAAGGCCGTATGGTGGTAGAATGGAAATTAAAAATTCATTATTTGACTCGTATATTAATTTAAAAACACTAATAAATTTCTAATAATAAATAAATAATTATTTTATTTTAGTACTTTACTGCCTTTTTATTTAAAATAAAGATATTTAACTATGTGAAGTTTGTATCGTTCTATTTTTAATCATCAATAGTATGTGACTGATTAATAATATACTCATGTGGTACGTAAAAAAAAAGTTTGAAAACCGCTGGTATAGAGTAAGAAATATTAAATTATAAAAACTGTATATTTTACTACGGTGATAAAAAAAATGATTATTATTATGAGAAAAATTTATAAAATATATGTATTATATTGTATCTCTGAAATTTTTTTTATTGAAATTGGTTTTTAAATTGAAAGTCTTTGCGAATGTTACATGAAATAAACCAAAAAAAATTGGTAACACAATGTAAAATTCGTCATACTAAATAAATCAATAAATAATTTTATGATGACGTATATTTTTTCGAATCTAGATCATCTAGTCTGCTTTCAAATTTACGAAAAATAATATGCCAAGCCAAATTGGGTTGTAGTGCTGGCCCCATGAGATATCAGCTGAATCAACTATGTGTGAACTATTTTCTCTGGGGGTAAAAGACAATATGAAAGTTTTATTAAAAATGGTAAGTCATCGTGGTTTCCAGGAAAATCTATTATTATCGGCGAAAATGAATTAAAACCATTATTTCATAATTGAAATATTATAAATATTTGAAGAATTGATTAATGATCGAAACGAAAATATACGCGTAATATACAATGTATCGTAATGGACTATTGCGAAAATAATATTTAACCCGATGAACTGTAATTTTTAATATAAAATACTAATATAGGATAAACTTTAAGTTAGATTAAAAATGAATACAAATATTAAAAAAAAATGACGTGTTGGTAGGTTAGTGCAAGCTGAAAGAAAAAAAACATTGAAATAATTGCATATTTTGAATAAAAAAAAAATCTAGAAAAAGTATCATAATTATATACAAGACTAGGAATATGTGTACAATATTCACGTAGTATTCGCTTAGTATTTGTTTTTATTGTGCGTGTTTCATCAATCGAGTTTATTACAACCCGAAAAATTAATATTGAAATCGGGTAACAATAGTGTTTTCATTTCAAAGTTGGCTGCACTTAAATAAAAATTCTACATCAGTCTCCCGAGTCGTTTCCTTTGTAGTTTTCATTTGTATAAACTTTGAAATGGCAATTAACACGTATATACTCACGTTGGTTAATGAACTCGAGAATATGTATATACATATTAATAGAAAGCAGTTCAAAATTCACTTAAGAGATCTAGTAGTACGGAAACTTTGGCTGTATATCAACATTTATCTAATCAAAACATTAGAAGTAAGTACCTGGCTGTATATCAACGTTTATTTTATCAAAACATTAGAAGTAAACACCGTACCACCAATCAAGTACCATTATTGCGTACTGATGATAATGAAAAAACCTTTGAGAAGAAATATAACGTAAGCACAGCAGCTAATCCTTAAATTATAAAGATCTGTACGATTTTGCGTATTCCGCGTGGATGACGCAATGATTTAAAATTTAACATTTAAAATTTTACGTTCAAGCTTGTAGATGAGTTGGCAATTGAATTTTTTAAAACACTATTAATGGGTAGAGTAAATATAATTTTAATGCAAATAGTAGTATAATACATGGGGTGCACGGAATCGACGGTGCATTATTGATAGATGACTAAAGTATTGACTAAATAATTGAAAACTAAATCATACGAAAACCATTAAAATAAATGTTGACGTTTTAAAATGGCGCAATGTCTTATTTTTGATAAATTTTTCGATGCGTTTCTACGATTATTTACATATATTATAAAATGTTGTATTGATAGCGTTAAAATCTAGTAATGTTGTATATTGTGATTCATTAAAAAGATAATGGTCGAAAATCCGTTGATTCAACAGTACATACGATGGTGGGTACTTAGATTTAGGCTCAACTGCTGCATTATCTCAAAAACGTATGTTGAAACCGCAATAGTTATTTATTATGCGTGGGTTTATAACGCCTACGATTGTGTATAATACATTTCACTTGTGAAATGTGATTTATCTATTCGTAAATAATATAGGTACTCTTATGGTTTGTTTTAGTGACGAATCTAATGGGTCTTTCTTGGTAATATACGCATTTTATAATTATATTGTGTTACTCAATATATAATTACATTGTATATACGTGATGTACATGATATGATGTCATCTGAATTTGCAGAATTTAATGAGAAATTAAATGGTATGGAATTTAAGAATGCACAGATTTCTTTTAAGTCCAGAAATTTAATGTTAATAATTGAATACGAAAACATAAAATAAACAATTATTTATGAGATAAATATTTAATTAGATAAAATAGAATTTAAAATTAAATAGTCCTTAGTTACGATTGAATAGTTAGTTTAGTAGTCAGTTAAAGTATACATTATATATAAGATACTACAAATAAAATTAAAAATATTCAAATATAATTAATTTGATCGAGATTGCTATGAAATATTAATATATTTTTATATATAGTATATATAAAATGAAGTTTGAAAATAAGGAATTTGAAGCATTATAGTTCTATGATTTACAAAATCATAAATTCATGAAAGAAAACATTACAAATATTAATATAAAAATACCACCTAATTTCTATATTAAAAATTAAATTTTTTTTGAAGTATACTTGACATTGTATTTCAATCTCTCTCAAATGAACTACTTAAAACTTGCCCCCTCCCTTGGAAGTCGATTTCGTATAAGACGAATTATCTCATATCCTAAACTTCTGCGGTAAAAAAATATGTAAAAATCATAAAGCTTCCGAGAAAATACATCATCGTTCTCTTTGAATTACGAACTTTTGAAACTTACTTTTGTAGATACCGTTGTCAGCAAACAAAAAAAGCCATACATATTCATTCGAAGACTTGCCACTCCCAGTTTTTAACGAGTATCATAACCAAACATCAAACTTACCGAAAAATCAAGATGACTCGATGGCCTTCCAAAAGGTTCATTCTTTTGTACAAAACATTGAACTACCGAAAAATAATATGGATAGCATTAATTTACAAACGAAATACACACTTAAAATAATCCTTTCGAGTTAAACGGACCACAATAAAAAAAAAAAATAAGAAAGATTGGATCAAATGTTCTTCGTATCTTTACTGTTCTTGCATCTGACACCCAAACAACCCGTATCTTAATTTTACCAAACCAATGAATACAATACAAAAGAAAATTATTCTAACTACATCGTTGGAGATCCAACTATCCAATGAACTAGACAAATAATTGTAACCAGCAGCAAATATATATGTTTTCAAACACATATAAATCCCCTATCTCTTTAATTTTAATTCGATATTTGATTGAAATTTCATTAGATAAGAATACAAATATTAACTAATTATACAATTATGTTAGTTAACACTGAAGATTTGCTGGAAATCACAGAGCAAATACGCCCTACACTGACCACACTATTCATCACTAAATTTATGAAACTCTTCTTCCAAATTTCTATTTATTAAAATAGAAAATAAATTGCTCAATTCTAGAACAAGAAACAAAGTGTGAGAGTTGTTTAAGAAAGAAAAAACTTTTATGGAATTCTGTCTAGAAATTCAAATGTATATATGATTTTTATTTTGTTTATATGACATATTTGTTCAATTTCACGGTATTGGTCAGTTTTCAAAGTAAAAACGATTGTAAATACATTTTTATTTATTTATTTATTTTTAAATGTACAAACTATTTCACATATACACAATGATTTTCTGTGCAATAAAAACAAAAACAGGCAAATTCATAAAAGAAAGAAATATCCGTTGCATTCGACAATTATTGTTTGAAACCCGATGGACTACATGGGCGCCCGTGAAATTTATCAGGGGGGGCATAATGAAATCAAACACAAAAAAAAAAAAAAATACGTTAAAAAAAGTTTATTCCTTGTAAACTACAAATTGTGTTAGAATTATATGAAATCCAACACCAAAAAGAACATTAAAAAATATATTCCTTATAACCTAAAAAATTAGTTAAATAAAAACTGAAGTCTTCGTGGTTGTTCTATTGCAAACTTTGTTATTAACTGTTCAATTAATCTCTCTTTTCTTGTATCAACTCTTTCACGATGGACACTTAACATACATAGGCCATTTAATCGGTCTTCACCCGTCGTAGACCGAAGCCAAGTTTTAACTCTTCGTAAAGTGCTAAATGATCGTTGAGCTGCACAACTTGTAGCTGGCAAAGACAGAAAAATTTCTCATGCAATTGTAATGCCAGGGAAAAATATTTTGCTGTGTTCTAGTAAATCTATTATGTCCATACTTTGGCAGTCTTTTTTTTGCCATAAACTATACCAACTTTCACTATCAGCTAACAAATTTTCAATTTTATAAAAATTATAAATATTAGTTATGCTGTCAGTGTATTCTTGTTTTTTCATTTTTATAAATAATGTAGGATGAAGGTGTTGTAGTGAAAAAGCAACACTATTACTTTTTTCAAATCTTTCTTTGATACACTGAATTATAGAATCTAGATAAGGTAGAAAAATTGATACTCGATAATAGTCTTTGGGAGATTCATATGAATAATTGTTTCTGTGTGATTGTTTTCCAGTTATTCTGGGACAAGTAACAGTGATTTAAAAATCATCTGCTATAGATTTGGCATCAGTAAATAATAAATCAAAGATTTCATTTGCATTTGTTCTATTGTTTTCAAACATTTTTATCAATTCCTCTACATGTTCCCGAACTTTATAAAGCTCCATTGGTACACCTTGTAAAATATTTGTAACCGGTTCTAAGATAGCGCTGTATTTTGCGATTATTTTCATACTAATTATAAATGAAAAATTTGAGGTTGATGAGTATAGACATAGTGCACGTTGTCTTGTATTCGAATTTATAAGACCATTAATAGACAAAGATTGAAGGCTTTGAATTATAGCAATAAAATTTTCAGAAAATAGCCTAATACTCTTATACTTTGAAGACCAGCGTGTTTCGCAAAAAAGTGGTATATTAGGTATATTCTGCTCATCACCAGAAATATCTGCTGATTCGTCAGCAATAATGGAAAACGCATTCGCGGCATTAGCATCACATACTATTTCTTCTTTTAATATTTTTCCACACAATGTAATTCATTTTGAGTTCTATGGGATGAATATTTAGCATTTCCCACATTAGTTAAAAAATGATCTTTCAATATCTCATCGCCAGATTCAATACGAAAATTCAAAAGATCATGAAAAACACCAGAATTTGATTTTTCCCCTCGTAAGGGAAGGTCGTGAGTTCCGCAAAACAAAATAGTTGATATAATAGGTTTTAATTTTAGCCTATTAGTTTCTATTTATTTATGCAATCCAGAATTTACTTGTTCAATAACACTAATTTTTTTACAATTCATAATATCCATAAAATCTTTTGCTCTTGACATTGATTCAGCAGTGTACCAATTTGAAGACAAATATATTTTAGAAGATGCATGAAAATCCTTATACTTAGTAAAAGGTTTTATTATAAATTCACCTTGTACATCTCTATGAATTGATGGCTTGAACAACACACATATTCTACAAAAAGCTCCTTTTACACCCTCAAGAGCTGAATATGTTAACCATGAACCGTTTTCGTACAACCATTGATGTCTAAATGCTCGAGTTCTTCCTGATTTCAAATCACTTTTAAAGTCATAAGTAGTATTCGGTACCCAAGGATTACGTAAAAGTTCATGTTTTACACAATCGTCAATATTTTCGACGTTCAAATAATTTCCAATATCTTTTTCATAGGTTAAGATTACATGACCATGGTTATTTTTTGTATTCATGGTAACCGAAGCACTTTCAACTACACACAATTCCGACGACTCCATATTGAATGTACTATTATTTATTTCAATTGAAGTAGAGCCAGTAGAGAATTAAGAGAATCACAAAGCTTGGGTTTTTTAAAAAAATTTCTAATGTCCATAACAATATTAACAATAAAACAAAATATTAAATATACTAAATACAATACGTATGTAATTCAGTGTGGTCCGTGTTTCTCAATAGACGGCCCGTTGACAAATAATTTAATTTTACAATAATTCCCAATGTGATATTGTACATTCGATTTATTTTTAGTTATCTCAGTTATCTGACAGACATTGTGTGCGTATGTTTTTGTGTAAACACCAAAAAGAACATTAAAAATATATTCCTTACAACCTAAAAAATTAGTTAAATAAAAACTGAAGCGTGGTGCGTCGATCGTCATAAGTAGTTTACACAATAGGCGATTAATATCAATTCACAGAATTGAAACGTATTTAATTTTGCGCAATTAATGTAATACGCATTATTTTGTAGGTACGCCTTATAATATATTATTATTACGATCAAAAACATCACACGGCACACACTAAAGTAAAAATATCGATGAAATGTTGATAAATCAAAATAAAAGTTAAAATATTCAACATTCTATTGGATTGCAGGGGGAGGGGAATGCCCCCTCATTCCCTCCCCCCCTCCGGGCGCCCATGATGGACTACTATCCTAACTTCTTTCTATGTAACAAAAGATATGAAACATCAAAAGGCCGACAACATAGGCTTTTGCAGGTTATTCATTATAAACTAAATCAAGGTATGTGACAGTGGGGATGGCGGTTGTGATAATAAAATAGTCAATTTTTTCTTCCCTCGGGCGTCGGTTCATTTCATTTCTACAATTTGATCCGACCCTTTTCGACGCCTTTATTATGTACGTATACATATTTTGTTTGACCGGATTTTCCAAAACAAATAGATGCGTGTATCATACACATGTACACCGAACAACAACGTTTCGTGTAACGGTATTTCGTATTATACGTATGCATTATATTGTTTCCTTTTTTTTATTATTTTTTTTTTACTGCGTTACAGTCGCGCCGCGCCACCACAGCCGTCGCCATTAAGACTTTGACATTTACCCGAATTCCCGAGGCAATTTACATGTGCACAGCTCCTACCACCACTCGCTACTACCATATTCCATTAGTATCGAACCGACGACGAATAAAAAGTATGCATTACAGTTGTTTATCCTATACCCATTTAGACTAAATTGCGCGCGTTCTTTTGTGTGAAATACTGTTGATGCATAGACCGTTGAAGGGATGTTTGTGACGGGGGAGTACCGGCGAACGAAAAAACTTCCTCCCATAAAGAGCGTGGTGTACGCGTTCTATACACTTTGGCCGTAAAAATCAAATTACAACGACATTATGTTTAGGTAGCTAGTAACCAACTATAGGTTTGCAGTTTGATTCGTACGAACGTGCCTACGAACAGGTTACGTATCGTGAAGAATTACGGGATAACACGTTGTTTGAGTGTTCCAATGTTCCATATGCAGAAAGACCTAATATATGAATATTATTTCTATTTTCAGTGTCTCAACGGTGACGTGTTCTATGAGTGAGCTGTTATTCTTCACAGATAACATACGGCTGAGAAAAAGTGTTTTGTATAGTGGTATACTTGGATTAATATTTAAAACTGTCGATTCCTGTGTAAGGGCGTTTTTTTGGTACTTGTTAAGCATTTCATTATTTGTATATATGCTCGCATCATTTCGTGACGGGGTTTTTTTTTTTTGTAATAATTATACGTTGTAATCACGTGGCTATTATTACAGCACATAATGTATTATATTATTATATTAGTCGTATAAAATAATTCTTTAACAGTTAATTTTTTGACGATTTCGAGTAAGGACATTAAACCAATCGTAAGGATATGATATAAGAAGCATGTTTTGAGTATTATGCTTCTATTATTTACACGGTTTTACTTGAAATTTGTACGGTTTTTTTTTTTTTTTTTTTTTTTTATAGTTACATTAATTACTTAAATGCTAAATACTGTGGTTCGTATTTCTTGATCGTATGACCTACAAAATATGGTTCATTTTTTCCAATTTTACCCATTGGGTAAAATCACGTTTTTTAATTTTTCGCATTCTCCTTTAAACTACAAACATAGCGATACGTGTTGTATTTTATTTTATTATTTTTGTACTAGTATAGTAATACAGTTTGACTTGAAGAAAAATTTTCATGTGGTGTATATGAAACGCTTATGTTTTCTCCTTATGACGTAGGAAATCGGTTAGAAATAATTGCCTGTAGATGGTTTGTATTAATTGCAATCACTCATCCGTGACGAAAAAGTTACGAACTCCAATATTCCCATTTTTAATTACTTGTAGTAAGGTGTATTTAAAAACTTGAATTCTTTATAGACCGCATTGAATTGTGGAATAAAGAAAACAAAACTCTGGCATTTATTGCGATAAGAGGATGTATTGCGAATTGTAAATCCTCACGGGACATGCTGCAATCATACCATCGGTATGGTATGACGTAGTTTTGTATAATGTTTCATATTATTTTTGAAAGGAACAGCGAACATAAACATTTACCACTCGTATTCACACGGATTATTATTTCACGTACAGAATCGCTCGCTAAATATTGGTCGAATGTACGATGTATGTTTTATCTCCCAGCCCTCCTAGGTGCGGCGGATTGCCACCACAAGAGTCGTTATCCATTAATTAATCGATCACAGTGATGTTCACTAAGAGCAAATGCAGTGTGTTTTTACAGAACACCAACCGCATATATACGGATAGATATATTTCGTGTTATTATTGTGTCCATATATATTGTTTATGAGTATTTTTATTCCATTGAAATATATAAAAGTTTATATGCATTTAGTCGTATGTGTGTGTGTGTTGCAAATTGTTATATACGATACTAAATGGTGCTTACGCGACGGGAAGTCACCGTGTTACAATGTAGTTTGCACGTATATGCATATTATATTTAGGATTCTGTTGTATTTTGTTTGATAAACACGTTATGTTTTATAAAAACAGCGTGTGGGAAACGCTACTACTGCAACGAACGGGTACTAAAAAGAGTTATAATATTTCCGTGTCCTATTTAAAAGAAATTCACGTATACTACACAACATACGAGATGATTACTTTTTATGGTCAATCTGCGTGCATGTGTGTTTTTGAAAAGTCGCATATTGTTTATTTTTATTTATTAATTATACAAATATACTTATTATACAAGTTTTAGCATATATTAAAATTGTGAATATCTCCTTTAAGCTTGGCTTGTTGTGTAGGTACAGAGTTACAAAATTATATCATTGATAATTACACTATTAAAATAATTAAATTTAAATTTACAACATTAATACATAAATCTAGTAAAAAGAGTGAAATATGAACAATATATTAATTTATTGTTCATAGTTTACTTTATTATTTTACTTTTATTTTTTTATTTTATTTTTTCACTTTATTATTTCTATAGAAAATAGAATAACAAAAAAATTCAGATGAAGAATAATACATGTAAAAATATTAAGAAATATAAAGTTACCTAATTATGAATAAAACTTTTCGATAGTACTGAGAATCCATTTAATGGCCGCATTTTTTAACTTGAAACTTCATTGAACGGCAGCTTTTTTTTTTATTTTATAGGTATGGAATTAAATAAATTAGTTCTAAAATAATAAACGAATCTCCTATAAAAAGATTTTTTACAATGACTTATTGTGGCATCATATGTTTTTTAATATATTTTATTTTGAGTGTTTATAAAATAAACCCAGTTATTTCGGTATTTAATAATCCACATGGTTGATATTTTTTTATTCAACTCTTTTACTGACAGGACATCAAACATTTTAAAATTAAGATTAGTAGAGTCTTCTAATTCTTGTTTACGAAGTCAGATTCGGATTATTTTATATTGTTGTATTTGTAAAACTCTTAAGGTATTTTCAATTAATCCTCCTCACACTAATAATTTATACTGAAAAATCGACTGATATAGATCTATAGATCTATGACACTATGAAAATGATTTATCTATAGATAAATCATTTTCATAGTGTTCAAAGCCACAATACACCGCAATTTATAAAAACTAAAATTGAGAATGCGTAAACTCATAACTAGGTTGTTTGTATGAAGATTCCGTCTCATGTTATAATCAAAGATCAAACCAAAATATCGAGTACTGGTAACCCTAAATAACATTTTACATGACATATTGTTACATAGGCTATGATTCACACAAAAAGGTATTGGTAGTTCATCAAAATGTTTTCAAAATTATTGATTATACAGTGTGATCACGGTTTAAGGCAACACTAAATATCTCAGGTGGATGACCTTGTATTGAAGAGAATATTTTAGAGTGCTTAGGGGGTACTTAAATACATATTTATTTATGATTTTCAAATTTTCAACACTTTGGTGTGCGCATGCGCAACACAACTTAAATTTTTTTTAATGGAAACACTACTTTTTTTTACATATTCGGATAAATTATTTCTTTTTAAACGTTTTTTGTATAAAATTTTTTTTTTTATTTACAAAATTGACCAAGTTAGAATAAGTCAAATTTTGAATTTATGCATAAATAGTGTTTAATGAAATTTTCATTTATAACCACTGGAAATAATTAAGGAGTTAGATTAATAAGTATATGATGGTAAACTGCGATAAACACATTTGCAACGTTAAGGAGTATATTGTATCGACGATTAAATTATACTTACAACTATAATCGAGTATTCTTAAAATTTGAACGGGCGGTAAAAGTTGTGCACTGGTATTTTTTTTACAGTCTTGTTTTTTTAAATAATATAAATAAAAACTCACAAAATAGAAAAATTATAGATTTTCATCACAATATTATTGTATAGTGTTATATTACCGATCGTTTTTGAATTGTTTAAGAATATATTTTTTTCTAAAAGAGACATAAATTGTCATAGAAAAATAAGAGAAATAAAAATTATTCTGTATTTTGCCCCTACGGTGCATAAGTGGGGTGTGTTCATAATGCTGGTAAACGATGGTTTCTTATCTACTTCCTAAAGCCTTTACATCGAATTCGGTTGTTGAAATTTGCATGTGTAAGCCCTGGATCATCGTGAAAGGTATTGTATACATATTTTATATATACTTGAATTCGATTTTTATTCTCATAGGCTCCGTTCTCGTTTTTTCTACCCCCCATCTAATCGTCTATCAGTGTTGTTTTATTTTTTCAGACGAATATATGAGTGGTGGATCTGTCACGTCAGGAATTTTAACTATGTCGAGTCTGATAATGATACCTTTTGAAACGTTGCACGTCGTGCATACGACATGTATATAATATTATATGTAATGCGCGCGCGTTTATGATAATATATGAGTAAGGGTATATTCTCACGCTAAAATCGTTTTAAGGGTTTGTTTGTGTATTTTTTTTTATTTATTTTTTTTATTAAATTAATTTTTCCTGTTACTCCTGTACTCAAAAATATAATATATATATATATATATATATATATATATATATATATATATATAAATACATTTTATACTCACAGATCTCTCGAACTTGATGGCTCATGATCTTCGTGCTCATCTGATAACATGGCGATCGTCGTGTCCAAACCTTGTTGGTGCATAGCGGTCATTACCTCCTATACAAACACGAAAATGTACACAGCAGGTTATCATTACAGTTTCAGAAGTAAAAAAATGTTTTTTTGTTTTTATTATATTACAAATTGTACATTAATAAAGATTATTGTGCTTATAAATACCATTCGTTCATAAACAACGATGGATAACTTAAGATATTTAAAATCGATTATTTAGATAAACTGTCATTATACTCGTATGTGTATACTATTATGTGTACACGCATTTATCATAATTGTGCTTTATTATTTCTTTCTTCGTTTGTAATATTAATTCTAATATTATAAGTACAACTCGCAGTGATTTATAATTACCGACGTTTCATTCCCATATTACTATATAAACGAATAAAATATAAATAAACAAGCACATGTGTATTTATACATAAAAATATGCGTTCATACGTTTTTTCCTTGTTCGTCGATATTTAAAAGGAGTTTCGCCCGTTTTAAAAAGGTATTAACTTTCGTATAACGATTTTGTTTTTTATACCTACTATTTTGTGTTTAATAATTTTTATTTTTATTTATTCACCCACGTCACTACGGCGAAGAAAATTATTCAATTGTATTTCTCTTATCCTGATGGTTGATTTTTTCATCCCTCTTTTTTTTTTTTTAAAAAAGTAATAGAACATATCACTTTCGATGATGAATCACTTTTATATGTAGGTTAAATGTTGTATAAAAAAGCAATCCTTCTTCTATGTATTAATATATATACCTACATTTATTACGTTCAACAAATCTGTGTATCTGACAAATAAAAAAATGTGTGTGTCTGTGGGTTGTCAGCGAAAATAGAAATATTGAAAACTAATTTTTGCAAGATCATCGAAATTCCTTTTGTTAAAATATTTTTATTATTATAGGCATTAAAAATATAACAATTTATTAAATTTAATAATAATTACAAGAAACATTTGAAGAATATTTTGAATATTGGTTATGTTAACTTTTCAATATTATTAATTATTATATTATAATATATTTCACACTTGATCCGATCGTAACATCTTAGCTGTGAGTATTTATCTTTTTAGTTATATATATTATATTTGAAAAAATATTCTTCAAAAATATTTTTATATTGTTGCATCGCGTACATTTTAATGTATTTTAATCTACCAAACTATTGTATAACGTTATTAATTTTATTACACGAATTAATTTTGATTTTCTTATGTAGTAACATTTTCATTCATATTCGATGTTCATTATAGTAATTAATCCTTGATCAGAACCATAATAATTTAACAATATGTACTACAACAGTACACGTATTTTAATTATGATATTACAATGGTACATAACCAATTTGGGTTATGTTTACGGATAGTAAGGACGGCGCTCCGTGTATGCAATATTACTACATGGTTGTAATGGATGATTAAAGCATACGTTTCTATTGTAACAGAACTTCATTTTTTATGTTAGTAGTTAACTAACCTACCTACAAGTATAATGTTATATTTCTGATAATAAAAATATATTTTATACTATTATATATGTAGGTATACATATATGTGATTTTAATGTACAATTAATAATAATTTGTATGAAAATATCTATTGATTCTATAGTATTTCTCAAAGATTTAGAAAATCATGTTTTAATATATGGCAGATATAATAATATGGCAGAGACATATTTTAGTTAACGGAAAAATGTTATGATTAATTGTCTGTTGAAAATTCTTCTCGTATTTTATTGATGATAATTATTTATTTTACTATAAAATAATGATACATTATTTCGGTTACATAATATATTAATTTTGAAGTAACGTATTGTTAAAAACATTTATTATCTTTTTGTTAAACCAAAATTGTATCGAAAAAGTTTTTTATGCGAAATATGTGTACTCGGTTCAAGTTATTCTTAAAATTAATTAGTTTATTTCTTAAAAAAAAAAAAAAAAATTATAATAATTATAATTTTAATAAAGCAAATAATAAAACGATTTTATATTCGCCATCAACCGATCAATTATGAATAAACTATTTGGTCCACATGTGATTACAGATACAAAAGTACACCAATTAAATAAACAGTAATTTGAAATAACTGGTTCGCTTTAGATTGTGAGCAATTAGCAAACAGGACGTGAACACTCTGATCAATTTAAATATAATACAACCCTTCTGTTGTTCGATCATTGCATATTTTTACCAAGTGCCGAATCGCAATGCCGTGTGATAATATCAACTATTTTACGTTCGCTGTAAATCATCGTCAACGTGTTATTAAGTTTGTGTAGGCTCAGTGTATTCTAGATTGTCGTTTACGGAAGTAGAGAAATTACGTACCGCGAAATATGGGACGTGAAAGTTTTGGACTTTGAGATTTACGAGAGATGCCGCACTTAAGCGCGACCCGTATACATGTGCATATGTATGGATACGGAGGGAAGGGAGGACCGAGAAAGTATGTTTATTCTATTCGTCGGCCGCCATTCATTTACCGACGACGGAAAGGGAAGATGTGACCGAACGGCTGAAAAGTTTAACGGTCAAAAATTTAATATACTCTCCCTTCGGTTAAAATATACACATGTAATATAGAAGATTCGTCTACGGTCGGACGTGGCAAAATTATTTTTAAGGAACTCGCCCCGTTGGTAGTATACATCTTTATGGCGGGTAGTTAATGAATTATTAGAAAAAACTTTATTACCAGCCACTTGAATAAATATAGTATAAATTCAAGCTCATGTGTATGTGTGCGCGCGCGCGTCCAGTTAATTAAAACTCTTTCAGTGGAAGTGGTGTTATGTATATATATATTTTGGTCGTGTTTTCGATAATTCGATGAATACCGAAAATCGGCCGGTATTAACAACAGTATCATCTTATTTGATTTTATATTTGGTAGGTAACGATACGTAAACGATTATATGCGAATGTAAATGTGCTACTAACAATAAATCGACTAGCCCAGCGTTCTTTATCTTATTGGCAATAGCCTAATTTTGCATCGTGAATAATTTTGAACGGGTCTTCAAAAATTAAAATCTTGATATATTTATTTAAGACTAGTTACTACATTAAATATTTTAAATAAAATTAGTGAAACTTTTTTTCTTTGTCAAGTGTATAAATTAAGAATTTTAGTGCTTGGTTGCTCTAAATATAATTTATTGGTCGACATTTACAGCAAAAATTATATTTGATCAGTAGTCGACGAGATATTAACCTTTTTTTTTCTCAAAACAAACTTTTATCAATATTGTAAACTTCATTTACTGTACCTATTACTCATTTCCAGTTATGGTAATTTATAAAATTAAGCATAAAAATGTAGGTATATTTCTTGGATCATCTTCAGGTTGAGGACTAGCCTAGTGATACCCAACTTTTTTTTCCCGATGAGCCATATTAGTAAGCAATCTTCGACTGGGTCACCAAATATAAAAGTACGAATAATATCCATATTAGTTTTATTATTAATATAATAATATAATTTTGTTACACATAGTTGGTATACAATATACGAGTATATCTAGGTGCATATTGGACTTGTGCCGCTTTTTAACTTTTTATTTTAATATTCAGTTTTATTTTAGAAATTTGTAAGGGGCTACATAGAATCTTCACGGAACACATATGTGACCTATGGGTCACGGGTTGGGCACTACTTGATTAATCTATGAAGTAAATCGCGATATTTTTTAATATATAAAAACCCGCCGATAGACCGCTAAATTTGATTATCAATGTTGCACTAATTATGAAATCACGCCATTATATGATATATTGTTGTTGTTTGGATTTTGTTTGAACGTACCTCATAGTATAATTACTCGTATTATTGGTTATTATTAAAACGAAAAAATTTATATGTATAATATTCTTGTTCGAATAAATTTAGTTTTATACGCGGTATTAGTGTAACTGATGACGTACAACAAAAGCTCCGTAATTTACTTAATATGTTTCATCAAGAAACGCTCATTATCGTGTACATTTTATTAACTGTGCGTGTGCGGATTTTTAAGATTCCATCGTGGTTTTTGCCATCCTTTGCTTGTACTAGACGGTTCCGAGTTATTATTTGCATTTCGGGATTTATGTATAAAATATGGATGATAAAATAGTTATTATGTGACAATCTATTTCCCCGGGAAAGGAGTGCAAAATATTGCATTACCTTGTCTGAGATAGTATGTATAATATTACGTATAGGAATAACATGGTTTTTAATTGATTAATATTATTCGAATTTAGATCACTTCGTGAATATTGTGGAGTAGTGCGTATACATGCAGGTTCAATGTTGTATACGTTTCTACATAAAACCAATTCACTAAATGGACATTCGTGGTGCATTTTTGCTAATCATGTATGATATTATTATATAATAATATAATATAATAAATAATAATAGTATAATTAGGCTATCATAATAGTACTCGTATTACAGTAAAACCTCGATAAGACAGAACTTCGGTAAGACGGAAACCTCGATATAACGGAAAATTTTTTTGGTCCCGTTTCAAATTACATACAATTAACTAACCCTTTCAAAACGGAAACTTCGTTAACACGAAAAAATATCATGGTCCCAAGCGATTTCGTCTTATCGAGGTTTAACTGTATAAGAATTTCCATTTTTTTTAACCGGTTCATTTAATCAGTTCATCGTTTTCATTAAATATATGTATAGTATCATTTAGTAAACATTTTTTTCCACAACAAATATCTTTCAAAGTGTGCATATTTAAATTTGTGTAAAGATGTCAAATCAATTGGTTTTTTAATAATTACGAGGGGAAGACGGAACGAACGCTACAAGCTAATCGCAAAATTTTTTACCAAAAATTGAACATCTCTCGAAGTTTTTCAGTATTAAAATTCTGTTTTTGTCGAACTTTCACTGTGTTACTGTAATATAACCTTGTGTCGTGTAATTTTTCGCTCCCAAGAAATAATTCGGTTGTACCGATAGTTTAATATATTAAAAACGAAATGATTTAAAATATTTAATCGATTAAAAATGGTACGTTAATAGTTATTTATAATAATTTATTTTTTGTTTGTAATTTATTGAAGTTATTGAAAATTTATTTATATATAGAAAGTACCCTAGTATAAAACCATAAATATTTTCTTATCAAACGGATAATTAATGAATTTACAAATATTTATTGTGAAGTTTTATATTGAATTATATACTCCAGCGTTTCTCAAACTGTGGGTCGCGACCCCCTAGGGGGTTGCGAGTTAATTATTGGGGGGCCACGAGAAGTTTTTTTTAATTATATAGATTGTAAGAAACAAGCACATTCATCACATACGCCTAATTAATAATAAAGTATTATATTATTATTATTATAAAGTAGTAAATAAGAAATAAAATAGAATAAATTTGTTTTTTGAAATTATTTTTATTGATTCTGTAAATGTAAAACTATGGGGTCGTGATAGATTTTTGGAAAAAAATTTGGGTCGCGGTCCTATAAAGATTGAGAACCACTGATATATTCATTTCTCCGTTTTTTCCAAATTATTTGTTTTGCATACACAGAATTATTTTAGATGAATTTTCGAGTGATCTAATGTAATTCATCCAGATAAATCAGACAAAGAATGTATTTTTTTTTAAATTAAGTAGGTACTTAACGTTTCAAAAATATATAGTTCATGCAATTCTCGATCGGGGAAAACTAGTTAAAATAAAAGTCGCCGATAAACATTTTATTATTTAACGGTTCGAATATTATCTTTCGATTTGTATTTTATTCGATTTATGCATTAGGTTTTGACATAGCATGATCGAATATTACTTAAATAAAATAACAGAAATATTCTTATTTACACAAAACTTTAATTTGTGTGATTGATTATTCGATGACAATTTGTATAAAAACATAAGAGGTACACCGATTAGTACAGCAGGGTGTGGTGCTCGGTAATCAGAAAGAGTGAAAGAGTTGATTTCCTCTGAAAATTGGAGCGGAAAGCAATTTCCTAGAAAGCCACGCCCTCGGGGCACGCCTCAGCGATAAGAAAAATGCAAAACTTGACGGACTGTCGTTGTCTCTAGAGTGTGCGTGTTTGTACACATGAACACCATACATACGTGCGTTTTTTAATAATTTCATTGCTTATATTTTGTACCTCGTTGCTTATGTTGTACATCGTGCAACCTACGCAACATTATGTTGATGTTCAATTTTCAGATTACAACTCTAACAGATTAATCATGTGCGTACATCTCCATCCCCCATACACACACGCGTACACAAGCACGCACGATCTGTTAAAGTTTCTGTAGTAGCTAATAAGTGTTGCACACGTATTTCGCGTCATTTACGGACACGCACGTGTATGATAAACTCATTACATGTATAAATATTAAAGACAGGAAACACGTCAGCTGGGCGCAGAAGTGTTGGGATAGGATTACGTCGGCTAAGATTCGCGGTATCGCATTTAATTATCAGCGCGAGCACGTATATGTATTACAATATAATATGATCGAATTGAAATGATTAATGACTATCGCGCAATAAAACATCACACGATCGATTATTACATTCGCGTGTCCAATGATCACGAAATAACGTGTACCTATTTGTTCTATGCGACTTGGCACAATATTTTGTATTCCTGGTTACGTAGACAACAATCTTTGTCGACTTTTGAATTATCTCTAACATCTTTCTAACGATTTCCGAAGATCTCGTTTGGTTTTGGTTTTCCGTGATTCCAAAATGAATAATGATAACGCTCGGAATCCAGTAAATCGTGAATCTTTTGTTTGCCTACATTACTTTACAATATTCTAGAATACATACTACTATAATATATACTATGACGTTCGTTCGAGGAGCGCATCACATCAATTGATCAATTCTGTTCGGTGCCCTTGGGCAATGCTCAAACGTGTCAAACGTGAAAACTATGAGTCCTTTACCTACGCTGACAACTGGAGTGAGTGTCGATTGATCAAATTTATTTATCAGAAACTAAAATTGAACGGGATCCGAGCAAAGAACATGCGGAGAGTATAGTATAAGAAATAATAAGAAAATACTCATCGTTCGAGTTCTTGTTATATGCGTTGGATTCGAATGCAATTTGTAAGTGATGTGTTCAATTTCGGGAAATTTTTTTCGTATGAACAATGAGACCTCGCGTCGTTACCTTAAAAATAAGCAGCATTTCACAGCACACAAGTTGAGATTGAAAAATAACGATTCGATATTACTTCGTGATCTCCTGTGACTTGTTTGTATTAACTAAAACCCAAACATTAATTCATATACAATATGACTTAGTCTTAATGTTGCATATATTATTCAAGCGTAATTACTGACGATAATAAGTGTTTTGTATTAATACGTACATTATATAACTACTGAATTCAATTATTTTATTGACTAATGAGTTATTCAATACGTGTATATTTAATGCGATCATATTTCACGTACAATTTCATATAGCGGGTTGCTGTAAATGCATGGTCGAAGAGAAATATGTGTGCCCAAGAGAAAGAGAAAGAGAGAGAGAGAGAGAGAGAGAGAGCGAGAGAGATAGATGGATCGAGTGCGTTATTGTATAAACAATTTATGAATATTGTATTTGACTATTCCAGGCTAAAAAGAATATGCGTAGAAATAAACGAGAGGTACATACATTATAAATATGTTACCGAATTACGGAATAGTTGGTTTTCGTACACATACCGCCACATATAGTATATACCCTTGTATACAAAGATTATCTAATACTAAGTAATTTTTATGAATTGCATATGATGTACACATTCTATCTGCAATAGCCTTTGTATCGTAGCCAGGGTATCGTAGGAGTTAAGAAATTCCACCATATCGCGTATATACAATTTAAAACAAGTTTAATATTTAGTTATATGTGCGTGATATTTCTATCACAGTGTATTTGTTTTTAAAATTGACTAAATAAATAAATACTAATTACGTAAGTACGTTAATATAGTATACATATGAATAGAGCTGGGATTTTAATGCTCTAAAAAATAGCAAAAAATATTCTAAAAAAATTCAAAAATGCTTTAAAAAAATTATAAAAATATATTTATTATAGTTTAAAAATGATATTATAAAAATTATGAGTCTAAAAATATTTAATTATATTTATTTAATTTAATAATAATAAAATAGGTACTAATTTGTTTAATATTTACATTTTATTTAACTTTGTTTAAATTTGATCGTTGTTGGGCTTTTGTATATGGAAAAATTTCTTTCTACTATTTTAATCGTTTTATATTTTTGATCAAATATGTTCTTTGGCGGATATGCTCGTATTTATTAGTTTATCAGTTAAGTAGATTACATTCTAAACGTGCAAGTTTTGAATGAACAAACGCCGAAACGCTTGATCATATACACTTATATTTAAGATTTAATAGATAAATTCTGAAAAATGCCTTAAAAAACAGCAAAATTTACTCTTAAAATGCATTTTAAGTTAAATTTGTCATAAAATCAAAAAAAAAAAAATTCAAAGTAAAAACTACATTAAATTAATCAGTATCATTTGAAATATATTTTCTGCTTACGGACTTACGTGTTGAGGCATTAGAAAAAATATGCATTTGCGTCAAAATCCCAGCCCTACTTATGAATTTGGATATTATGTCCTATGTACATGTATGCCTTTTAAAAGCGGTTAGTACAAATTCCAGTAACATCGCAACTCGATGTAATAAGATTTCTTTAAGTCAAGTTTTCGCGTATCTCACATAGGGACGCCGTTTGAAAAATATTAAAATAATTATTTATTTAAAATGTGAATTATTACATATATAATTCGAATAAACTTAATGTTATCCAAACCATTAAAAGTACTTTAAATAATTATTAATTTCATATATGGGTAGTTCTTCACGTGGACGTTCGATATAGTTTTATTATGTCCATCACGTTTTTTTAAAGTTTAACTGAATTTATATAGAATTCAGTCCTTCTATACATATTACCCGAACCTCTGCAAACGATCTATTCTTTAGTTATTTTACAAGCAAAAAAAAAAGTACTGTTTAGATTACTTCTTATTTATCTGTGATATTTGAGTAATATGAAAAAAAAAATCCCTTCGACATTGGTTGCCTTTTGCGTTTGAGCCTGAGTGCTACTGTTCCTTCACTATAAACTTTATTGTGTGTATAGTACACTGTGTATACTTTACAACATACTTAACTGACAAGATCAAAGAGTTTCACCGAGACAATGCGTGTTTGTTAAACGCATTATACTTTCGCGTCCTTCTTCTTATTGGGGAGTAGCTATGAGTTGATATATGTTCCTAGGTTTCTTTATAACGAGAAAACCATGGATGATTATCTCTTATCTCATGCAGTTTCTAGGACCAATTAATTTGATTGATATAAATAATGATTGCCTATAGTTCTTCCAAATAAGTTCTACCGTTATTCTCGATACGGAAAACCTACGTCTAACATCTAGTTAGATTGTACGGATATATTATTGTCGAGAAAGTAATGAGTATTATATTTTATTCGTCTTTATATACAAACGTCGAGCGTTCTCTATTTATTTTCTGAGAGAATAGTGTTCATTATATATAGCATCGTTTTCATATTCACTGTACTACACGATATTACATGTGATGGTGGTTGTACATTTTCTCAATAAAAACGCAGCTAAGACATTCAATTCAATCCGACCTCGCCTTAGAAATAATTGTGTTTGGTTTGTTTTGTGTGCGAAAAAGGCAGTCGATCGCTTTATCGGGTGTTTTATCAATTATATATTTTACCACACGATTATCAATCGATTGCTGATATGTGTGCACGTACGTCTGGATGTATAATCTTGAAATTTTGTTTAAATGTTACCAGTACGCAGATAATCATGCGTATAGAAATAAATGATTCCGCAAGTAGTTTGGCCGTAGAACTGAAAACTGTTAGCTGATCATTGCACTCTTATACTAACCACATGTCCATTAATTTATTCGATTTATTATGCAAAGTTAAAAAATAAATGGATCATTATTTTATGTAACAAAAATTCAATTTTATGCGAATCCTATTGTGCAGATTAAATAATATTTTTATTTTTTTTTAATTTAACCCATAAAAGTTTTACTTATTCATTATTACTTTGTGTATAGAGTGACGAGGTAGTAATTAATTTACAATATTAGCTATCACTTAAAAAATGAAATTATATTTTGATATAATAAAGTTTTAAGTGTGCCTATTTAACAGAAAGATAAATGTATGAATTTATTTTTGTTTATGATCATCCATACAATAATACGTTTTGGGATGTCATGTCTAAGTGGGATAAGATTACTTTGTTTAAAAACATAGTCATCGGTTAAAAAATTCGGTCGTTTTGAGAGAAGAAACGTCTTGTCCAACCAGTTTATCCTGCATACTCACGTATACTAGAAATAAAAATGAACGAACCCTAAAGTATAAAAAACACTTAGGAGATTAGTAACCTCGATTGCTTTAAAGCTTTCCTTGGCAACAAGATAAACAAATGAAATAAATGTAATTTCTTTATTATTGTTTACATAATACATTGTATACCAAGTACACTGTAATAGTTATTTAATAATTCAACAACGATATTATCTTATAATGTACCGGCAAAAATCTACACGTAGATATATAGACATTTAATAACCTATAAATAAATAATAATGTGATTTTTCATTGATTAAATTACTAATAACGAGAGACAATTAACGAATTAAATTGTATGGTTATAACCATAGACCTTATACTCATAGACCGGCCTAGCCTATATTACTAACATTACGCGTTGTGAGCCGTGCTAGAGGGCGCGAGTAAGTGACTGAGTGATCGATGCACGCCTGTTACAATAATAATAATTATTGTAACACAATTGTGTTCATTGCAGCTTATGATAATCATTAATCACTATCCTCTTATCAATCACAACAACATGTTCATACAATAACAATAACAATGTGTTCATGTAAATTTTAAAACAATGCCTACATTTACCGTATTTATTTATTTAACATATTACAGATTTTTATATCGTGCGTCAATTATCATAACGCTGCCAGCGCCCTCTATCACGGTTTAGATTTTAATTCGCAGGGCCGGTCTATGAGTAACTTAAAGCGGTAACCGGTTTGTAACGAAAATTGGTAAAAACCGTAAATTTGAGAACCGAAAACCAATAACCGCTTTAGTTTTGGAATGCTGGAAGTGGTTATTGGTTATCGGTAATCAAGGTAAATATCTAAATATTAACATCAAAGCGTTTATCTCGTATTCTCAATCCCGGTTTTATAACCAAAACCTATTCCCGACCAAAATAATTAACGGTTTTTCGTGGTATTAATACTTGAATTATGATTATATTATACTATTATAGATGAATTTAATTTTCCAGCTATTTTTAAATACTTTTTATAGTTAATTAGCCCCAAATAGCCCCAATTAATGGCTATCGAGTTTTGCTTATCTGTTGTGAACATCATATATATATAGGTATAACTATACATTATAAATACCGTCATAAACATCGTCGTCGTGCTGTGCTGATTCCTATTACGAAATAGAAGGAATAGATGGAATATAGGCTTAGTCTATTTAGTATTTATGATATTTTAATACTGTCGTTGTAATATCTGCTCATCCATTTTTTGGGGTACTGTATTATGTACAATATTACCAAAAAGTTCTGTGGTAATGTATCAATCTTAGTGTCATCTTAGAAAATGATTATATTTAATTTCGGTTTTTTACCGATATAAATAAGAAAATTATAACAATAACATTTTTTTATGCAATTTAGTTTTTTGATTATCATTATCTTGATCATAATATGTTTTAAACTTTAAAGCAGTTTGAAAAAATAAATATTGAAATGACTGAAATCGACCAAATTAAAGTATATTAAGTTTTTAATTTTTTAATAATAATTGTTATATTATCAACCCACAAATCGCCTAAATAAACAGCTTTAAAAATATGATTAAACAATTGAAACATATGATTTTTAAAAACCGGTTTTAACCGGTAACCGATTCTCAAAAACCTTATCATCGGCTTTTAATCGATTAACGGTTATTATAGTTTTTGAAATATCTTCAAAGAAACGGTTACCGGTTACCATTATATCAAAATTAAACTATAACCGGTTACCGGTTTTAAACAATTTTCGGCTTCTATCGGAGCTGATTACCAACTTTATTAGGAACGGTTTTAAGCCCTGGTTATAACGTATATACTCGTATGTTACCATGCTAAGTGAAAGAACAGTTTTTAACCATTATTATTATAAATCCATTATGACATCGCGGTTGTATATAAAAGTCCGCCTCCTCCATCACGTTTGTTTACAGAGATTAACAAAACCAATTAACCGTTGATTGGTTGATGTTTTTTGATGGGCTCAGTTAATTACATTAGAATTTTGTTCATGAACTTAATATGTGCGTAGGTCGCAGGTGTATTGACAGATATTCGATGCCCCGATGTATCACGATAATAAAAAAATGTATACATTCTGAATAATATTTCATAAATATATTAAATTCGAAATTCAATTACAAAAAAATAATATGTTGCATATTTTTTTTATTATTATTATTTTTATGATTTTAATTTTATTTATACTGAATGCGTAATGCACGTACTGTTTTTGTTAATATTCATACATCTGAAATTCTTCAATGTTATATTTCAATTAAAATACAATTATTTTTGTATTCGTCATGAATGAAATATAATAATTTAATTCTTGGATGTCTTCTAAATGTATTAGTTTTTACTAATCATTGTTTCAAGGTAAAAATAATTGCAATCTATTAACTGTAAAATTACGCCATGCGTTACTGGTCCAATTAAATTCCGGTAGTATGCACTCTATTATTATAATGGAATATAATACAAACTGCATACTTTTTTTAGGCAGTAATACAGCAAATATACGAATGTATATCGTAGTTTTAATTTATCTAGTAGCATTATTAATATAAAATGCTTTTTATTGGCTTATGCTCAAACGAAAAAAATACACTGGCTTTCTTTGTAGATGTTGTATAAATGTTATATATTTTAATAAGTGTTCAACTGACAATATCTTGGTGACATTTTCTGTAGAGAATTTTTTTTTAATTTTCTTTTATTTGTGTGTATATATATACGTATGTTGCAATGCTGGAACTCATTAAATGTATGTTAGAGAACACAAGTTATTCGGGTGTGAATTTTATTTTTTTTTTTTATCAAAAATGGGATATTATTCTATATGTACAAACATCACGTTGTTTCAATAATTAGGACCACGTGGACGATCCAATTAAAATCGCCGTAAATTTTTCGAATGGCAATAATGTAAGATAGAAAACAGTCGTTTACATAACAATAATATATTTTGTTAGGTCAAACTGTACACATGTTTAGTGATCCGGAAGATATCACATACAACCTTTGGGTGAGGTACGGTTGAGTGGAGTTACAATGGTGTATAATATAACATAACATAACGATTATATAATAACGTATTTTTTATCAAATAAAATTAAAGGAAAAATACTTTTGTAGTTTTACTGCACTTGGTTGTTTGTTTTTTTTTCGTATTGTATTTGTTGCAAATGCTCCATTGCCCGCGACGCTCATGAATATGTAACATTTTTTATTTATTTTTTTCCAAAAATGTGGATAAAAAAGTATACAATTACACTGGTCAGTGGTCACTATTTATACCAAATGTCGTAGGGATTGTAATTTAGTATAAAAATGTTGATGACTATGGAGGCGAAATTATAGTGAACTTTTTAAAAAAAAAACCCTAGTACTAGGCACTAACTAGATTCCGCATTTCTAATAGATGTGTTAATTGGTATAGAGTATTATTAACCTATCAACAAATATAAGCGGTAAACCTAAGTTGCTAAGTTGTAATAATTATTTTCGTGTTGACTGTAAATAGCAGGTTCTTAAATTTTGACCCTGTATTAAAGTATAATACCAAAGTCGGGAAAACAGTCATGGTTATGTTTTTCGTTGATAAAAGTCAAACGACGAGTTGCAAAATATTATTGTTATATACATGACATTTGTACATAGGATTCAGTTCATCGTATTCTATTGTTCGCGTGAATAATATAAACACGAATCATCATTGGAAGGGGGAGGGAAGATAAGGAATCTTAGCAATTTCAAGCGACATCACACGATTTGAGCGAAAATCAATAACGAGTAGATGAACAGAAAAAGCGAAATGAGTTTAACAATTTTTCTACGTCCTACTGATCAAAAGTCGAAACAGTCCTCACACATCATATATAGATCTCTATTTATTAAGCAATCTGTGATTTGTAGTCATATTTTGGCCCATGATATTGTGTAGCGGGCAAGGATCGTTTTAACTGTCGTCACCATTGCAGTGTAACAATCCATCACATTTGCCATTGCCAATTAACCGACGTTTCGTAATAAACGTGTACATATTATATATTATAGCAGTCCTATAAATGTCTCTCATCTCTCGTCGTCGTTTCCCACGTTGTGGATAGACGGGTAATGAATGAGTGTGCACTAGTGTGGAGCTAGGGTTTGTGTGTATATGTGTGTATCCTTTCACAATAGATGCAGTCGTATAAGAACCAAACAATAAAAAAGAAACCTAATGACCTTTATTATTTTACCACGTTTTTTTTCGATTTTTTTCTCTGCTCTTTTATTGTCATCTTATATGTATACATTATTCTGTTTTATGAGTTTCTTCTTTGACATTTCTCCCTTCTACGCTCACCGTTGTATGATTAATATTTATGTTTCAAAGGCTTTATCTACTAATGATATTCTTTGGTTTTTTTCCTCCCATCTAGTCCAATTCTCACTGAACGAGTATTGAAACATTTTTCAACCACGATACTGTTGAAATGTTGAATACTTAATTTTATACATTACACTGTGTATACAACTGGTTATATTTAACACTCACCGATGTGTTCTATTTCGTTTTTGTTTTCCAACAAAGTCATGACGATTCGTGGAACGTCAATAGACTGCCGTGTTTTTTTTCCTTTGTCGAAGATGTACTTTGGTTCGTTTGTACATTCAGACTGGCGTATCAACGTGATTTTTCCGTTAATAATTTAGTACCTTTTAGCCTTCCGATTTTTGGAAATTATTTTCATATGTAAAATGTAAATATCCTTTTGAGATTAAAAAATATGTTCATTATCCCCTCAGCCCGTTTTTATTGTTGACTATTTGTGTATCCATCAAATTTGATTTATGTATTTTAATCAATTTATTTTTTTTTTATTTATCCAATAGCTTCTTTTTTTTAACAATTCTAGTTTGGGATTTTTCTGAAAATTCAATGTACCTGCACCAACACATAAAAATTCTTATTTATTTGTATAATAATCATAATAAATACGAGTTGAGACTGAGAAAATGATGTGAAATACTATCCACACTTATGCGTATGCATTCATATTAATTTTATACTATCTTTATTAATTATTCCAGGGTTTTATCTTTATGCAATTATTATTTATACACTATTATTATGTATGATATATTAATGTTGATCAATGTTTTCATAAGTATAAGTTTCCTATGTAAATTTAAAATTATAATTACAATATTGTAACGAAGTAATTATTCGCAATACTCTAATAGCTGAAAATTGGCAGACTATTAACGAGTAAATAAATGTATGGAAACACTGTTCATTGATAGTGATTATTTTCATGCATAATATTTATCCACGTGTTCTTCCTATATAACTGAACTATTTCCATGACACTCTACTATAAATAAAGATTTGTTTCATCTCTTCATCTTAATTTTTTTCACCGTGGTATTTTGTTTGTCTTGAGAAATCTTAAAATCGGATGTTGGTCTTTCTGTGATTGAATTATAAACGAATAAAATGATAAATGTGGCAATCTGAGTATAAGTATAACAGTAATATTTCAAATTTATGCTGGAACTCGGAAGCCAAATAAAACATCGATTCTCGGTTTGTAATTTTTTGTTAATTATTTAGAACAATAAGAATAATTGTGATTCTGGTTGAATAATTATTTTCGTTATATAGTTTAATTTTAATGGATTCGAAGGATACCTCATAAGTGCATTGGATAATTTAAAAATTTTGTGTCTGAGTGTATGTCTTTTCTGTTATAAAATATATAGGCAGCTAAATATTTTATATTATACGTCTTATTTGGTTTTCAATATTTCAATGTAATTGTAGTAACATTTATGTTAAGTTTGCACAATGTTTTTAATATAATATATATGTTAATTGCTTACACAATTAAAATATTTACATAATGCTATTTGATACGATAAATTATTTTCGGTTTGTTCATTTTCACATAAAAAATTGTCATATTGGCTATTTTTACGAATCGTAAATTATCGTAATATAAAATTGATATAACTTGTATTTCATACTAGACTAAATAAATTATGCTATTGTTTTTTCCTTAATTCATTTTACATTCAAGCTTATTATTTTATTCGTGATTAAAACTCGATAGCTCTTATTTTCCGTTTACTATGTATATATTTCAAAACAACAAATAATAGTGAGGATTCATTCAAAATTATTTTTTAACACAAACTAAATAGTTTCAGGAGAGCCAGCTGGACAATAATTTATTTTTGTTTGATTAGTTTTGTTTTAACTCTGTTATAGATCTGTTCATGCAACAAACAGAAAAATATAATTGTTCCATACGTATTTAAATTTAAATTTTTTACTGTGTATTAGTTGTGTAGAGACGTGCGTACCTTAAAGCCAAGACGGCTCTAATATTTTCAGGTGATTAAACGTGGGAATAATACGAACTGGATAATTTTGTCTACTATTATTGCAAAAAATCTTTCTGATAATTAATTCAAGTTATACATAATTTATAAATCTGTTTTCGTACCGGTCATAGTGTTTAAATAGTGTAATTCAGAAACAATTGAGAACAACTCGTTCCAGCTTGCTGTCGAAAACTTTGTAGGAATAATAATATAATTATATAAACCACTTTAATATTATTTTATTTCTGTTTATTTATATTCTGGGTTTTTGTGTAAAATCGCTAATAGTGTAATTATAATATTTTTAACAACATTAGATGATTTATTTTTATAGTTTATTCTTTCTTTCCTTTTTTTTTCTTATAGTTTAAGATATTTCTTTACGATGTCCCATTAAAGTAATCATTTCGTTACAATCATTATTTTACTTGATTTTTCAGATAATATATATTAGTTTCAAATAAAAATTTATAAATTTATTATATATTGTAATATTATGATATTGTATATTGTTAGTTATAACATATTGTTTAAATTTAATGATAAATGTATGTTGGTTTGTATTCCACTCCTTTGGTTTTCTTTTTTTGATTCTTGTGTATTAGAATGTTATGCTTAATTTTATACGAGGCAGTGTATACTTTAATTTTTTTTAACACGTGATATTAATTTATCTATGGAAGATTAACTCAATTGCATTTGATAGATACATTTAACATAGGTGTATTTTTTTATTTCATTACCAAATCCATTTTTATAATGTACAAATTTTTTTTCGAGTTGAGCCCAATATTTTTACGATACTTTAATTTATTACATTTTGGGCACTATAATTATTTCTGCTATGACACTTAGGTATTTTACTCGAAAATTGATTAAAAACTTTATCAAAACTGTCGATATAAATATATTCTGCCCAAATGTTGTCATGAAAATTTAAAATCAATATTTTGATGTCTTAGTAATAAGTGACACATGTTCTATTAATAGTTATATTATTAGTTCTATTAATATTGTCGGGAGAATTCGATTTATAATTTTGTTAAAATCGTTGATGTGTTAAATATTATATTTTATCAATTTTTATATAATATATAGAAAAAAATAAATGTTTTTCTGTTTATTATCTATCAACTTATTTCAATGTCAATGCGAAGTGAAATCAAAGAATGAGTATAATAATAAAATGGCTATTACCTTATTAACATATGTATAATAATAGACAACGATGGTGACGGTTGTTATTACTTGAATATCACTCAAAAATATTTTCTGATACTATTAATATATTTTGTCATATGAATGTCTGATGAACCTATTAATGGATGTATTAGAATAATTGTTACATACAGTGGCGTATATAGGAATTAATTTCGGGGGGGGGGGGGTTATGAAAAAATATATACTAAATTAAGGTTATAAATTAACTTATTTTTAATAACTATGAAAATTAGAATACATAAATTTAATTACAGGACAAAGTCTAATTTTAGAGGTAGATTTGCAAAATTATTTATCACTTCTTCAGTGTTTATTGAAATACTTCGATGAATTGACATGAGATAATCCTGATAGTCGATTTTCGCTTGTACTATTTCTCAAGCACGACTTCAATCTTTTCAATATCGAAAACGATCTTTCTGATGACGCTGTTGAGACTGGTAAAGTTACTAATATTGACATTAAGTACCATATATTTGGAAAAAAATCAACGGATAGTTTATTCAAAGTATCAATAGCAGATTTTGATTTCTGACAAACCACGGATCATTTGCAATTATTCTGAGGACTTTGTTTTGGACAATTTGCATTTTTTTGATGTGCGAGGATGCACAATTACCCCATACCGGGCAAGCGTAGGTAAGAATTGGGCGTATAATTTGCTTAAAAATTAGGAGAGAGCATTTTTTTCCCATACTAGACAGTTTAGTTTTAATTAATACATAGATTAAAGAAATGCACACGTGGGTCGTACTAACTATAAATTTCGGGGGGGGGGGGGGGTGCCCCCCCCAACCCCCCCCTATATACGCCACTGGTTACATATACTTGATGAGCCAGAAACTCGTTTTAAATGTTTTTATTTTGTTTAGGGCAGATTTTTCTGTTTAATTAAACTTAAAACGAATTATAGAATGATTTTAGGCAAACACTTTCACGGATACATGTTATTAAAGAATTGAAATTTATAATTTATGATTAGGAATTCGAACACATGAAAATCGTGTAGGCTTAGTGTTATCGTCATTAATTTTCATAACAGATGTAAATATCTCTTGATGTCTTTTTGATATTAATGTAACAATGTATATAATAATCATGTAAATGTATTTGATACCATTTATGTGTATATCAATAAGTTGGTGAAATCAATTGGTATTTTTATAGTTTTCGAACTCAATGTTATTTGTTTCATTCCTACAAGAATCTGTGTAATTGAAATTTTAAAGATCAATATAATCCAGCTAGGTTTTATATTATACCCTACGTACGAAGAGGAAGTTCATTTATGACATTGTTATTATCTGTAAAAATAGCTTTGGTGTGTTCAATTTTCTTAGTCTCCAAATGACGGTCACTAGGTAAATAAAAATAACAAACCCTGTCTACCCCCAACACAATTAGTGGCTTGTACTCGTATAGGATCATCATTTTGAACAAGTTTTGATAGAAGTAGAGAAGGAGAGTTGATTTAAAGTATATATTACATTTTGATCAGTAATCTTTATTTTTGATTCAATTTTTATTACCCTCTTGACTACGGGGCATATGGAAAAAATTAAATTCGTCATTTCAAGTGGTTCTTGAATAATATTCAACGATAAATAAATATCTATACGTTTTTGTAATGTTTTTTAATCATATTTTATATCATCATTTTATCAAATCATATTATCTATATTATATATTGTAACAGTATTTTTTATATTATATCTTTTCAATAACCAAAGCTTTAGCAGTTATGATATTATTATTTAATTTGTATTTTTATTTCATTCAATATAAATAATGTTTAAATTTATTATTGTTTCAGGTAAGTCACAGAGTTTAGAATTTATTTGCAATTCTTCCAAAAATATATTTTATAAAATCATTGACAACGTCGTAATGTATAAGCAATTAAATACAATTATAGTATTTAAATTTAATATTTTCAAATAAACCTACAATTTATAATAGTTTCACAATAGTAAGTTTAACAGTTTTACAGTTTTATATGGAATAATGTGTATAATTCTTTAAATTAGTTATGATTTTATAATAGTAGTTTATCAAATGGATAAGTAAAATGTTGTTTTGAATAAATACAATCGAGTTATGAAGAACGCTAATTTTTTTGCACTATACTAAATTTTAGTTTAAGTTTTACCTATTCTTAGAGATTTCATATATATACTAAGTGCGCTACACTTTTAATGCCTGTTTTAGTAATTTTAATCAAAAATGTCTGTGAGTGGCTTTCTATTATTATTATTATTATTATTATTTTTAATCATAGGATATAATCGTTTTTCTCTTACCTGGTTAAAGTCAGTAGCATTTTTTCTAGTGGCGAAACAGTTAGCAATCACAAAGTTTAAAGAATGAAAATTTTTTGGGTAGATCCCGCTTTTATCACTCTATAAGATTATACTTTATTAACATTGTCGTAACTGGATCGAACGAATCGAAATTAGTATTTGACTAAAACTTAGGAAATTTGTGCCAAATTAATTTAACCATGTCATGATTTTTTCTAAGTATTAACCACAAAATTTTGCTGTAATTTGCGAACAAAGGCAAGTTAAAAAAAGAAAAAAAACCACGAAATAGATTGTCTAACTTGAGCAAATATACTTACATGAATATAAATATCATGATGAATGATAAATGTTTTATTGAATATTATTTGTGGCACGTTCGAAACGCACAGTTATTATATGATAGCTAAACATGATCTGTTCTCAAAACAGCCATTCCAAAATTTCCATTTATGATTACGCATTATTCTCGTTTCTAGCTATAGTAATACGTTCTGAAGCGTGACGGAATAATTTCATTCCAAATAATAATTTGTGATGTATTCGGAAACAATCTGAAATTAACACATTTATCTCAAATAAATGATTTTATGATTTGTTCACGGAACTATCACAGTTGGTGCCTATCACACTTATTTTAAATAATTAAAGTTTATAAGATTTTTAGTTTATTTTTTCAACGTTTCAGCAATATTTTTGATTAAATCGCCTTTTTTTTGTGAAAAAAATTAAAATAACATTTACGACGAAATATTAATATTTTTACCTGTGGCATGTTAGTAGTGTTACGTATTGAATATTGTCTCATTTTGTTCGTGCTAATCATTTAGGACAGTTTTAATCATCCGCCTTTAATACTTAAATTTTATTATGATGGGAAAGACAATTATATGATTATGTTTTATGGTAAAATGTTTTATGTATTAATTTAATTGAACGTGCAATGAACTTGAGATCATTTTGCATGGACAAGTAAAGACATATTAGATATACTGAACGTAAAAAACTTTTTCTTTCTTATTATATTTAAATTTCCATTAATATAGTTTTCATTTTTTCTAAAAAAAAAAAAAAATTTCATAATTATATCATAACGGCTTCAGTTAAAGTTATATTTGTAGATTAGCGTCATATAATGTTCTTGTCCATATTTTGATGAGCAATTTTCTAAATTAAGTAATGATTTTTATTCTCAAATCAATTTGCAGGTAAACAAAGGTATTCATACGTGGATACATTTTATTTTTTATTCCTTTACTCGTTTGCTTATCACATAATTATTTTTTTTTATTTGTATTCACAACGCATACGGATTTATAATAAAAACAAAAATTATTGAAATCTAGGTCGAAATATTGTAATAGTATTTTTAGCGAGTTATACATTTGTATTTTTAGCTGAAAAATGATATCCAAACCGCATATTATTTTATTTTTATTCATCAGCTAGTAGATGCATTTTTCCTTTGAAACCCCCAATAGCACTAGAATATAAAGGAACTGAATTCGATTTGCTTTTATTATTATGTATTTATATTTTCGTTTTGAATATTTTTGACCTTATAATATTATCTATAGTTCAATAAATAAGGAATCATAATTTAAATAATAAAATTAATAATTATATATTATTATATAATCGCAAGACTCATATTATACAATAAATGTTTTGTTTTTATTTAATAATTTGAATTTAAATTTTATCTAAATAATAAATGCGGTTGTATAAAAAAAAATTAAAATAAAATAACAGATAAAATAAAAAAGTTATGCATAGTAATTATATTGTTTTATTTATTTATTTATTTGTTATCGGAAAAACAAATGTTTATACATCACCAAACAATAACATTATTAATAATAATAATAACAACAAACATAAGTGCTCTGCTATTATAATCTCTCTTAAAAATCTTTTTCCACGTTCTACATAGGTAATAACAATAATAATAATTTATGGTTTATTGATTCGCTCTCCGAATTATACAATCCAGTGAAGCTAGAAGCCCACATCTCGAACAATTATCAGAAATGTAATTTGTTTTGTTAACTGCCTGTAGGTTTGTGTCTGTTTATACAACAATGTTCGAGCGTTCGGTCTTGCGTACACATACAGCCGGGAGGTGCGTGGTTTTTTATTATCTTATTCTCTAGAAGAAATATGATCATACACTCGCTTACCCGGCAAAGGATTACGCCGTAGTGAAAATCAATTATCTTAAGGGATGAATTCTTGTAATTATTTATACTTTCAAAACCATCAAGTAGGTCATGTCACAAGAGTAAACCATCGCGTGCGCATGTATGTATAAACGGTCAGTATTGATTTTCCGCAGTTTTATCTAATAAAAATTAAAAAAAAAAAAAAACGAAAAATCACCCACTACCGACGTGAATATATCAGTTACTCACTGTCAACAGAAATATTAGTTGAGTAAAAATTATTTGTGTTTAAGAGACGGACTGCAAATTTTTTACGTTTATTTTTCATTCGGTTAGCGATGTGCGATATTGTTTTTGGTTGGGCCCTAACGGTGATTAGTGTGTTTTAACTTTTGTCTATTCGTAACACGAAACATTAGGTAGTTATTTGTATGAATGTATTTTCAAACATACATAAATGCAATAAACACGCTATTCCATGTTTCTGATTGTAATTTATGCGATTTAATTAGCTTTGGAAAAACAATACGTTTTATCATCGCACATCGAAATATTTTATCTCGAATATAATGTAATTCATTGGTTTACGTGTTGAATTATGTTCGATGAATATGTGCAGTTATTGGAAATCATTTTATCTAGCACCGCAGCACACAGTAGTGTTATTATGTTGAATAACCACTTGGAGTTTCTTAGGTAGTTTGATTATAAACAAAAGTTATTATATAAATTATTTGTATGTATACAAAATCTATATATATATATAAAAATTTCGTGTCACGATGTATGTTCGCGATAATCTCCGAAACTACTGGACCGATTTTGATGAAATTTTTTACACCGTGTGTAATTTGGTCCAACTTAAAATATAGGATAGTTTTTTTTCAAATTTTTTAATATTTTAAATATTTTAATTAACTTTTTAATAAATGTGTATAATTGCATGGTGTATTTCGGTGTATTTCTATCACCGGAAACATCGATGAAAATTTAAACGCCAATGACATCGGAACTGCATGTATTTTACTTTCAAGCTACATCGGCAGTCCACGGAGCATGCAGGAATACATACAAGATGCGATGACTTATGTACGTCATTACGGTCGACCTGATTTGTTTGTTACATTTACGTGTAATCCAAATTGGGAAGAAATAAAAAGTTTGTTATTACCAGGCCAACAATCAATACATCGTCACGATATCGTTACACGTGTGTTTAAACAAAAGTTAAAATCTTTAATTAATTTAATCGTAAAATATTCAGTTTTTGGTAACACACGTGGCTGGCTGTATTCTATTGAGTGGCAAAAGCGAGGTTTGCCTCATTCTCATATTTTGGTTTGGCTTGAAGTTAATCGCGCCGTCTCGAGTTTTGTTTGTTATTTTTATTTATACAGTTTAAAAATTTATACATGCTAAAAAACCAACTAATACGCGGGCAACGCGTATTATATATATAATACATAGTAATTTGTTAATGGTATAAAGTTAATATCAACATTTTATTTTAATATCAAATAATATTATTGATTAAAATGCTCCCTATTTTATTATATTTAAAATCTTTCATAATATTATATTAACATTTTTTAAATACTTAACAAAACGTATTTTGATTTTTAAATATAAAAATCAAAAAAATCTGCAACTTTAATGTAATAGACTTTTTGAAAAAATTTTCTGAATTCAGTTAAATATATAACTTTTTCCATGCATTTATATTTCAAATGTAATAATTGACTAGCATGTATATCGATAATATTTCTGAATATGAAAATGTTAATATGTTACTGAGATCACCAAGACTGTCGATTCTTTCGTTTAATTTAGTTTTTTATTCATTTTTTTTAGAATATTAAATCATCCTTAAGATGAATATTTTGGGTGCGTCATTTAATGTATTAATAAATAGTACATTAAATTCTTCACTATATAAGTCGTTTTATCAATACAGATTGAATATTGAAAAAACCATGGATGCTCTGATGAAATTCAATATTCACTTTTTCTGTTCTGAGAAATTGGTATAAAAAATGTACCGCGTGCATTATTTTTCCATTATCTTTACACGTGTAATACTTATGTTATAATCATATTCGTAAGTCATATGTTTCTGCGTGAATAGATTTTTGCCGTTGCTTCTCTTGGAATCTTAAACGTGAAGGATTTCAAGGTTCACGTGTACCTGTGTCTGTTTACGCATAAGCAATATCAACCGGATCATCACAGTGGTTCGGATAAATTCCACCTGGGTCCGACGGTGTATCTGATGTTATTAACATTTCTATTAATAATCTAAAATTGTTAAGATGTGTTTTAAGCTGAGAGTCGAACGCGTGTGCAAATTACCACTCAACGCAGATTATGGTTTACTTGTTTGTGTATTATACATCTGCTTATTCGCATCCACGTCCGACTTACGCATTATTCATCTCTGCGGCTAACCGCGGGCTGATACCGCGTAATAAATAATATCGATTTCTCGAATCGCTTCTCACTGAAAATTTGTGATTTCGTCGCAGATTAGTTACGTCATTGTACACACACGTACATATTACATATTACGTACATATAAATTTCTTGCCCAGACGTGTGTTAACGTTGATGTTCTTATTTTACCGTATTGTGTATAATATAATGAAACAAATACTATTAACTTTTTTAAATAAATTTTTAAACGGAATTTTTTTTTCCCGTATAATAAATATATATATATAGTCTTTTTCATTTTGAATTATTTTGTGGACAGAGCGTTGTAATATAAAGTCGTCTTTAGATTTGCAGCCGTAACCGTTTTGAAAAGTATAGCAAAATACGTAGTGAATACCACTGGTCGTATATTTTCTTATACGCGATCTAGAAACACGCAAGACCATCGTTTTTTCTTTTTCTTTTTATTTTTTTTGCCACGAATTGTGAGTACTATGAGGTATAGAAATGCACATGCCGGTCATCAGTTCTCTGAAAACAATAATCCGAGTCGTGTTATTTGTTATTCTAAAGTTTATTTATTTTTTTAACTTCTATTTATTTTATTGATTTTTAAGACATATTTTTCATTTGTTTACCTTCCAATATTATTTCTGTATTCTGTTTACATGATTTTTACCGTTTTGATTATCTATTTTATCTTTGAAATAATAAGTATTTCATGTATATTTATTTCATCTGTATAAAAAAAAAATCATCATTGAGAGTCTATCGGCACTTGTGTACAAAAGTACAGAATAGCAATTAAATGTATACATTAATAAAAACCGGATGAAATGCAGAGATGCACATGTGTTGTTGTTACAACAAATTTAGCCATGGTAAACATTCAAAAACTGCATTACTAATCGTATATTGTAACATTTGTTTCATTTATTATCTTTTATTTTTAACAATCATCACTGGTTATTTTGATATTGTATTTTTTATATTTATTTTCGATTATTTAATAATCATACCGTTGTGAGCGATATTCGTTTTAGAATAACATTTGAATTATAATAGTTGTAATTATAATAGCTTTTCGCATGAATAACGAAGAATTTTTGATAAATGAAAAATATGCTACGTTTAACACGATGTGTCGTCAGTTTTTAAAATTCCTCGATTTACATACGTACATTTTTATCAATTTAAAAATCGTGTTTATCGTTTGTCATAATACTGTTTTCAGTTGAATATTTAATTTATGGTGCTTAATTTAAGGATCATTCTTAGTGCTAAAAATATGCATAGTTGTAAAAATGTTTATGAAATTAAGAGCTGTGTATACAGATATAATTAATAATAATAATACCATAACAAAATAACTACATCTCCTGAACAATACGTACTAAACCAAGTTTACACTTAATTTATATATGTTTCTAGAATCAGTTTCATGTATTTAAATTGTATTTTTGTTATATTTTTACGGCCTATTAAAATTATGCTTTTGTACTGAATTTATTAAAACTGAAGTATCACTAAATCTGTAAATTGCTTAAAATAGTGAAGCCTATTGTGCGTGACTGTAAAAGCATACGAATGATTCAATTATCGTACATACTATTATTTTTTTAAAATTTTTTTCTGTTTTTAATTGCCTTTCATTTAATCTGTGTTATTTTTTTATATTTTACTACATTAACGTACTTTATTTTTTCAAATAGTTAGTATTCACCTTTTCTATTTATTGTGTATTCACGAAATGCAAATATTCCATTCAATTTAAAATATATTATTATTCACATAAATTATTATTGAAAAAAATTTTAAATGTAATCAAATTATAAACTGGAAATTTAATTATTATGATGCGCTATATTTTAACTCTAATTTTTCGTATTAGTAACAAAAAATGTATATCCCTTTTCTGAACACCCCTTTTTTTTCCACTACATGAAAATTTATAATAATTACGTTATAATTACTTTTTACTTACATACATATTATATTTATACGCATTTAATCAAATTAACATTAAAACCAATGGTTGTATAATGTATAAAGTGTAAGTACTTACCGAAAACAACTAGTTTAAGTAAAATAAATTAAATTGGATATAGTTATATTTTATTTAGTTTTTTTTTTATTTAGCAAAATCCATATTAATTTTTGATTTAAGTTAAAAACTATAATTTATGGTATTTAAAAAATGTCGGATGGTAAAATAAAAAAAGTTGGGAAACATTACTTTGTATTTATATATTTGAGGCACACGCAATAAGAAAAACTTATAACTATAATAAATGTGAAAGTACTAATATTTATATGTATTTAGTTTATAAGGGATACAACAATGAATTTGCGTGTAACTGTCTGTGGGTTTGAACTTTGACAGCTTGCAAAAAGCATACCATTCTTTGTTAACGATTAATAGAAATATTAATGAATCAGCTTTTGTATTTTTGTAATCGAAAAACAAAACTGGATTAATCTGTCATTATTGTTGCACTAATTTACCTTTGGATATTGTTTTTCGTATTTTTCGTTACACATAATTTACGGGTATATTTTTTATTGTTAAATTGATCACCGTATTAATTGATCATCGAAAAAAAAGGTGTATTGAAATCGAATGGAATCGCTGTTGTTATGTTTGTTGGTACGCTGTAGTTGAATTATTGTTTGAACTTCGTTCTAATTAATATTTTTAAATAAGTTATAACGCTAGACGGGGAAATCGTGTATTTGCTTGCGTATTCAATATGACTGTACCAACTATATTATTATACACAAATATGTAGCTTATGTATATTTATAGGGTATACTCGTGGGAGCAGAGTATAATATAAAATCCCCTCTTGACTTATTCGGAAAATAAGACGATGACCAAAACCACCTCCCCTATAACACAGTAATAACTACAGCTGTATGAGTAGTATTTTTTGTAATATAATTGTATTGGGAATTAAATTTTTAAATGCGAAATAAACACGTATTCTATGCATAATATGAATATGAAAAAAAAAAAAATATATTAATTATAATTTTTAATTAATGAATACAATTATTATCATTTCAGATTCCGAGCGATATATTTTAGTTTTAAAATGTTGGTATAGGTAATCTGATTTTATCTTATTTTTGTAGTTTAATTTTATGCTTTAAATCAACCTAGTCGATATATTAAAGAATGAAAATTTCTCAAAAATGTTACTTAGTGGTTATTTATAATTATCAAGTAGTTTTTCCATTATAATAAAAAAACTGAAAATAAAACCGTAGAAATTATCTGTCTTAAACATATATTACATGTTCATTTTGAAAATAAAAGCGATTTAATATTTATATATTTTTATTAAAAAACAGATATAAATCTGTAGTTGAAATAAGAATATAGATTTATTGATAAAATATATATAAATTATGATTTTTTTTTTTTTTTTTTAATTGAAGAGCTCATTTCGGATAAGGTTTTTGGCATTTGATCGATTCTCTAACTTAATAAACATAGGAGTTATAAATTATTATAAATATTGGCCCGTTACGTAGACTTGGTTACATTACTAGCATTCTGGGTTTCCACCAAATTGCATTAAATTTTGTCACATTACTAATTTAATAGAACTGTGGGAAAATCACAAAGATAATATGTCATTAGACATTTTGCAGCAAGAAAGGCACCGTTCTGGAAATCGTAATTTAGCTGTCATTCCATATATTTTGAATAAAACTTTAATATTAATAGAAAATGATCTTCTGAAAATATCTGAAAAGAAGCTGTCTGATTTTAACATGGAATCACCGTAACAAACTGATGATAATGTTAGTAATTTTCTTAGAGATAGGGTTTATATTGCAAAAACTTCTTATGATTATGATACACTTTCAAATTATATTCAGGAGAATGAGCTGAAGTTAACAAACTATCAACAAGTTGTTTGTAATTCTATTTTACAAAGCATATTGCAAGATACTGGAGAATTATTATTTCTTGATGCTCCTGGTGGAACTGGCAAGACCTTCATGCTGAATATCTTGCTTGCAAAGCTACCTATGCAGAGAATAATTCCATTAGCAGTCGCTTCTTCCGGGATAGCAGCAACATTATTACAAAATGGCAAGACAGCACATTCCGCTTTCAAATTACCTTTGGAACTTCAGACTACCGAACGCCTAGTTTGTAGTGTGAAGAAATAAAGTTCTTTGGGTAAATTATTAAGGGAGACACATTTTATTGCTTGAGATGAATCAACAATTGCGAATAAAGGTAGTTTTGAGGCATTTGATAGAACGCTGAGGAATTTTAAAAATAATGATCACCCAATGGGTGGAGTTATTATTATTTTTGCTGATGACTTAAGACATTATTGACAGTTAGAGTTAGAGTTGCCAGTTAGTTAAAGCAATGAAATCAACGCCTGTCTAAAGTCATCATATCTTTGGTCTTACATAACATTTTTGAGATTAACAACCAATATGTGTTTACACCTTGGTGGTGATAATAATGCCGAGCTCTTCTCACATCATCTTTTGAAAATTGGTGACGGAACTTTTCAGAATGATGAGGATAGCATGACACACATAAATTCTACATTTAAGATTTCGGTTTTTGATCGAAATAACTTAATCAACAAAGTTTATCTTGAAATTTCTCATCTTTTCAATAAATTTAATGAATGGCTCCATGAACCAATTTTGCAATTTTGGCCCCTAAAAACGACACCGTCAACATCATAAACGAAAAAGTTCTTTACGTGTTCGAAGCTGATAAAAAAAAAACTATATTTCCATAAATACACTTACTAATCAAGATGAAGCTATAGATATCCTGATTGAATTTATTAACTCATTTAATCCATCAGGTCTTCCCCCGCACAAACTTGATTTAAAAATTGGTGCGCCTATTATTCTCATGCGAAATTTAAATGCTTCTAAATTGTGCAATGGAACCAGATTAAAAATATTATCTTTGATAAAAAAACCTTATTGAAGCTGAAATTCTTACCGCCTCAGTGAGTGGTCAAATTGTATATATCCCAAGAATACTAATGATAACAAACGAGTACCCCTTCGAATTTAAAAGTGTCCAATTTTCTATTAAACTTTGTTTTGCTATCAATTAATAAGGCACAAGGAAAGGCAATGAAATTTACAGGAATTGGCATCAGCAGTCCCTGCTTCACTCATGGACAATTTTATGTTGCCTGCTCCCGTATAAGCTCAAAAAAAAAATTTATACATATTTGCCTCTGGTGAAAATACTATTTGTTTATAATTGTCTACTAATTGTTTATAAAGAAATATTTGTTAATTGGTAGTTATGTAGCATTTTTCTAAAATAATAATAAAAATTACTTTTCAAAAAACGCAGTTTTTTTTTTAAGATTAGTTTATAACGCGAGGTATGAGTTTTATTAGTTGTCAGCTTATTTTAATTTAGATATTATGTTGAATTAACCGCTTTCTTTCGTTGTATTTTTTATTTTAATACGCATGCGTTAGCTACATTTTTATATACATCAGACAGAGAGAGTTGTCATCTGCACATGCGTATTAGAATTATCAAAATTAAAAATTCGACGAAAGAAAACGGCTATCACTTACAGTATAAACACAATTTTTTCCCCGAGCAATGCCGGGCAATTCAGCTATCTATTTATATGTATAAAAATATACTGCTAATATTATCATAGATACGTAACGAATTTAACACACGGTTAAAAACATATAAGAGGTAGGCTTTTTAACGGGCTACGAAATGTACGGGTTCAGCTAGTATATGTATATATATATGTAAAATATTTAAAACTCGTTTTGTCATCTATATCGAGATGGTCCAAGCTAACAGTAAAATAAAAAAAAAAATTAAACACAAAGTCTATTAGATAATAATTAGCATATTATTTGTAGTTAGTATTGATAAATACGTATTCACTAAAGAAATGAATACGTAATACGTACCAACATAACTATGTGCGGTTTATGTGTGTACTGAAACTGATAAGTGTATTCAGTATTTTTATTCAATGCGAAGTGTGACAGTCTCAGAGGATCTCAGAACCCTGGATTTTATATACGTTAAACTAAGCCCGCGTTGTTCTTTCCTCATTCTATATTTATTCGTATAAATAATCCCGAACGAGGCGCATTATTGAAGACGTACAACAACCTTCAATCTGCATGGCGATAAATAATCATATCAGAATTTCTGAAACTTGGAAGTTTGTCCCGTTATGTAGTATGCATAAAGTGATATTCTCACATGCCCGATTGCTAGATCATGATCGGAACGGTAAGTAAATCGTTGTTCGAATTATGAAATCGTGGAATCAGTGCGTCAGCGAATTGTGCAATAAGCGGTGATGAGCCCACGGTTGTCATTTTAGTACAATGGAATACATCGAAACATGTGCGATGTTCTGAAATGCACGTTTAATTAGTTTTATGTTTGTGTGCGTCACTCGTTTAGATCTACGGAGTGTCCGTTATTTATGTGATGATAAAATAGTCGAACATAACTCTTGATCCCCGCCGCCTACTCACCATCCACTGACCCCAAGCAATTCTAGATGTTGAAAGCCTCCCCATATGTAAACATATTTTTCTTTTCCAATACTGAACTTTCGAGTAAGTTGTTGCCATAGATAGACCGTACGGTTGTCCTCTATTAATATGAAATCATCTCGAAAAGCAAAGCATATAAGATGTGCGGTGACTTTGAGTGCTTTTTGGGCATTCGGATTTATTCTAAAACCTTTCTTCTCTCGTTTCTTCAATATTATTCTCGGTGTTGAATTTACGCGCCTTGAAGATTTTCAATCTGTACAAGAAACACATCGTCGAAATTTTATCTGGTATATTCGTATAGACCTTGGAAATAATTTCCAAAATGTAAAATATCCTTAAATATAAGAAAGTAAATAGTTGACAAAAATGTTTAGTCCGTTGGAATTATTATATATTGGAATATAATATAAAAAGTTTTCTCCTCTGTTGAGAGTTGAATTATCATTTGGTCCCTGTCGACCTTAATGGTTTTATCTTATTTATCGGCAAGGTTCAAAAAAACTTTTAGACCATATCCACCGAAAATCTTGTTTGAAAATAACAACGTCGGAATACGTCTTCATTGTAAAATCATTAGAAGCCTTTCGTTCGTGGCTACCTTGAAATCTAAATTTGAATATTTTATATTGGTATTCCATTTTTGTTTTACGTACTCACATTAAAACTCGCATTACTACATAATGTATAAACTGACGTATGGTAAACTGATAAAACACTTTTGCTTCGTACCATTCGTCATAATAATATTTCATTCGTTGTTCTAGCTTTTACGAGAGTATAGTATTACTATTTTAAAATGTTGATTATAACACGAATATAATAATGTATCATATATTAAGACGAATAGTTAAAAGTCTTCAACCACGTATTATGATGTATATTATACGTGTTACGGTTAAGTATATTAAATAACTCATCCACTTAATTCGTATTCACATTGAATTCTATTAAATTAATATTATTATTATTATTATGATTATTATTTTTATTATTTTGTTTGAGCGTATAATATAATGCAATACCCGCAATTCACCTCAAACCTTTTTGTCCCGACGGGCTTTACTTGGCTTTACCCTCGATCAATAGCGTGAAAGGTTAAAATTATATCACGCTTTTATTATTTTCAATTTTAGTCTGTCTTAAATTCTAATTTATACGTACGTCTATAAATTATATAAATGATGACAAATAAAATTTGTAATTTGTTAGACTCTGAAATTATGGAGTGTGGTATAACCCAAGTATTTTTGATCGATTGATCACATTTTGTGATATATTTTCTGCTTCTACTTCTCCAAAATGAATAATAATAAAAAAAAAAATGACCGATATTGCTTAGTATTAATTTAGACTTTAAATGTTATATATTTTTGTTATATATCACCTGATCGTAATGAAAAAATATCTTACAAAACATTTGTGTTTACATCGATATTTTTAGTACGCTTATTTCTCACGATGCAATTAAACTTATCTTGCTTTCCATCTTATTTTGAAAACAAAGCTACCAAAACCAATTCATACTCTACAGCTTGTATTTTAATGTTTATTTTTAATTTTTATTCAGTGTCATTAAGTTATTATAGCTGAGATTATCGTGCCAAACCGTGTTCAATATACTATACAATAATTAAAATATTATTAAAATATTTACTCATTAAAACCTAAAACTTTAATCCGTGCATTTTTAGAATTAACTATACTATATAATTACCTTGTTATTCTATAGTTATAATATTTTATATATTCTCTGTTAAAAAAAAGTTATACTTTAAATTTTTAATTAATAATATATATTATATATATATATATAAGTATTATTATCGTTTATTTTTAAAATTCATATCTCAGATTTGTTGTCATTATGCAAATTAATTATGTTTATTTTGTTCATAAATTGAATAATAGTGTTATTGTCTTAAAGGTTTTTTTTTCCGGCTTTATGTTCCATTGAGGAACTTCACTGCCAAAACTATCTCCTCCCATTTCTCTCTATCCTATGCTGTATTTTGCTAATCTCTTTTAATTTCTTGGGCTACCTCATTCCATATATCATTTATGCTCTCTATTTATCTTCTTCGGTCTATCCTTTGGTCTTCTTAATTTAAAATTTAAAATTTTTTAATTTTAAACACAAAAAGTGGGAAATTTATTTAAATATATTATTGTTAATAATATGTTGTATTAAGAACTTAATGTTTTATCGGTATTTTGTATAAGATCGCTCAAATATCAAATCCACTCGTTTATATATATATATATATATATATATATATATATATATATATATATATTACAGTATTAAATTAGTGAATAGTATTAAATTAACAAATTTTCTTAAACTATGTTTTTGAAAATTCCAATTTACATTTATATATTTGATAAAATATCTCATTTCCTTTAAAATAAATAATATGACTATGTATTTATTACGATAAATATATTAAAATTATTGACTCATCATTTTTATATAGCAATAAAATATTATCAACTAAGTCAGTAACTACATGCAGTCAGTTTCTAAGACACTGAAGTTAGTAATTTAAGATTTACCTTCGCGTATATTATACTAACCATTCGAACTACCTTACAGATATAATTCGATTTTTTATTCAGAATTTATGTAATACATCTCTTTATTTTTCTGTGCGTCCGTGCGTTAATCATTTCCGGTTTTAAAATATTGAATATTTTAGAGCTATTGCATTCGTTGCTTATTCATTTCTCTCATTTTTCATTTTCGGGCGGACAAAGAAAATGTTACCTTAAAATAATTAACACTATGAACATCGTGTGTCTCTGTAGTCAAGAACAACACATTCCTTTATATAATAGTTATATACTACTATTATGAAATCTTCTTAAAATGATTCGGTGCGGAAATAAAATCTATATTTTTTAAAATACGGTCCAATCAGTGATACGTTATGATTTCTACGAGAAAGATAGATGTGTTACAGGTAAAAGGGGTGTGGATGAAAAATTAAATTTAAGAATTAGTCTGCTTTAAGTTATGTAGAATATTATTCATAATGATCTTCAAGTTCTTTATTTCGATTCGAATTTCACGTCCAAAAATGTCTGTAATGATCGGTAAGTACATTATATTACTTTAGTTTACACACGTGATAAATAGTTTAGGATTAAAAATAAATTATTTCCCTGGTAAAAGTTGTCATATTTGTTTTCGTTATAGCAATCATTACTAATAATTATTTAAATAATTAATTATTTGGAGAAAGATGTTATATCTACAAACATATGTTCTGATGAGTATAAATAAAAATATATTGCATACTTTACACTTATATTATTGATACGAATTGAAAATTTTTATTCAATTTATGTTTTAATTGTTTGTTTTAGTCTGAAATGTCTTATCTAATATTTAACACAATTTACTCTCAATTTTTCGGCTAACTTAAATAATAGTTAATAATAGATTAAATCTGGACTGCTAAGAAAGTCATAATTTTAAGGTATGTTTTCCTTTTATGTTAATTATTGCTTTTCTTTGTTATGAATTTTTTTATCGAAGATTTTTGCAGTACTTGCATTTTTATGATATTAATAACTCATAATGCTCAATTAGCCAAAAAAAAAAAAAAAAAAAAAAGAGAAAAGGAAAAGTAATTAAATCGACTAAAAGAGCCTAACAAATAAAAATATAGGTTATTCTTAAATTAATTTTAGATTGGTATTTTTTTTTTTTGATATTATCATTTTGACGTTTTTAATTTTTAAATGATGTTGACTTGATTTCCGAGATAACTGAAATAGAGATTAACATAAAATACAAGCATAATAACCTTTTTTTTTTCATTATGACTTTAAGTTAAAGTCGTGGGTTTTAATATTTTCAGCTAATACAATTTAAATATTTGAACATTTATATTGATTTGCCCAGGCGCGGATCCAGAGGGGGTGCTAGGATGCCATAACATTCCCCCTTGGCATTATGCTACCTGGTTAAAAACAAATATTTTACACCATACGTATTTTTCAGTAGGTTGAGTACGTTATATTAAATTGGTTACAAATAAAACAATTATTTTTTTTTTTATAAGTAATTTTTCCCTCAACAATACTGATAAGTGATAACCATAAGTTGTATTACGCTGTTTAAGAGGACGCCACAACGGTCATTTTCAGGGGTAAAAACACTTCCACGGAAAACAAACAAAACGCCATCAAAAAGTGGTTTTTGAGTAAAAATACTTTTTATGAAACTTATAGAGAACAATATTTTGGAGGGAACTTCATCGGTGTTTTTCGAAATATTAAATATTAAAAAAGATACCTAATAAACAGCAGAGTCAGGGGTTAAAGTGAGGGAAAACGCAGGGGACTTATAGTCCCCCTACTTCTAATGGTGGTTAAGAAGGGCTCCCTTTAATAAATTATTCGTAAGGTATGCTGGATTAAATTTGTGTAATTTGTTATTATTAAAAATGTAGTATTTTTTGTGATTTAATGTTTTTATAAAATTTCTCATTTTAAGCTATGAGCAGAGCGGTATCCACTTTCTCACCTTTATTATGTTTATCTCTTTAATAATATAACTCGTTATGAATTAATTTTTTGTTTAAATTGTTATTTGTTTATTTTATTTTTTTATTACAGTGAAGTTTTTTTTTAAATAAAGGTATTTGTTTTAGATGTATTTTTAAATTTGTCACTTATGTTTATTCTTTTAAATATTTAGCACATTATTAGGACTAAAAAAAGGTCATGCTATCAGGATGTAGTCAAGACCGTATTTAGTATAGGGCAAAAGAGCATGGGCCAGGGGTGCAGTTCTAAAAGGGGTAGCAAATTTCAATACTACTATGTAATATTTTTCACGAAATATGAAAAATATGTAGTTAAAACAATTTCATTTGATAATGTCATAGATAAATTTGCCTCTATAAGAGCAAGAAAAGTGCCATTGTAACAATCGTAAAACAAAAAAAATTTGAAGAAAATTACATGTTTTTATAATGTATTGATTATTTTAATTATTTTATTGTTTATATTATAATTTTTTTTTTTTTTTGGTATTTTAAAGTAATACATATAGTTATTAAAATTTATTAGTAATTATTACATTGTATTCTATGTTTTTATACATGATTTATATATCTCAAATGATTTTTCTGTACAAAAATTCAACTTTCCCATGGTGGGGGGGGGGGGAAATACAGTGATTCGCCAGGGGTGCAACGAGACCTCAATATAGATCTGGATGTAGTTTACAGAATACAATTATACCTTAACCTATGTACACTCCATAATAAAATCCTAGATCCGTCCCTGGATTTACCATGCTATTCAAAGAGAAAAAATGTGCTTAAAAGTGTTATATTCACTTTACCTGTTATTATGAGAAATCGATTTTAAAATAGCTTAAGCTATAAATATAAAAATTAAAACGATGACTATTATTATTAACTATTCAAATTTGAAGTCTTAAATTTTTTTAATTATTTTTTAGTCGGCAACTTTTCTCTAAATATTAAGTTTTGCATTTTTGAAAGATAATTTTATTGTAATATTTTATTATATACAATTTGTATTTTTATTTATTTTTATTTATTTCTATGTTTTTTTCTACTATAAATATTGAATGAAGAGTTTTTTTACATACTATAAAATAACGACCCTACAATTTTCTTAATGGTTTATTTCTTTTCTCGTTTCCATTTTTTTTTTTTTTTTTTAATAATTTTCAATCTACTGATATTTTGTGTTATTATTATTGTTTATTTTTTCATGCTAAACGTCCATGACCCGTAACCATATTATTGTATTATAGCATTTTGGAGCTGGGCCATTGGTCTAATTTAATTATAGAATTTCATTATAAGGTTCGTGAAATCTATTAAACTCGAATAAACTAAAATTTTGTGTTATTTACATATTCTTTTTAAACATTTTTTTGCTAGTGTTATTTCGTAAAAAAATTAATCTGTAATTTAAAAAGAGATAATAATTAACAGCTTACTATTGTAAATGCTATTATCGGTTTATAGTGGATTTCGATAATTGAATTATTACGAATATGTATTATTAATAATGTATTTTAGAAATTAAATTAATCTGTACTTATTTTGATAAATAATTAGTTAATAAATAATAGCTAAATGCTTAGCCTGTATTATTATTATATTTGTAAATTACAAATAATAAAAGAAATTTGTAGTATTTTACAAATACTCTCAGCTAAGGATTTATTTATTTATTTCTAAATATAAACTATTTGTTTGTTTATATATCAAATTACGATTATTAACTATTTATTAATTTTTAATTTTAATCTTATTTTTTATTATTTTATTAAATAATTAGTTGTTTTATATTCCAGTTCATATATATTTTTTATAATATCAATATTTATTGATTGAAATATCTACAAAATGTATTTTTTTCCAACTACTAACTGAATGTCTGAATATTAAACCAAGAATCGAATAAAAGTCATCTAAATATTTAATTGTTACTTATTGTAGAAGATTAATAATATTTTAAGATCACTAGAAATTTAGAACAATGGGGATGTTGAGCTGAAATAAATTGTTTTGTCGAGCAATGAATAATAGTTTCCAATGAAACTAGTTACAGTGTAATTAATATATTTAAAAAAATAAAAAATCTGAATAAATTATTTACCTGAATAATGACTAATATATTAAAATATTTTATTCGATATTGAAAAACCAAGAACTCAAACAAAATATAATAATATTTGATATATATATATATATATATATGTGTTATGTTTGTGCATTAATCTAGGTGTTTTGATATTTTATTGTATTTTGAGAACATTTTATTTTTAGAATAAATAAAGGTACATAATTATGTACTAATAATAAATAACAGTTAATAATTAATTTAGTCTTTATTGATTATGAATACTATAACCATTGTTATACTCTAAACAATTGCGGTAGTAACACTTTATTGTTGCAATATTAATTTATTTATTTTTAGTTATTTTTTTTTCACCAACTATAATGAACGAAATATAAACATAAATATTTACATAATTGTATATTAGTATTTTTAAATTCTTAGTGAAACGAGGAATTTATGAGTTTTACCATGGTGTGTTTTTTTTCGTGTCTATGTTCAAAATTTCGACCGGATAGATAACTTAGGGATCACCATCATATTATATAAGATAATATATAATTATATTATATTATCATTATATAAGACGAAAAAGATTAATTTTTTACGCACATATTTTTTGTTTGTACTATTTATTAAAAAACTTAATGGCTTGTATTATGTATTCAATTTAATAGAATGCTATAGTGATAGTATTACATAATTGCCTTTTTAATGAGAAATCAGAATGTATAAATTATAAATGTTTAAACAAAATTTGTTCTTTTGATAAATTAATCAGTCATTTTTTTTTTTTGATTTTACCGTGGGCTTGTATTACTATAATAGATTATTTATTCATATTCAATTTACATTTCGTCCTTGAAATATACGTAATGTACGTAATCATCTTGATGATTAATCTGATAAAAATATGCCAAACTAACCGAGCGACGATTAATAATTTTAATAAGAAATTAGTGAAGTCATTGTACATATGTTTTGATTATTGTTATTTCTATGAAAGTTTTCTAGATGAAATGATAACACTAGTAAAATATGTTTAATCATCTTTATTTTACATAAGTCGAATAAAAACCTAAAAAAAATGGTCCAAAAATGAGTTTTATCATTATTGTTATAATTATAATCAGTATTAATTTTATTAATTTAATTCAAACGTAGTTTGTACAGTAGAAAAATGTTTATTTCGTTCGTCATTGATCCAGCGCGCGCGTTAAATCATAAAGGAATTATTTTGACGCTCGTCGTGTTTTATTTAAACCTTGGAACACCACAGTCTGTAACGTTTCTAATAAAATATCACTACTATTACAACGACGAATCTTGGCACACGGTCACCATTCCCCACAATATCTTCTCTACGTTTTTTTCTACTTAGTTACACGTCTGTTCCGCCGCAGAATTATTATTACTATTTTATTTTCTTTCTGTGCCGAATTCAACACATTATGTGCACGCGTGTGATGATCGAACCCAAATTCAAATCTACACGACAACATGTTGAATGAACGTGCTATATCAACTCTCGGTTGTATTTCACTCACAGGATTTCGATGCCACACATATTCGTTACGATTGTGTGTGCTTGTTTTAACTTGGATCGATGTGACGTGATATGTGTGCTTTACATTAGAGAGCACATATACTGAACATTTGGATTGATATAAAATATACGTCTCATTGTGGTCCAGCCAAATAATAACCTTGCCTGTGGTACACACGAATCTAGTGTTCACGGCCTACACCACGTGAACACAAATTATTGTTATGGTTAATCATTTTCAGACATTTATGACGATAGTGGAGTGCAGAAAATTAATTTCCCTTCGGATGTAGAGTCAGACGACCTGAAACCGAAGTATACCTACCTAGAATATCACTGGATTGATTTATGTCATTACGGAAAGTTGTAGATGCAGAGCTTTATTTCGTTTTATTTTTGATTGGAAAATTCTGATAAACACTGCAATAGTTTTACTATGTTCAGTGCGTGGTTTTTCGAGAGTCTTTGAGTCGTGCACAACTCGACTTATTCGCCAAGTTCATCATTATATTAGAGTCATTCCTTCTTACAATCCTCGTGTCTCGATTAAGGCTGAAAGGATACACTTAAATCGATGTACGTATATATATATATAATAGTGAGTGTGTAAATATGAGAAAGAGAAACAAAGAAAAAGAGAATCTTCTAGAAATTCGTCATTCGCGTGATTTTTTTTTTTTTTTTTGAGAAGGGTAAAAAAGTTGAGGCTTTTATTTTATATCATATTCTCTTATACCTGTTATATTTTACGTCACTCCATAAAAGAGGGTCGAATAAGGAATAACATACACTAAATAAAAATGAACGTCAACTAACTGCATTAAAATGTATAATACAATATACATAGGTTTTTTCTCTTCCCTTGTTCCCTATTAATAACTGGTTTTATACATTATTTCCGATTTAAATTCAAGGCTTCCATTTTATAATTTATTTTTTTTAGAATAAAATTATTCTTATACATTTTGTACGCTATAAACGTATACCGAATCATCTGATTATAATTTATTATTCATTTTACCGTACAAATAAAAATATGAATTCTATTCAGTTTCTTTGCTTTGTACTCGTATTTTCTGCATTAAAACTATAATTTTTTATAGTCAAAAGTTCACAATATGATCAGGGCATTATTAAAAATACTGTGTATCATAGTTAAATTATCTGGTTTTTTTTCCAAAGATGTACTTTCGTAGCACTTTAGAAGTATTCTAAGCTTTCTCATGGCTATTTATTATGTTTAACAATATACTCAGTACTTTTTATTCCTTACTCTTCATTGGTTTTATAGAAATTTAAAGTATATTTAACAGATTATTCGTAAATAAATTTAAAATTAATTAATGAATCAAGAAATTATGAACAATTTATTTATCTTTAATGGACGTGTTATTCTATTTTAAATCTGTGGTTATAATAACTTAAGTTATTAAGTATACTAATATTTATACATTGCATACTAATAATACCACATGATACATTTATTTACCGGCATCTTTTATAATAACGAAACATAATTGTAATTTTTGTTATACTATGTTATTAACATAATATTGTTTTCTAATCTCTTACCAACAGAACACTTTCAATAATAAACGATTTTTTTCAATTTTCTTCATGACAGTTATTATTTGTTTTTTTTGTTTAATAATTAAGAAATTATGAAACTGTTTAGAAAATAAAGATTGGTAAACGATCTAAGGTGAAAACCGTGAAAACTAATAATAATATAAGTGTTCCACTTGAATTTATAAAACTTTTTTAAAAATATATATAATTTATAAAACATTTATAAAATCTTTATAATTTATAATTAAAATGACGTTTATTCTGGGTCCATATAATTTTTGTTTATCAATGCTAATGATAATTTCTTTTATCTCGTTAACCGTTTTCGATAATGTGCTTTACGATTAATTTTCATTGAGTTAACGTTTATTTTGTCAAGCCACTAAACCGATTGTACTCGATCCCCTGATCATACCCATAAGGGATAACTCAGTGATTGCGATTAAAATCAGAGCTTTATAATTAAATTAAAATATTTTTTTTAAAGTTTTCGGAGCTCTTAAAGTGTTATTGACTAATTGGGACGAGAAAAAAAACAGTAATTATATATCGTAAAACTTTCGCGTTCGACGTGTAACGGCAAGAAACGCACAGTAAATCTATGGCCCGCGTCGGCCTTTGGTTCGCGTGACGACTGCGCGTTCGTGTGGTCTTGCCGCGGCTCTTGTCGATCCGCCGAAATCGATTCGTCTTAAACGCGCGGACGAGTATTTGGCGACGGAGAAACATCGAGAATAACCGAGGGAGCACACCATCTCGTTCTGATAACCCGACAATTGTACGGCCGGTCTGCAGACGGTTTGTTGTTGACGTAAACGGAACGGACACCGAGTTTTTCAGGAATTCACATATGTCCGATATATTCGTCAAACTGCATGTGTACCGAAGAACGCGCGACCGTCAAATGCACCGGTGTAGTAGGACATGTACCTCAGGGGGTACCTACTATACTTTTTGGTCCTATCTTAATAAAACGTCTATGTGTATCCATAGGCTATCCAATAAATCATAATGTATAAATAATTAAATAAACATAACTTTAATTGTTTATTCAATAATTTGGTAATTATTCCCAACGAATACGTTGATTTTTCAAATCAATCCCAGATCAAATCCCTTGATTTTCGTATATATTTCTCAGATAGTTTCAATTATTTATTACCATTAATTTTATTTCTACTCTTTGAGTCAATCGTAGCTGTTACACTACCATTGATAAGTTTTTACACGAAAATTATAATTATATTTTTCTATTAGGAAGCATCACTTATTCCTTATCGAATATTTTAGAGTATATTACATTTAATTTGAGCAACATCAGTTAAAATAAGGGCCTCTTGCTCTTAGACTTAAACTGTGCCCCATTTACAATATTTTAGAGGGTACTCGGCACCCCTAAAGCGATTTGTCTCTAGATTTTCGTCTTCAGAAAACAAATATAATTACGTCGAACAGAAGTCAACTGTTTGGAGAGAAGTTTTGTTGGATGCTCAATCAATTAAGTCACCAAGTAAATTATAGAATCATACCACAATGACCTCTGTTTTCATTGTTTTCGTGAGTAACAATGTATTATTTATTTATTCGTTATACCATAGTGTCGGTGAAAAACTATACTCAGTAATGCACTATGCATTAGTTGACTTATTGACTTTTGGGATAAGACAATACGAATCGAATTCCTTAGACTAACACATTTGATAATGTACTCATACCGTGTAAGTGTTTGTGCACATTCAACAATAAGTTTTCGAAAAACGCATCAATTCAGGTACATTTTGTTTCAAAAAATAAAATTCATAATAGTTCGTGTAAAAGTTAAACTGAGTATTATATTTTAGTTTTTTTGAGACGTTTCTTCGTTTAAATAAATATTTTTACTTGCATCCGTACATATTTAACACGGTAGATAAGTACACGCCATGTGGTTTACAAATTTTCATTATTTTAAAGTGGTTTTGGTAGTGTAAGGGGAACATTCCATAAACATAAAATATAACTTAGAAATGTATGTACTATTAAATTCATCAGATTTCAGAAATTTTTTATTACACCACAACCAATATACCTTTAAATGAATATCTATATATACATATATACTCATTGTTCATATTTACGTATATTCAATAGTGAACATAATATATTTATAAATATGATTAGTTAACTCTGTATTATATGTTTGAAATGAACTATGGAAAATATTATATATTTTTAATTACATCATTTTGTTCATTGTGATTATGAGTATATGAATATTTGAGAAAAGTTCTTTTTTTCTAACGAGTTATTTGGATATAAGTTTTAAATCGAATTAATATTATTTGTTGAATAATGTTGATTTTAATTAATTAATTATTTATTAATTTATTTAATAATTTATTTAATTAATTAATTTTTATTAATTTTCTGTATATATATTATGTAAACCGTTTTCTTTATATAATCATTGGCCCAAGGAATTTTGTTTATTTATTTTGTCGTGTTTGATTTTAATAAACCTTCATTTATAAATTAAATCATTGCAGATGTATAAGAATTGTATACTCGGTCGTTTTTGTTTCACAATGATTTTGCATTAGATTAGATTTAAATTTAAAATAATATTAGTTTTCAATGTCGATCGTATGTGGTATATTAATTTTTCCAATATGTAATATATAATCCGTCGAAAAATGCATATTATATTATCATATTTAATTTGTGAATCGACACAACATAGTGGTATTTAAATATAAGTTTTATGTTTCTTTATGATTTATTTTCTTCTTCGTCTACTCTTTCGCCCTTCTCCCAACTATTTAGGGTCGGCCAACTTTGTCCTAAACTTCTACTCGTCCCAATTTCTTACATACCCTACACACAGAGCCGTGTCAAACATTTCAGCGCCCCGGGCCAAAATTTTTCTATGGGGCCACTGAGCACAAGTAGCATATTAAGTGCAAATAAGGGCGCCCACTTTTAAAAAACTACGGTGCCCGGGGGCAATTGCCCCCTTTGATCCCCCCTTAACACGGCCTTGACTACGCACACACCAACAGCCCTCATATTATTTTCAATCGTATCCAACCATTTATTTTTTCATCTTCCTCTTCCTCTTTTCCCATTAACGTTAATTTTCATAATCAATCTTATTGCTCTTGTTTCCTCTCGCCTCATCAAATGTGCAAACCATCTCAAACTTTTTTTTATCATATTTTCTACTACCGATGCTATACCAGTACTACCTCTCACATTTTCGTTCGTTATTCTATCTTCTTTTATTACTTCACTCATCCATCTCAGCATTCTAATTTCCTCAACATTCATTCTCTGTTTTATTCTCTTGTCAACCGCCCACCACTCTGAACCATAAAGCATAGTTGGTCTCACTAACTCCTGTACAATTTACCTTTCAGCCTCATTGGTATTCTCTCTATGTTTTTATATGATTCAACTTTAATAGTATGTAACTGAAAATAGTATTATTTCATGGTCGAAATTAATATTGTTGGTATGCATAACATTTTGGTATTAAATTTTATATTTTATGGATGACAAAGTAATTAAATTACTCGAGTATACAATAGTATAATATACTTATGTATACATTTTTTATATTAATCTTTAATTTTTTTTATAATCTCTAGTTCGTCGAAAATGCATACCTTTTCGGTATTGTAAATTTGTATTTGTACACTTTTTCCAAATCGTCTATATGTGTCGGAAATTAATTTATCTTTAGGTTTTTTTTTTCCGTATTAATCGGAAGTTGAGTAAAATTATTTCACCATTCTGTTTTTCTGCGTGTCCGGCCATTTTCGATTATATATATATATATATATTTTTTTTTTAGTGGGTCTAATATTAATACTTATTTTATTATTGAACATCTATCCAGGAGTATGACGTATGTCATTTTCACTTCAATATATATATTATTTTCGGTAAATTTACTATAATTACACTTTCAGACGAACCTCATACGTTATTCTGTAATAATTATTGGTTTACTAAAAAGATTATTGAAAAAAAAAAAGAAAAAAAAAATGTGAACTGTTTTTGTTGTAATACATTATTAACTTTGCAAAGTTTGATAAATAACAATGATTAAAAAAAAAACTGATGAAAAATCGTATTGTAAATGCATAGTGTATAACAAAGTGAAAGATTGAACTTTTATTGAATCGTTTGTATTCAAAGTAATCACGCCACCTGTCGATCGTAATAAAAAATACAATTTCAGTAGACACCACTATGAAGTACACATTACAATGTCATGTTACTTTATGCGGCTCTCGAAATCTGTATAAACTTAATTATGTACCGATACCGGACTGTAAGATAATCACAATAGTTGATGAAAAATAATTTCGCTCGTTGGTCATACTGACTGATAAATATCTGTCTGTAATATTTTTATTCTCGACTATTTTCTACTGCTTATCCTTTGCGCACCGTTTATTTTATAAAATTGATACGTATAAATGTACGTGTTGCCAATGTGATAAATTGTATAAAATATTATGATTATTATTTTATTTTATTTAATAATCTTGTAGTACACATGAATTTGTGTTCCTATAGGAAATAAACTTCTGGTCATTACGTTTTTTAGGTTATGCCGAATAATTAATCGTATTATAATACGTCAATTTGGTTTCACTACGCATTGTGCGGTGCTTATTCAATCATATCCATTGCGAATAACAAATTTACACATATCTGTTATTAAAACCGCATTGGCGACGGACGAGTTTGGTGTGTTCAATTTATGTTGAATCGTTCTTTTAATGCCCATTATACTGCACACACACATGTTCATCATATATTATTAGCAGTTACCCCCACAGTATTACACTGAACAATATTCGTGTTCATGTTTCTCAGAAAAATCCTGTAAAATTGTTCCACGGCCAAGGGGATATTCTGAATGCGTCCCGTTTTTAATTTTTACTTTTTTCTTATAGCACTAGTGCGTCCATAGTCTTACCGACAAATTATAATGAATAGCCCGGGTGCGTCCTCGGTCCACAGGTATAGGTACTTATTTAAGATAAAATAATAAAATATTGACGATTTTGACGTTCGAATATTGTGGTTCGATAACGGTAATAGCGGTGGGAAAATTGCATTTCATTTTAACTTTGATAATAATTTAACATGACTACAACTTCAAACTTACTCAGTTACGGTCAATAAGTGCTAGTGTACTTTTAAATAACGACGAAAATGAAACAGAAATATTTTTATTCGTTTGTATTTTTCGCTAAAGACTTTATAAAACTCTAAAAAATAAGCTGCATGTCCCCAGCCCCCCCCACCTCGGACTTTCGACTTCAAATTTTTACAGTCGTTTGTGCTTCGTTTGTGCTTGTTTGTGCTTTTATTCCCGTCATTTGTGCTCAACCCGTTTCCGAGTTATTGAACTTTCAAGGTGGGGGGGGGGCTGGGGACATGCTCAGCCCCCCCACTACCTCGGACTTTTGAGTTCAAATTTTTACAGTCGTTTGAGTTTCGTTTGTGCTTGTTTTTGCTTTTATTCCCGTCGTTTGTGCTTAACCCATTTCCGAGATGTTAAACATTGAAGGAGGGAGGGGCCTAAGGACTTAGCCTCCCCACTAACCAATTATTCTTATTGATCTGTTCGTTTATTCCACGTTTGTGCAAATTTGTGATCAAACTTCAGCAGAAAATTCTGATTTACTTGGGATTTTTTTTATAATGACCCACTTTATTTTTTTTTTTTTAATTAATTTGCGTACAAAAATTTAAATATTTGATATTTTTACGTGTATTTTAAAACAATAAGAGCTCTTCTCACCAAAACCCCGAAGTGATATAATAATTATTGATGAATTTTAATTTTGAAAAAACTTCTATGATAATATCATAACACGTTTTTAAAATTGTATGAAACCTTTTTTATTTTGTCATTTTTAAATTTGGATTGACGTTTAAGCGACCATTTTATCCGGCCACGGAATTTTAGATCTGGCAGGCTACTGCGAATTCGCACTGAAACTTATGCATACCTACATGTCTAACCGTAAACACAGTTTGTAAACAATACTTTTGAAAAAGTATTAAGATACTAATAATAGTATTCGAATAAAAAAGTATTAAAAATACTTTTAAAATACTATTATAAAAATGTATTTTATGAATACTTACAAAGTATTTGAATACAAATCCAAGTATTTTTTTTTAATTTTATGCTATATTATATATATGTATTGTACACCAGTATAGGTAACTATTATGTTACTACTTTCCATGAATCTTAACAATTATTATAACATGTCTGACTATTTAGAGATAAATACATGTTCACATATTTCATTCTGCATTCACATATAATTTAACTAATAATGATTAAATTTCAATGAAAAAAATATAATAAAAATTGGTAATATTACTATTAATATGGAACTATTTTAAATTTATTAGATTTTCAGTTTTCTTAAAAAATTCCAAAACAGAAACTATATAAAATGTAATGTGGTATTTAGTGTGGTAACATTGCTATTACCTACCTACTTTTACTATACAAAAACATAATATTAGTTTTCAACAAAATCGATTTTTTTTTTAAATTATAAATTAAAATTAATAAAATACTTTATGATATTTTAATACAAGTATTTAAATTTTAGTAAAAATACAATTAAGAAATAATCAAAAAACTTAAAAAATAAAAAAAAAAAAATTGTATTCAGAATAGCATATAAATACTTCAAAAAGTATTCGAATACTTTACAAGACTGGTGTCTATTTAGCAAAAAGTTAAAAAGTTATAATTTATAATAGTAAATAATATATGGTTGATGAAATTGCATAAGTACGCAAACCACCTTCGGTTTGCTTTTAGTAGATACAAAATATCAACAAAACGTTAATACAAGTTTATTAATTCTATAACAAAATCTGTTAATGTCGTGAGGATGAATGAATCAGTAATAGCAATAGTTCCTTTACTATATTATCTCCACCATCCCGTGGTCAAAAATGGTTTTTGGCACGTTGCGGACCATGTACAAAATTTAAAACAAATTTTACATTTGGAAAACATTTTTTCATTGAACCTGTTTTCCAAAGTCTTGAGTTGGGAAAAAAAATTAAACTTTGAATTAACTGTCGTTTTAAGTGACATTCCAACAACAATAAATGTGCTACATAACAAATTCACACTCAGAGGTATTATTAATTTCATAATACCAAAATCCAAAAACATTAATGCAATTGGGCATTATGTATCATACAATTGGAGGGAAACTAATATTACATGGGAACGATGTGATGACCAACTGCATTCCACACGATACGTAAGAGCATCCACAAATGTTAACTGTCAATTCATACTGTACACTAAATAAAAAAGTATTAGGTTACTAATGTTAGTATATTTGTTTAATTTGAATAAGTCAAAAAGCATTTTAAATAATGTATTTTAAATAATTAATTTATGTTTTAATTTAAAATTTTATTCAAAAACTTAAAAACTGTAATGTGTCTTTTATTTTTTAATTAAAATGTTCATACGTTTTAATTTTTACGTAAATAACTATTATAATATCTGTTTTTTTTTTAAATGTTTGTAATTAATGTTAAAATGTTCTTATACTTATATCAAATTTGTTATTATTAGTAAAATATTTTTTGTAATTTTAATTTAAAACTTTTATAAAATGTTACATATATATACTTTCATATTTATTGTAGAATTACTTTATATTTCAAGAAATCAATAAATGATTACATTTTTATTAAATGTATACCTAAGAAAATTTGTCATATGAAAAATATTTTATTATATAAATATATGCTGTGTAAAAAGCTAATGATATAATAATAATTGTTTGAATATTATTTAATTTAAAAAAGGTGATTGGCATTTATAAATTGGAAAATAGATATCCTTCAATAATGAACGTATTGTTTTGGTTTTCTCAAATATAAACAAAGAGAAAAGGTCTTATTATTTTGTATGCAAATTCATTTTTAAAAAAAATATGTTGGTCATTACTTAAAGTATGAAAAAAAAACCCAAGTAAATCAGAATTTTCTGTCGAAATTTGATCACAAATCTGCACAAACTTGGAATAAACGAACAGGTCGATAATAAATAAAAAATTGGTTACTTACATATACTAAGTTTACTTTATAAAATGTGTTGATAAAACAATATACACAAAAAGTGTGTTTAAATATATTTTGAATTTATTAAGCATGTCTTTAGGCCCCTCCCTCCTTCAATGTTTAACATCTCGGAAATGGGTTAAGCACAAACGACGGGAATAAAAGCAAAAACAAGCATAAACGACTGTAAAAATTTGAACTCGAAAGTCCGAGGTAGTGGGGGGGCTGAGCATGTCCCCAGCCCCCCCAACTTGAAAGTTCAATAACTCGGAAACGGGTTGAGCACAAACGACGGGAATAAAAGCACAAACAAGCACAAACGAAGCACAAACGACTGTAAAAATTTGAAGTCGAAAGTCCGAGGTGGGGGGGCTGGGAACATGCAGCTTAAAAAATATGTATCCTTAAACTTTGTTTAAAAGGTTTAGTTTGTGAGTAAGTCAATTGAAAAAAAGTAATTGTGTTTGTTCATACATAAATTTATATGAAAATACATTTTATATATATTTTTATTTATATTTATATTTATATAATATATATTATGCTTTCAATACGTGTAAGCTTATCTAAAAATAAAGTTGTACCTTTGTAAAGCCCTATATCGATGTCAAATTATAAGGTTGTAGGATCTCGTAGTCATCGAGGTACGTCATGTCAGTTGGTGGGCTTTTTTCAATCCATTTCCCGTACGTTCCTCGTGATCGATCACAGTATGAAGAAAGATCCTTATATCTATGTAAATATAGCGCACTATGACCTCGCCGAAAAAATATTGATACTTCTATTTTACATGTAACTTCAATGGAGGTTCGCAAAATAATGCAAATCACAACGCATGGATTTACTGTTGAGATTATATTTTTTTCAGCAAAACTTTATCAATACTACTTGTACCTACGCGATTAGTTGACAAATTAACTTTAAACCAGGACAGAGAGGGGTTGATTACGGACGTTGATCATTCGTATACTTTTTGACGTTCGCTCCTTTATCCTTTTTTGCACAAGATATTTTGCGTCCGAGATCAGATTTATCGGACATTTCCGAAAATCGCGAACGCGCGATTCTTGTTGCTCTTAGGACACGCACCGTAGGCAGTATGCGTGCGAAATGCTCTTTTCGTAGAAGTCATTTGTCACAACATACGCCAGTGTTAATCGTACTATAATTACGACTTATATCCCATCCTTATCGTCGAACAGCACGGCGAGGGAGGTGTAATCAGTAATTATACATGTTATGCATTATTATACATATGTTTCGTGTGTTCCTCATCACTATAATAAATCGGATATACAAGAAGTCTCCCCAAACGCTGGTATTACAAAAAGGCGTCGAAAAGTCTAAACTTGTTATTCAAATATACTCTCGTCCTATAATGAAGTGGTATATTGGACTTACGTCTCGTAAATCGTTTGCTTTATTAAAATCCACAAAAGTTGCATTTTAAATCGTATATGTATAACAAAATTAAGGAAGGAATCGAGTATTTTAAACTTACTAAACACCGGACGCCAAACCTTAACGTGAAATCGTAAAATCGTGGAACGCTATATTTTCGATTGAAATACCAAATCACACCAAAAAGTAATAATATACATGTCTGAGTAAAAAGAAAGTGGCATTTTTGATGACATGTGTTATAGGTTGTGATGTCGTATGCGATCTACCAAATTTGTTTTTAGCAGTACGTGATCTACCAAAAAATAAAATTCAGTTTGAATTGATTTTTCCTGTTTTTTTTTTTTTTTGTTTTTCTTTTTTAAACCAAAATCTAATTTCTATATAAGTTAGAAAATCATCGAATATATTATCTAAGGATGGATGTATTAATGTTTTGAGGTTACAACTGTTTGCTTTATAAATAATTTATACATGTTTCTTCATCAAAAGTAATAATTCAATAAAAATGGTCAGTGTTCGAGTTCATAATTAAATATTAAAAATAAAACCAAACCACGCATAAATAAGTGATTTGTAAAATGTAGTACGCTAGGTAGTACGTCGAAACGGTAACTTAATAAAATTCTTCGTGTATTCTCGGTTCTATATACATAGGTGATTGTTTTTATTGTATTGTATCGATTAGGTGTATACGAGTAAAACAGTCTGTATAGTAAATGTTAATCAATCGGCTAAAAGTATAAGAGTAAAATTATACGTTTTTTTTTTAAATTACGGGATTACCTATAAATCATCCATTTTAGTAGATCGCGTATGTTATACACCGTCAGGTTATTTGTTATTACTATTAATACTGTCGTAGTAACAAGAAAAAAAATAAGAAGTGACATATTATTTTATTATTCTAGATTGCATTAGAGTTTAATTCATCACTTTTGCAGGCTCATTTATTAAACTCTACAATAACGTTTAAATTTACCGGTATTATATTCATTAATCTCTTGCTCTGAACATCTTAACTTGAAGTATTAAAGTATGTAAAATGTGTCAAGTTTAATTCAATACTCACATTTAATTCTATATAATATGATGTATATTATGTATATGTGTGTTCCCGTCTATATATTATAAAGTGATTCCCTCGCGCATGTAAGTAAGCGCCTTAAACGTTCAAACAAACTGTAATAAAAAACTTTGGTGAATCTTGTATGGAATGCTGTATTCTGCGAATAGTTACCCGAACGATGATGCGTAACATATGAATACGGTAGAAGTGGCTTAGAAATTTGGTTTTTTTTTTCATTTAGAATATAACATAATATAAATTCTCGGGTCCACTCCGTTTTGGTACGTAAATGAAGACAATATAATAATACGGTACCTGGCTATTTTAATGATTTTTTTGTAAAAAATGTATGGCATATTCTTGTAGATTATTACAATCTAAAATGATAGACATTAAAAAACGAAAAAATAGAATAAGTTATTGTACAAATAGAAATAACTCAACTTAATACTTTTAAAAAGATTGTTTATTATGACCTATTCATATAATATAACTATATTAATAATACGTCCAGTAAAAATTTATAATAATAGGTTAAAAAAAAAAAAATTGCTCATATGTTACTTATAACACAAATCCTTAGATTAAGTGCCCCAAAAAATATTTTTATTCATGTGCAAAAGAGAATAAGTCCAAATAAATTTGGCCCAAATGTAATAAGTTACTTATTGGGCTTATTTTTAGTTTAAAGTTAATTAAATGTTTTAAGTTCGAAGAAAATGTTAGAACTAATTAGCAAGAACAATTATTGAGAATAGTGATAAATAATTTTATTTTTTGAACATTTTTTCTTTCTCATTGTGTTCTTATATTTATTCTCTTTTATCTGGTTACTGTTCTATTATTTCTAAGTAAAATTAAGGTGTTAAATTTAAACTTAACCAGAAAATATTAAATAATCAGTGCATACTTACGATGTCCCGACTATATCAGTTTTTCAGTCGTAATTAATTTGATCAATTACATTTACATAGAATTATGACATTGTGAATGAAAACCAAAAGTATATGTGAATTAATTAAAATTACATAATTTAAAATTATAAATGTAAAGATGCATAGTTTAATTGATGGAAATTAAAAAATAACAATATGAACTTTTTTTAGATTTCAATGTTATAAAATAATATTAAATCTTGATGATACAGCAGAGTTAATATTTTATAAAATTATTTAAAATTATTTTTTTGTAGATCATTTAATGAATAAATACAAGCGTTTTTGTTAAACGTCAGTGTTTTTAACCTATATAACATGTATTTACTGAAATGTTAACGTCTTAAATATGATTAAAAAAATATATATATATATAAATTATAAAAACCTAAAAGTTTATAATTTTATAACAGATTTTATAAATACTTTTGAACGACATTGTTTTAAAAAATTTAATTAAAATGTACACTGATGCATTTTTTTAACCGATTTTAAAGTTTTTATAATTATTTTTGTGCGTATATTGTATTATAAATGTTTATTTTATATTATGACTATTTAAATGGAAATTTATTTAGTAGCTTAATAGAATCTGACAGTAAAGAATTATGTACATAAATTTAATATTATATCGAATAAAAAACATAAATGCTTACTAAACAGTAAATAGAATGTATAAAATATGAACATTTTCATCGAGTTTATGTGTAAAAATGACTCTTATCAATATTTGCTTAAATTAAATAAATTATTTTGAATGACTGCGTTGTGGGATAGTGAATTATTATTTATAAGGCTTCGGTTATTTACTCATGTTATAACGTTTACTATCAATATTATCATTCGTAGTTCAGTAATCTTAAAATTTCTAGGCATTTGATCTTGGCATTTAACCACTTCTGTATTGGACACAGTCTACTACCCCACCACTCTTTTAAGATGTCTCTCAGTTCTTCCCTTCTCAGTACCAGATCTCACGAAGAAACAATCTGCGTTTTCAACCACATCATTTTTAACTGCCGACTCTAATCTTCTCCTTAACTCTCGTTCCACTATTATCATTAATTCAATTATCAATTTCTGCAATTCCTTCGGGGCTTTCTTATTTAAATTTACATTTATATTTTTTGTATAATTATTAATCTGCTTAATTTTTTTATGTAGGTACGTTTAATTTAATCGCATTGCTATTATGTTAAAAGATAAAAAAAAAAATTATATTTTAATTTTTCTAATAATATAAAGTGTGAGAAAATATAATGTCGCGTTACTGCGAGGATCAATATAATTTTATTCGCTCGATGGCATAATACTATAGTAGTTTATTCTCTTGAGATTTCGAGCTCCATATGGTAAAAAAAAAAAAAAAAATGAACCAACGATTTGACGCAACACTTTGTCCAGAAATCATATATATCATGTTCGTTATCCTTGTGTAGTCACAGTGGAGGAAAAGATAAGGTAATAATTTTCAAAACCCGTCGTTTCGAACGTAAAAATGAAATATAAACCGCGTAATAACGAAGCAAGGAATCTATTACTGGGACAACAACTTTGCAGTAAGTCGATTCATATAAGTTGTGTGAACGGCAACCCTCGTTATGGTAGGCCATTTGGCCAGAGAATATGCGTGTTTTGTGTGGTTAATAGGTCATGTTACGCCACGAGAATGTTAACATTCCCCTGATGTTAAGTTCAAACTGCTAGAAAGAGCACCACCGTGAACGTAAGATTATAATTGTTATAGTAGGTTAGAAAATTGTTTTGAACTTATAAAAGATAGACTTTAATTAGAGTAGTTGAGGGATATTAAACACATCCGGTCGTAAAATAACAACCCTTTGTATTGTAAATTTCACTAATGACTATTATAGTTAGGTGATTCGGACCGCAGATATATTGTGTGTTAAAAAAAAAAAACTGTATTAATTTTTTTTTTTATTATTCTTATGAAATTAATGTAGGTTGGTAGGATTTTTGTTGTTATATTTGTGTGTTCCAATTTAAGCATGTTAGCTTTCAAAACAGAGTTTACAAATGAGTCGTATGATTGCATACACAATAATACAAATAAATGTAAATGGAATCACAAAACCAACAATTTTTCTCGATAAAACGACCAGGAAGACCATCCAATCCAGGACACGGTTTACTCGTATATATAAATGGTGCATTCGGAGAACATTAAACTGATCAAGGGTAAATTAGTCGTTTGGACAAAGAACAATTTGTAGAAAGGACGATACATCCTCGCAAATACTAACTGTGGTAGACAACAATGCAGTATATTCATATAATACAGGGCGTTGTGTATTTTCCCGGACATATTCACATCCGAAGATATAATGCAAGCAACCGGCCATTAGCTGTATAAATGTGCCAAAAGTATGAACAAAAAATGTAATATTGTAGTATTCACTATCAAATTTGTAGCGAAAAACTTATGAGCTCAATTTTACTTAACTGCTTATTACGATTTCAAATCACTATCAGCTAACATTTTCTTAGTTTTTATTTAAATCGTTTTTGCTTCAGACTTTTGACCATGTATTCAACTGTCATCCATGCGTATATTACTTCGTTTATATGTGGCTTTTATTTATATACAAATATAGTTAATGAAAAGATCCAAGAATTATAATATTGATTACAGACATGAAATTTTAATAAAAACTAAAACTTGAATATAATTCACACAACTAAATATTTAATTATGATTAGTCACTATCTAAAATGAAATGTAAATGTAATTTTAAGTATTTACCTCATTTATAAATCCTCCAGGAATTAATGTTATTTACAGAGCAGTGCATGAAATGTACACTTATATTTTTCAAAATGATATTAATTATTCTTGTAATGTATATGTTACGGGTAAAGTTCGAAAATGGGTAGTTTACACATTACCCGGGTAAAGTACACTTTATTCATATGACTAGTATAATAAGTACATTATCCAGTGTGCTATAAGGTTAATTCGAAAAAAAAATTATTAAGTACCTAAACTTTATATTATTAAGTTATTATTTTATAATAAAAAAATTAAAAAAATTAAATACAGGTATTTTTTGGAACAGTTTGAGGCATTTTGAGTTGTAAAATATCTCCCCAGATTTACATTTACTCGTATATTTATTTGTTAAATGATTATTTTTACACAAACATTTTTAAAACTTTGACCTCCGAAAAAAATTGTGCATTAGCTATTTCCCATAAAATTTTTTGTAGTCGATGCTTATAAAATATTTATAAAAGTTTCATTATAATTTATTTGTTTTTATTGGCGTTTCTTATTTCAGAAAGTATGTTATAATATTTTAATTCTGTTAAATTTACCGAATTTTCATTCTTTTCATTAATTAATTTATTATTATTTTCATATAATTTCTATTTTTATGAAGACAAGTTTTTTTTTAAAAAAAAACTAAATGATCAAATATTAATAAACCGAACAAATAAACTCAAAAACCAATAGCACCGTCTGTCGTTTAAAATTATTATACAATATAAACGCACACGATTTATCATCATGTAGGTACAATTTATATTTTATTGTATTTTATTAATATTATCTACAATTCATATTTTGTCGTATTTTATTTTATGAAAATACTTTGTCCACTCAAAAGTAGATAATGTACAAATTATCCGGTTAATGTACCTAAAAAATAAACGTTTTACAAATATGTTTACTTTATCCAATAGGCATGGGTAGTGTTCACATTACCCGATTTTCTTACTCTACCCGTAACATATACATTAAATATTAATTGTTAACTTGTCTGTAAAAGATGGTCTATTTAATTTACTTGTACTTGAGTCATTCGCAATTTGTGAGAGTTATTTGGTGACCAATAATCTAACGATAAAAGAAAAAAAATTATAATTAACTTCAAACAGTACTTCCAAAACTATTATATAACGATCAGATTAAAAAAAAAAAAAAAACTACTGGAATGAAAAAAGATAATAATCCAAAAAAACAATTCTAATAATTATGATAATTTAGTTCAAATGAATATTAAACTATATTAGTATATTACTTTTATACTATTTTTATGAAAGCGTTGAACTAGTAACATAATTTTTCTAATTTTTAAGTTCAATGTATTTTATATGATATCGTGATATACGTGATGTAATAGTAAAATTAAACATAACTCTTTTTCGTCGTGAACTTTTTTTGTAAAATATAATAGAGTTCATTCGTTACATAATCTTACCGTGATTTGAATAGTTAGGAAATCAAACGGAAAATTGAGTTAACGTAACATCGCATTGACCCTTGCAGATCAAATTTTATTTAAACGTTTACTATTCACGATTTGAAATACTTTTTTTTTTTTGCTATACATTTTATTTCATCTCGAATGTGTGTATACATGCGGTAAAGATTGTTTAGGGCATATCGTTCGCTATAGAACTAGATGTATATACTCATATTTTGATTATCCACTAGTTTTTTAAAAATAATCATTTGTCTCTGTCATATGATATTCGACTCAGTTTAGTGTATAATCATTAAATAGTCATTTTTATTCATTTTCATTTAAATTTTTCGAAATGGAATGGAGTAATGAATTGTGTCTAAATTTTATTCAACATTACCAACAACACCCAGTGCTATGGAACCCAAAAAAATAATTTAAAAAAAAAACAAAGTGTGGAAAATTATCTCAAAAAATTTAAATATGGAAGTTGAAGATGTTAAAAAAAAGGCTTAAGTTTGTTGGGTTCTTTTCGGCGTGAAAAAGTCACTTGAGTGACAATAAAAATCAAATAATTATTATTAAGGTTTAAATTTTGAACTCAATATACGAAGAACAACATACACTGTATATGTTCACCACACAACTGAATATCCGGATGGCAGATTTATCGCATACAAGCTTTTTGTGCGTGGTAACGTCCATACTGAACACATACAACACATAACGTGAGCACACATGCTCGGTCTATGCTTGCTCTAGTGTGTACGCGGCTTTACTCGTCTTGTAGGTAAGCCCTAGTATTATAATGTATTATTGTAGATTATTGTAATCATTCCCATAGTATATTCCTTTGTTATTATTATGATTTTTTTTTTTCTTGACTTTGGTTTTACTAGAGCTCTTATTACGTATTATTTTAATGTATAATATATATATATATATATATTAAAATAGGTATATATTATATACCTACGTTTATAATTGATACAATATGTAATTTTTTGTTGAGTAATTTAAGTTTTAATCAAATATTATTTTTACAGAATTAAGATATGGTTATACTTTTTTACTTTGGATAAACACGTATTTCACGTGACAAGTAAATTTCGTGAATTCACGTGTAATAAAATTTCTAGATTTTACCGTGATCCGAGGAAACTATGAAAAAAAAAATATATATATACATATATATATATTTTATTTTTTATTTTATAGTTATTTTGAATGAACTATATTATAGTTTATATATACTATATATAGTTGTATCAGCCTGTAGTTACTATCATTTGTATACCGTTTACGTTTCTCTATTTATTCTAACGTTAAAAGATTTGTACTTCATTACTATTATTTTACTATTTGCTACTATTAAATTGGAAATTTTTTGCTATCAATTTCTCATATCTGATTAATATACATTTAAAACAATCTTTAAGACTGTTTTGCGTAGATGCGGAATATTGTTTATTCTATGTAAATTTGAATGTGAATAACATTTCTGTATTTATTTTGGTATTATTTTTCTCTTGAAGATATCGTTTTTATATTTTTTCGCTTTAAATAACTATAAATTTGTTCAACTTTTCTGAGTTTTATGTACCGACTTGCCTGAAATCCAGTAGGTAATGTTCAAGAAATTGTATAGATATTTTAAATTCTTATTTAATTTAATTTAATTTTTACCTAAATTATTTCTGTTGTAATAATACGCGAGCACACGTAATAACTTTACACTATTTATATATCTACCATTTGTAGGTTATATTATTGGATATTACTGAGTTTACTTATGATCACTATTATTACTATTTTTACGACAAGTGCGTGTAATTTAGGTAACCGTCGTACAGGTAAATTTGTTTCTATTATTTTTCAACTTGGACATCGTAGTTATATAACGTAGTCCGCGACCTAACCTGTGGACACATATATATATTATTATATTTTTTAAAACTATAACCAGATACATGAACTTAGTGATCTATTATTTTCATTGAACGATAAAAGTTTAAAATTTAGATATTTTTGTGCAAAATACGTGAATTATGTCAATAATACGTCATTCAAACATTCATCGTACGGTTAACGATTTATCAGCCTATAAAAATAGTCTGGAATTTGAATGTACGATTTTCGAATAATATTACCGGGCAGATGTACACAAATGGTATTAATGAATATTATTTATTTATACATGCAAATGTATATTTAATATAGTTTTATGTACAAATTGTAGAATGCATTTTCAAATTTCGATTTTGCAGATTATAGTATCTACAACTTTATTGAAATTGTGTAAATATAAACATTTTGAGATGTGAATTTTAACTTTTTTTTTTATCAAGTTCTACTTTAACAAGTGAATTGAGAACTGATACAACTATTTATTGGTTTTACTGGTTGATAAATATATTCAGCTTGTAAAGTACATAAATACGGCATAAGTTAAGCAAAACCAATAACGAAATGAAAATATCAAAAAAAACTTTATCGTTTCGCTTAGATCGAATAACAATTTTGTAAACTTATTCGTTAGTATTATTTGCGCTTTGTTCGAATTCATGTTAATCTAGTTTAAAACTATAACGAATATATTTTAATTAAGTTACTAAGATGTATATTATATATATATATATATATTTTTTTTTGGTTTTTCGATTGGAGTTTTATCGTACACTGTTAAACATAATTGAAAATGCCGTCACTAATTCGTAATCATTTTTTATAGTGATATTTGTGTAAGCTCAATAAATTGTTATATTAAGTTGTTTATATCATGTTTAAGAATAGGTAATTGCGTTATTGCGTTATTGCGTTATAATAACTTATTTTTATATTCGTTGTAAATTTCGACATTATTTTTGGCTCATTTTTGTTTACAAAAACTCTGTAGTTCAACTTTGTATCTGGTGAAAGTTTCCAGAAATACAAAGCATGTCATGTTTAAAAATTATTTTTACAGTGAGTAATTTCAAAAATTCCCCTCTAATAATGTGTTTATTATTATGTGAGGATATATTAAAATACCTTTGAAGCCTTATTCTGTTTAGATATATACGCACACAGCAAAAAATATTTCAATTTTATTAGAGTACTAAAATATTGTTAGGTTCTAAATAAACTATTGAAATATCATTTAAACGTATATTTTATTCTTGAAATATCTGATAAATCTATACAAATTAAAATAACTTGCAGCAAATTCCATAATCAGGACTAGGAAGTTGTAGCACTAAAAAATGTTACTTTTTAGCTCTTAAATATGCCTTAAAAACTCTAAAATATGCGCTATAAATAGCACAAAAAAAATCAGAAAATATGCATTTAACTTGAAAAAAATATAATTTTACAAATTGTTAGGCTCATTAGATACAGCCTGTAGTGATTCAATTATAAAATGTTAAATTACTTAAACATATTTGTAAAAATGTTCTTATTATTAAATTATTTTATTTTACCTCGGAAATTATCCTAGATTATTAAAATATTTGATAATCTATTGCAATGATATAATAAGGGAATAAAAATGACGTCACTAACTATTAATACATTAAATTTTCAATGAAAACATAAAATAATATTTCATAAAGTTTATTTATTTCCAATAATTAAAATATTTTTAAAAATATAACTAAATAAAATTACTATCAACAAAATTTGATTATTTCCTACATTACGTGAAAATATACCCGAAAATAGCATTATAAACCCTAAATTAGCAAAATTAAATTTTGTATATGATATCCGAGTAATGAGAAACATATTTGTATCTTTCTTTGGTTGTTCTAGGATGAACCAAGAAAAATATACATTTGCTAGAACTTCCAAGCCCTATTCATAATATATTTATGTATATAATATATTCTTAATCGATTTTCAGAGAAATTTTTACGGTCTCCATCTGTCATTTTTGTTATTTAGAAAACAATTATTTTGTTTTATAAAAAAGTTTTTTTTTTATGTTTTCAGAAACACGCTTTGTTTTATTTTTAAAACACTTCGCGTATAGTTAACAATTGACTGAAGTAAAAACACAATATTTCGAAAGTCATTTCTGTAGTATTTTCTTTTTATTATAAATTTACAACTTTATTGACGTTTTCGAGTACTCGATGCTGTTTGAGTTGCCCATTAGATATTATCATTTTCTTTATTTTTATCGTATGATCTACCAAATTTAAGTGAACTGTTTTTAATTTAAACGAAACAATCCGAACCTGAGACTGATCCGTTTATAAGGAAACAATAGACTAAGAAAAGATTTTTCAATAGTCACCATTGTAAAGATCGAAACAGTTTGAGTTTAATGTACACATTTTTTCACTATTTAGTTATTTAGAAAATAATTGATTTTATTTAATATGTTGATTTTAACAATCTCCTTTTAGGTATGAGTAAATTAATATTGTATAATTAAATAAAAATCAATATTATTCATAGAATATATACACAATGATCGTGTGTTTTTTGAAATCCAAATTTTTTTAAATCTAAAATAGTAAAATGTTTACCAGGCGAGTACCAGTGATGAAACTAGTTATTCCATATTTTCCTTTCGGTAGATTTATCATCACTAAAACAAAAATACTGTCGAAATAATTTAATTTTAAAAAAGTTATAAAGAAATACACAGATATATAGATCAATTTTATTTTATATTATACTCGGTGAATCACTATTGGTTTTTTATATCCGTCATGTGCAGACACCAGACCGGTGTGAACGAGCGTGATTTCTAGACGTGAATGACACGACCCCATCGATATAATATTACAGTTTAACTTATGCGTTTATCTTGAGATTGAGTTTCATGCAATGTTATTCGATTTATTATCTTTATTATAATTGCATACGAAAAACGACGCGGGTAATCGATACGAAAACAAATATAATATCGCTAATCGCATTTGAAATAATCATACGAGAAACTTATTAAGTATGATTTGTTGACAATGGTTCAGGGTACCGTATTATATGTTGATATCTTAGGAATGACGACTCCGTTATATTTTAGAGGTGTATTTTCTCTCAATTTTGTTGTATATTCGTAACCCTTTACCGCGGTATATATATATGTATGCATACGTCTCATCAATGTAACTAAATCGTGTAACTAAACTGCTTCATGAGCTCGTTTCTTCTGAACATAACGTAAACAAAATAAAAAAATAAAATTAATCCGTTTGATTATTTCTATATTATGCAACGCAAATACGTCACTCGAATTAAAAAAGTCGATATGGAGCGGCGTCGTACCTGTCACTGTTTACTTTTGGTATTTAAAAATATGTGTTTTTGGGCAATAAATTATGATGGTTTCTTCCTTACGAATAAATTTAATCTCTTCATCGGGTGCAGTAATTTAACAACTATTTGCGTTTTCGCAATCACTTACCCATCGTGTTCGGTGCGTACATTTAAATTTCAATGTAATAAATAACGTACCTATCTTGTTTAAAAAGTAATTTCTATACCTTCCTGTTGTCGAATTACGCGTGTTCTTGGAGTAGTCACCTTAATAGTATATTATGAACTAAATATTTATCGAATCAATTTTAAGATTCTCAGACAATATTTTAAACTTTGTTTTAATCATATTTTATGTGGTACTTTTGTGTATCGACTCCATTCGATCTTTTCTTATGTTTAACGTTGCGTATTTCACTATTTTTTATTAATGCACTATATAGTTTTATCTAATATACTATATAGTTTCCTCAAAGGCTATTATTTGCAATATTTTAAACTCTTTCGAATTATTGAAAGTATTAATTGATGATACGTATAAAATATTTCAACCAAACAAACACATATATCACACATATCTTAAAAAGTTTAACCAGTTTTTTTTAGTTTGAGCGCTCAATACAAATATTTAAACAGTGAAGTAATTTACTCATAGATTCAACTTTACTTGAACTTGCACATTATATATTTTATTTTCATTAAATAAAAATGAAACTTAAACATCGTTATTTAATTATTTTTAAGAAAATATAATTCAATTTCTGTCTACGATTCTTAATGAAGAAATAAACTTTCAATTACCTATCACTAGATTTTGTATCGTTGGCATACATAGTATAAACGCTTCATCGTCATCGTCATCGTCACGTGATTTTAATCTTTTGCGAATATACTTTAACAATAGAAATATAGTGTATTTGTTTGCGTATACATCGCGATAGTGACACGGTGTTATTACCATATGCCGTCTAAAAACAGTCACACACTGACGTATCATAATCATATTCAAATATATATAAATGAAAATTTAAAGTATAAAATGTGTTCTCTAGTCTTCACGACCACCGTTATCGTATTTTGCTGCTGTGCGCAAATAAACCTTACGCTACAATAGTGAACCTCTTCGTTCTCTGTCTTTCTTTATGTATCTCTCTCTCTCTCAATCTCTCACTCCTTGTTGTTTAGATTTGTTCGTCCGGTCAAGTGCTCATTATTTTCGGTCAAGTTATACTCACGCACAAGAGAAAGGTTTGTACGTCAAGAGACGTTTGAATTTTTATTGATTCTTATAGTTTACAGTTAATAAGTAGGTATATGATTGTTTTGACAAAAAATCAAATCGTCTCGAGTTTAATACTGTTCAATGATAATTTTCTAGTCCAATTATTAATAATTGTTTTTTTTTTCCGTAGTCATCAAGCAAAATAAATTTAATTTTTAATTTTTAATTATTGTTTTTGTGAAAAAAAAAACAATTATGTTAATAAGCTTTAATTTTAAAATGTATTTATTATTGATTTTTAAGAAACTTATATGCATAACAAGTAGAATATATTTACTATTTTTCTTTTAATAGTGATTTTATATACGATTTACCTAATTATTTTTTTACTATTTAAAGTCAATTGGAATAAGTTATTTTAACACAACACATAAATGTAGTACACCAATGAGTTTATCTGGAAATATGAATATGGTTTGACTAGGTACCGACGGGGTATATATTTTTTTTTCATGTTTTTTAGCCCCGAACGAGAATCCTATTGTACACAATTATTCCGCCCTACCAACGCATAAGCGGTATACTGTATATTTCCAACTATCCACATTAAAAAACTTTGTAAAATATAATATAACTTTCACGTGTAGTTTTTATTACAGTCATTTGAATATTATGCAATATCATGTATTATAAAAATCGTACGAATTTCATACGTATTTTAACGTATGTATTTAAAATATTGACGTACCTACCTAAACATTTTTGCAGAGTCAATTGCGGTTACCTGTGCGTCTGTAATATTAATAATTACTGTCATATATTCAAAATGAAATAAACTTTCATTCTTCAGGGATTTTGGCAGGTTTTCTAAAAAAAAACTCAACAGCACATTCACTATTTCAATCATCTTTGATGGTTTCGGGGAGAAGAAAAAGAACAGATATAATGATAATAATATAATTCCATACCGTCTGTTCATGCTGTCGCAAGAAGTTTATGGTTTTGAGAAAATAAATTATTTAAAACCGATACACAACGAGCACGGACACGGGTTTAAAGTATTTGTACTTCTACATGCCTTATATAAACATAATTCTATTATACAGTGTTGACTTTTTTCTTTCCGCTCGGTTTATCTCCCGTAGACACGATAAATAATAATTATAAAAAGTTGTTATTTATTATTGAAAATAAATTGACAAAACTTTTGAATTTAGGCATCCCGCAGCTGTTTAATACAAGTGTTTCCTATATTTATATGATTTTTCGAAAACTGCTGAAAGCCACGGGTGACAGAATTGACTATCATTTGAACTGTAATAATATAGAATAATTTTGGTATACCTCTGCTGCTATAATATTATTAGCCGTGTATGGTATGTGTTTGTGTGTTAAGGTATATTTATATGTAAAAATTATTGATTTTAACACGATGAATGAATTGCGCGTAGGTTTCGTAATTGTCTGGTTATATATACATACACATATATATATATATTGGTACCGTGTTTGCATATTGATATGGAATGATGAATTACTCGGGACACTCACGAGAAGTGTCATCAATTCATCGACATGGTGCACTAAAATATGCATGATATTCATCCAACGTGCGGCATCGACGGTTGAGGGTTTTATTAAAATTTTGGTAATCTCCGTTGTTAAAAATTAAAAATTAAAATACGAAATTATTATTTCTATTTCATTTTAACAGCGAGCACCCACTTAGCATACCTTACTGTATTGTTACCGGTTGTGCCTAACGTGGTAAATACTTTTTTAGGTACAAACGGGTTTTAATTTTCGTATAGAAATACTTTTTATAGTTTTTTTTTTAGATATTTTTTTTATAAAAGAAAAATAACGTTCAATTGATTATGTATTTAAATTGTTTCCAACGAAAAGATAACAGGGAAGTATATTTTTAAAAATCATTAAGTACATAAAAAACATAACTTTAAGTACGTGTAATTTCAAAAAAAAAAAAAAAAACAATAAAAAAAAACTTAATTATGTATCAAATTTATATTTCCTAATAGTTTCAAAATTCGTGTATGCATAATAATTTAAGTGTACTATACGAGTTTCGTTATTTATTTTACGGTTTAAAATATTTATCAATTTGTTTTATTTTATTTTGTTGTTCACTATAATGGTCATAAGTTATTTTTCAGTTCAAAAATCCTTCAAAGCTTAAGTGATAAGGTGTAACGTCAAGTTTATTTGAAAGGATTATATTTTTTAGAGTGTGCCCACTTGTGGCTACTTAGTGAGGGGATGATTTTATCACTAAAATACCTGGTAGGTAACTTATACGGGAGCCAAATACGCCAGATGCAGCAAAACCGCAATACCGATTGATAAACTACGGCTAACTACTGTGTCGGTTACCTTTATAGACCACATTGTTCCCACTGCTATTGCTATCGGGCATCTAATCACAATATTACCCATGTATTATGTAATATGTATTATTATAATATTATGCAATACAAAGCGCTACCTTTAGATAAAAAAAAATGTAATATGATATCGTTTTATATAGTAATAATCGTTATTATTGTGTTTAACGTATTTATTGTTTTATTTCAACAACAATCATTAATAAATAATTAATATCATAGCATACTAGTCCAGTGGTCACCAATTAATATATTTGAAGGGCCACATTAAGAATCTGAAAATTTTTTGCGGGCTATTAAAATTCTAAGTACATAATTTTAACATATAATAGGACAATAGTTATTATTTTAAAATTGAATGTAATGAGAACATTATTTATTTTATTTATTATTTGCTATTGTTTTTAAACATTAAGAACATAATTAAAATTAAAAATATTATAAACATAGAATGTTATCGTAATATGTGTTTATTTTTTGTCTACGGGCCTGATAAAATTTATTCGTGCGTCGTATGTGGCCCACGGGCCTTCATTAGGTGACCCATGTACTAGTCAAATAGAAATATTATTTATACTTACAAACACAAATAATAAATCATTTTTTATATAAATTGTTAATGTATTTTTAAAAAATAATTAATGTTTATCAATAATACATGGAATTTGATAATTCCAATCGTTTACAAATTCAGTTTAAATTTCAAGAAAAAAAAAATTGAAATTATCAAAATATTATTGAAACCTAAAAAAAAAATCCAAATATATTTTTCTTCAAATACATATGTTTAAAATATAAGTATAATTAATACAATGATGTGCTATGTCTAAATTTCCATTGAATCTTCTCATCATCCAATATCCGTAAAATGGTATGAATTAATGTATAGACGTTTTAATTAAGTGCATACAAATAATGGATGAAATATCCAATATTCGTTAATGTAAAATATACTTAAGTATTTATGCTTTCAAATCTTAAAATAAACACATTGTATTTCTTATTCCTAAAATTAATTTTTCAGTAACATATATTTCAAAATGTTTTGAAACAAATGTGTTTATAATTTATGGAGTTAAAAAAGTGAAGAAAAAAGTGGAGAAGAACTTAAATTTTTGTTTTTAACAATAAATAATAGGCCGCACGACCTAATCTTATTAAGGTAATGGTCTTATCTATTTTCTAATTTTAAAATATAAATTTCCAAACATTTTTTTTCTGAGTAGGTTTTATTATGACGATACATCTATGATTTCGGTAGTATACGAACGTTTCGGACACATAACTAGTTCAAACTTAAGAATGAGTGACCATACATCTTTACGTTCATTATATTGTAGTACACAAAAATCTACGAAAGCTTTGACCAATATAATTCATATGTTTTCAGCTAAAAATGAGCTATTTATCTTAATATATACATGAGGTAATTATTTAATTGCAAATATTGCGCATGAAAAGTACTTTTTTTTTTCAATTTATTTATGCATTAAATAGTTTGGAAATCATTAATTTAAATATTTCGAGAAAATGTAATGGCTATTAAAAGTAAAATGCTTAAAACTTATGTATGGCACTTAAAATCGACGTTAACGCAAGTGTAAGTTTATTAAATACATTATTAATACGCTTGACAAATATAAGTATTTTTTCACCGCGTAAAATCCTATCAAGTAATTTTTTTTTTTAAATTAATTGTATGCACTCAAAACAACTGTCGATCGCAGACGATGGTAATGATTTCCAAGTACAATATTTCGAATAATTACAAAATAAATACAAAGTACCTACAGACTTACTTCCGACGTTTGTCATCTACAATATTATGTTTCCGAGCGAAAAAAATGTTTAAAAAAAAATTTTTACAAGCCCACTTAAACATATTTTTTCTTCCATCTTCGCATTGTTGGTTTTTTATATAGCCATAGTGTACTCGTACATTGGTGATACTACAAATAAGTAGAATTAGTTCCATTTGTAAAATTATACGGATAAAAATTGTTTTATTGAACGTAACCGACGAAGAAGTGACGTTTTCTTGAACGGATGTAAAATAAGAGACTACGAGTATAACGTAGGAGTAATAGTAGTATTAGTACTAGTAGGTGTATTATATTTTGTAGACAAAGTCTGTTCCGTTTGTCCTAAACGGTGTTTCGTACTTGTAAATGAAAATATTTTGTAAAAAATAAAAAATCCGATTCTCCTTCGAAATAATACGTTTTAGTTTGGTTGCAATGAAATTGGGCATGGCCGAAAATGGTATTCACGTGTTTTATATTCAGTCGAACATAGGAATTCTTTAACGATGAACGGGGGTAGACGTAGATGCCGTCGAATTGATAATACGCGTCCTCGACATCTGTAACTTCTTACAAGACTGCTGAGAGCACATCATGTGCATAGTACTACTCATAAAGTTTTAATATTTTATACGATCTTCGGCGGTGCATCGTTCAGCCCAATTTTACGCGTCTGCTGCAAAGTCGGCCGCTGCTTAATATCTACGCGGTGACACTGCGGCGTTAATCAATCGCGCGCCACTGAGCTGTGACGAAACAGTGTTTTAATTTATATCCCCGTTCATTATAATTATTGAGTTTATTCTCAGCACCTGTTAATAAACGTTATTTACTAACAAAATACGTTCGCATGCACATCGAATATCGAAATCGATTATTTTAAAACATTTAATGAGTACGATAAATGCATTTATCGTGTTTAATGATCGGTCATAGTAACACAGATTATCGAAAGTTAATAAATATCTTTGGTCAATATATCGATTACATCTTATCAAATTTAATTGATAATATTCAAAAATAATTATTTTATTGTTCAAACCTTTTTTTTTGCATTTAAATATATATTTAATTTAAATATAATCATAAATTGTAAATCAATAATGATGATAATGATCTTTAATGACAATAATTAATTTATTAAAATATTTTCAATATCCTCGGTAGAAAATAGAGATGAGTGGAGGTTTAGGACAAGAGTGGTCGAAATACTTGGGAAAAAGTCGAAGGAGAAGAAGAAGATTTTATATCTTCAGTGGTAATCTTTTCCAAGGAAACAATCAACTCATTCATATTGAATATAAATATAAATGTACAATTAGCAGATAACAAAAAGTAAATAAAAATGTGAACAAAACATAATGAAATAATTACAACATTGATAACTATTTTAATATGATACCGTTCAGGTACGAAAGTTACAGTATTGCAAACTATAAAGTTTCAGCTATTACGCTATTTCTCATTTAACTGAACATTATTTATAGCGTAAAGTTTACCGTGTACTTGTAAACGCTCTCTATTGTCGTTATTTTGTTCGGCAACCATCCGTCGACCAGGACATTCTCCGATTTCCGATTACAGCGATTCGAGCTCTTAACTTTGAACGGGATTGCACAATTTGTTTTTTTTTTTTTTTTTATACCGGTTCGTTATAGAATTCGATGCAATCGGTATGTAAATAATTGTTATATATAATTGAAGGATTATCGTACCCAATAGCAACGTTTGAACACAGCGTTAACGTGTTCCCCCATACACATTAGTGTACATGGTTGACGTGTACTTCAATACACCGTACGATATAAACAAGTATAACAATCCAATAAACAAATTTAATGTGTTCAACTGATACGCAAGTTCGGTCTTTGGATGTCAAGCTTCAATGCTGGCGCAAAGTTTGCGCATTGCATTTATTATGTGATTATTACAGTAGAAAATCTGTGTTCAAATACCCTTTGTTTTTTTTTTTTGCTGTACATTATGCACGCGGACAAGTGTGAGGTCCCTTAGAAACATCCAGTCAAGCGTAATATTATTTCGACCCGTAGCGTTCGAGCGTTTGACTCGTCGCCTCTTCTTCCGCACGCCTATGTATGTTATAGGACGAAGAAATAATATATTTCGCCGAACCGTGGACACGGTGAATGTATTTTATTATTAACTGTTATTCGTGCTCCCTTCATAGTTGTGTTGCCAGTCGTTGTCGGATTCGGATGTGGAGAGCATTGTTCGCGCGCCACCCCGTTGCCTGATTTGAATAAATATAGGCCCTATGCACTGCTGTTAAATTTTGAAACACCAGTAAAAGCTTAGCCCGTACAACACGTATTTCGTTTGTAATTTCCATTATAAACGCACGTCAATTGTGTCTTAAAACGTTCGTTTTTCTAGAACACCACGGTCGATTAATGAGTCCAGTTTTTCTTGTGTCACAATATTTTTATCGCGCTAAACGCAGCAACGTGGTAAGCATTACGTCGAAGCGTGCATAATAATGTACAAGTTATAATCTGGCGTGCGCAAATCGATATTTTTACGTCGCGTCCTGTGTATAATTGTTGCTCGTCAAACAACTTGGGATGAAAACAATTTTTTTTTTAAATTCGGGTAGTGGAAACCAGTGCAACGTCCGTTCGCTTAAAAGCGCTCAGAACGACGTGACCTAGGAAAAGCGACATTATCATTGACGAGCTAACGTGAAAACAATTAGCGTTTCTCCCCCGAAATCGTTCAACTCGTGGCATAACGTTACGGGGCGGGTAGATTTTGATTGTATTTTAAATTCGTTTTCTATTCGATACGGACGAAACGATCACAAAATAATTGGTCGAATAGACGACGGTATTAAATAATTTAGTGGAGTTAAAAACAAACAATGTTTGACTGATAAAACTTGAAAACACTTTATATTATTTATATGTTGTAGAATGTTTCGTGAAAACGGTTTACCGACTGTGTTTCTCATGTACTCAACGAAACTGTTTCGCAAACAATATATTAACTCGAATTAGTCAAAAAAATAATTATTACAATTCTATGTAAACATTTTGTTGAGAAATTTATCCTCGTTCGCACAATTAAAGATTTGACTATATCGTCATTTTATAGGCATCATCATTACCACCGCATCCGTTTACTTCCACAAGGCCGTAGGAGGTCATTTCAAAGATAAATAGCTTAATCATATTTGCGATCGCACTGACATTGAGTAATTATAGCCTAACCCATTTCAGTTAATCTTGTTGTACTTGTACATTGTCTGAAATATCTCGGATCTTAATTTTTGGCAAGTACAAGATTATTTTTTTTAAATATATATTTTTTAGTTATATTGTGGTATTGCGTTGAGTATAACACGTTAAATCCTCGTGCCAATTGATTGTATTCACAAACAATATAATGTAATAGAATAAATCCTAAAAATGTTTTATTCATACACATAATGAGTTTCGTAATAAATAATATTACATATTTATCTTCAAAATATTTAACGACTGACCATTATAATTGTTTTGTTTTTTAATAACGTACATTTAAACTATTTAAGAATTGGTTCACGTTAAATTGAGTAATAGTCGTCATTATATTACTAGAAAACTTTTTAGTGAAGTTTCAGAATTACAGTTTAGATAAAAATATAACCAAGTTTAATCATCTAAAACGATCAAAATTGCGGTATACACGCACAAAAAACTTTTATTAAAATATGTAATGGAATTACAAGTTTATATAATTTATAAGTTATTACGAGGTATTATGAATTAATATGGACATTGTCTATAAAAATATATAAGTTATATATACAAGTATATATAAGTTTTATCTAAAAAGTTTATTTTAATTGACTGATTTATTATTTAATTTAGGGGGATAGCATAAAATGTTAGAGAAAAAATATTGGATATTTTTCCTGTTAAGGTTTATGATCCATAAAACTTTTAAGCTAAATATATAAAAGATTCGCTCGTCAAATAGACCATAAATGTGTGCAAGTATATGGCTTTCAAATGTAATATTGTTTTTCACAGGTGTTCGTTGGTAATTTTAATTTTTGATAAACAACAAACGGAAATAGTTTAACAATGGAAAAAATGGGCGATGAACGTTTGGTATCAAAATCGAAAATTGACCCAAAATCCAAAACGTTTGGGTACAAATAAACACAACGTATTTACACATAAAATAAAAGGTATTTTATATTTTTACCTGGTAAATCAGAAAACGTTTGGGTATACATATACAAGTCACGTTTGGGTCTCGTCATGAACACATAATCTACAATAGTGATATACTCATTTATTGCTTGATATTTTATCTCCAAATGGAATCTGCTGATAGTATTCCTATTTTTACGACTATTAATAACTTGTCATTATTAAATATTGCTAACATGCATTTGCTGACGGTACTTTTTCATACGCGCCTTAACAGTTCCTTCAAATGTATACAATACATGTACATAAATGGATTCTATCTACCAATTATATATGTTTTTATTGAAACAAAATCTTAACAAGCTTATATTGACGTATGGTTAAAAATAAAACGATTATTTTTTCAATTACACAAAAAACCTTTACACATTAAAAAAAAATGCATTTAGACTTTAAGAAAGCCGCCCATTTGCAGTATTAGAAGTTTTCGAAAACTGTTTAATATCAGGTTGTCGTTTTCATTTGAGTCAAGCCTGGTTTCATCGAATACAAAGTGACAGAAAATTATATAAGCATTACATGTAAAAAACCGGACGCATTTTAGTTGCGGACGAAATTATTCAGGTCAATATTGTAACATAACAATTGCAGACTCGTTTTTCGTTATCATAATACTAGTTGCGTACAGTTTTTTTTAATAAAAATATTTATAGATAACTGTTATTATTTATCTATTTTTTGTGATGGGTTTTATAGTTTTTGTGAGAAAATTTTTTTTGAAACAGCCTGTATAAATGATAATCTACTGATTTCACCATTTGAATATTGCAACATTTGTTTGCTAATAATATCCTCATTTTCAACAGTTCTTTTTGCTTATTTTTAAATTTCTTACAGCAGTACAGTTCATTTTATTATAGCAACCAATCTGTACTTCATTTAAGGCCTCGATCAATTGATATATATTAGTGTAATTGCGATAAAACATACATTAAATTTAGGATGGAAACTTTCACAAGCTTTTGTGGTTCGTGAAATAGACAAAGAAAATTCTGTCCATATTTCTAGAAGAAACTATACATTTTTCAAAGACGACAGGTACTAAGCAAGCACGAGTAAGGTTGCTAAACTGATTAAACATATTTTTTGACAACCGTCTCAAAAGTACCGGCACAATCTTAATGTTGATAAATAATCAGTCCAATAATGTCATAGGTTTATATATATCGTCAATATTAAGTAATTTATCAGTAATTATTATCAGTAATTTCTCAACGTTTTGAAATTTGTACGCAATTAGTATGGAAATTTGTGTCCGCAATTCGTATGTTACCTTTTTAAATATCGTTCGCAACTCGCATGGTTTTTGTGGCTTTGTCCGCAACTAGGAAACACCGAAAAAACCGAAGTATACAAATGGCTTCAAAGTTTTTTTGGTCTTAGTGTTATATCGCCCGATGAGGTAAGCAATAATTTTGTATCTCTAATGTCAGATGCACCAGTCTATGCTGAAACATTTACGAATTATATTCTAGAGACTTTCGTTGATGAAAATAGTTCTTTTCCGTCATACATGTGGTAGAGAGTCCATCATACACAAACGTTGTATTGATTTTTGAGGTCTGAAAAAAAAAAATATACCTAAACATGTGTTCCCAATCGTTCTCCCGAATTTCAGGTAAAAATATCGTTCTGTGCCCAAACGTCTTATGGCTGAAAAAATATACTTTTTCGATATTAGTAATTCTGCTGAATAATAAATCATATGATATGTAAACATTCAATAAAATTATTAAATTATAAAACCTATATTTTCTTACAAATATATGCTGGCATAAATAAAAATAATAATATCGTGTTAGAATTTATCTCAAAAATAAATAGAAAAATTCAAAAACTATTGATCATTTTTATATTATTTATAATATTATATTATGAAAGTTTACCTGAAATAATAAAATCATCAAAAAAATTCGACTTAATTTTTCTAAACCATTATTAATATACGCAGTGTAAAGAGATTCATTTTATAAATTCCTGTTTGTAAAATATTTTGTATTCTATTTTAACAAAAGAGCTGTTTATGTTCTTTAAAATAATAGTACAAACAAAATTGTTACAAAACGAATTAATAAGTTTTAATTTGCTTATTATGTATAACTCTATGAGTATTACTATTTACAGGGTTGGGCTGTATCAAAGATACAATGTATATTGTATCTTGTATCATAATACATTTTATGATAGTATCATGTATCTTTTTTTCCCAAAAGATACAAAATACTATTATTGTAAAAATGTGTACTGAATAGTATCAAGAAATAAAAAATTTTTCGTCGTGGATTGTATTTATATGAAAAATAATTGTCCAGATGCGATCGAGCCGAAATGAAAAACAAAAACATTAACTACACAATGTTATACCTTGTAAGATCATTTGAAAATTACAGTTATACATTAAACTCAAATGTTCGTTCTCGTAAAATATGAATCCACTACATATATATATATATATATATTATAGATATGGCTATAATTGTAGTAGGTCTTTTCCATATAAAAAGAAAATAAAATCAAAAATATAGATAAGTAATTGTAGTGTACTATTACTGGTGTACCATTTTATTCGTTCTGTCTTCTGAGTGACTGCTGTCAGTAAAATAATTATAAGGCCGTTCACAATATTTTTCATGTTTGATTCCTTTATTATAAAGTTTTTTTAATAAACTAGATAAAAATATAATGCGTTATATTGTCTTGGGTGTGAGGTCTTTGTCTATCGTTGAGGATGAGATTTTTATAAAAATCATTAAAGTTAAACTATTATTTTATTATGAATATAAAATATAAAATAATTCCCGTTAATACTACTAGTTTAATATACTTAGGCATAGACAATGATTTAAAAGTGTATTCGAGAAGAAAATTAAATCATCGTATTAATGATGATTTTATAAAAGTTGTTGAAAAAATTAAAAATTTGTTTACAACTGAACCACGAGCAATCATAACTGCAACAGCAGATATTTGGTCAACAATTTGGTTTTGTGCACTCACCCAGTAGATCTAATCTATCAGACAAAATATTTGAAAAATTAATTTTTCTTCAAGGAAATCAAGATTTTTATTGATAAATATAACATTTAATTTAAAACCGTAAACCATAAGACCACAACCAATCTAATCTATTCGTATATATTTATTTTTAATAATAAATCCATTATCAACTATACACATGTATAACTATAATATAATATAAAATAACTATATATAAGTAAAAATGAAGATGTAATTTTGGTGTACTTATGTATTATAGACATTAATTTATAATGATATATTTTATAATGTGTATTGACTTATTGTATTATTTAATATTTATGAATTTATAAGTACCTACTGTAATTACTATAGAGTATGGACTGTATAGTGTATTGTATAAACTTTTTACATTTAAAAGTTAATAAAATTCAATTGTAAGTATAAAAGTATCAATATATCAATGTATCCTTGATACAAGTATCTTGTATCTTGTATCTAGATACACTAAATGCATGTATCATGTATCATAATACTTTTTTTTAAGTATCTTGCCCAACCCTGACTATTTACTCATATACTATTAATTATAGTATACATCTATCGATCGTAATTTTTTTTATTATTATTTTTTTTTTTGAAACGTTTATTTGACGATTTTCTTCGTATGGTAAACAATATACCATAATTTAAATTGATGATAAAAAATACTTTTATTTGAAAACAGTTTTTGTCAACTTATAATACCATTAATTTGCATACTTCCAGGAAATATGTCCGTAACCAATTTCTGGCTTTAATATTATTTCATATGTAATACTTCTGCTATATTATTTAATAAAAATTAATTAAATAGTATCCTAAACCTTATTAATTTTGTTTCTATAATAATTTGTGAATCATCTTAATAGTTATAGTTCAATTTTTTTCCCATTTCTGGATATTTGCATATGCTTATGGAAAATAAAAATACTTTTAAACTATCTATATTTTGAATTATATATGCATATATTTATTATATTTATAGTATATATATCACCTTAGTATATTTATTTATTCATTTGTGTTTTAAGTGTAAATTACATTTTTTGAAATTTTTGATAACATAACTTTTTTTTTTTTTAATTTGCTTCAAAGATCTTGGATTATTACCATAACGTATACGGATCTCGACGAATATTTTATAATGACTCAGATAGTATGTTATTAATTGCACCCTACATGAATTAGCCGTAGTAACTGATAATCATATTTTAGGTTATAATTATTTTAATGCTTTTGAATAGTTTTCGATAAATTTAAATTAAAGTTTTTATAATAAATACTTAATAGTATCGGACAGCTAGTGACAGCACACCGGCTACAATAACAATATTGTATTATATTTAGAAGATTAATCTTCAATTGAAGAATGGAAAAACGTGAACCAGCCTCTGAATTGTAACGAAAAAGAAATTTAGTATCTTCAGATATATTCGGTTAGTTCTGATCTCATTCACTCATTTTTTCGTTACGTGTTGCGATTTTTATATTGTCTGAGCACCCGAGCACCTACGTAGATAAAATAAATTAGTGGTATTGAACAGCGAAATGTCGAAATATGTTCGGGAAAAATGTACGGTGAGCGTGGTTCAAGTTAAATCTTTGTTAAAATAGTTATAATTAATAAATATAACAATTTAAAACAATTTAGTACAAAGTAATTGTAAAGAAGCTCTATTTTATTTTATTTATTTTTGGTTATTCAATATTCTAATATTACGTAACTATTACGATTATAATGTGTTTTTTGTCCATGCCTCAATAAAAGTGTAACACGAGAGTTTGGTAAACGGAACTTATAGTATACCGCATCCATTATTAGATTCGGGACTCGATTTACTATTTCAACGTAAAGTAAAATTTCTTTGAGACTCAAATTACCTGTACACTAGTGTAGTATGTGTGTAGAAAAATCGATCTGCCTACAACTACTATATACTGGTAGAATAATAATACACTATACTGGGTGGTAAATTGTTCTATATACTTGTTTTTTAAATGTATTTTGCGTATATGATACAGAAATCCTTAGTTGAAATCAAGTTTTCTGTAAATATTAAGCTTTTTATCTTATCATATATGCATAAATTGTTTACCATTTTACTGAAATACAATTGAAATACGTAATTCTTACTTTCAATTTAGGTAAATTAAACAGTTATCAAATAGAACGTTGTTATAAAAATAAAAAATAAAATGTAAATCAATATAGGAGTATGTATATGTTACAGGTAATGTTAACATTTGGATAATGTCGACATTATCCGGCTAAAGTCAACATTGGCTAACTGTTATCATTATCCGCCATGAATATTATTAAATGTTAATATTAACCGGATAATGTGATATTAGCCAAGAACTTTTGAATAATATCTTAAGAAGCATAAAAATTTAACGTGCATGAAATAAAACCATTGTAAATTATTAACAATATTAAATATATTTAACATACAATAAATTAGTAATTACCATAAAATACATAGTTTTATTAATATGAATTAATTTTTATTTTTAATAATGTAACCTACTAATGATACAATATTTAATTTCAATTTATATTATAAATTATTTCTTAAAATATTATTTTAAGCACCCATAGAATTAAAATGCTAATGTTTTAACCTTTATTATTACATGGCATGCTTCCGTGAAATTTTGAATTACACAAAATGCTAGATGATTTGCATTTATACATCGATATATGGATATATTGTTCACTTTATCGGTAAGATAACTGATTAACTCGGTTACAAGTCAAGATAAAATATTATACTCTGGAAGTCCGACGCTTTATTATTGTATAAAATGCTAATAACTCTATAGTCTATTTAATATATAACTTTTAACATTATCCAATATTGACTGGTTAAGGTTAAAATTATCCGGATAATGTTAATAATTCCTGTTTATAAATGAAAAATTACACATAACAGATGGCTAATGTTGACATTAGCCGGATAATGTCAACATTATTCAAATGTTAACACTACCCGTAATAAATATATTACATACGTTTTATATCATCAAGATTTTCTGGTTATTTTGTACAATTATTATTTTAATATTATAGTCATAATAATAGTTTTATTGTTAATAGATTAATTGCATATTCAATAAGTGGGAATAGTTATAACATTTTTTTTTTTGAATTTTCCTATCATTTTTGGCAAAAAGAACTTCTAAGTTAGGCGAGACTCCATGGCTGGGCGAGATCAAGCATTGATTAAAGATACATAGATAGTCCACGGTGTAGGAAAATATGGAAACTTATTAAGTAATAAGCAAAATGAGACAATAGATAGCCTTAAATGTCATAATTAAAAAATAATTATTGTATATCGACTTTAGATAGGCAGAGAATGACGTGGGGGGATCAAGTCGTTCGATGGTTCAGGAAACCTGTTTGAGTATAACTAACCTGAGATAAGAAAATATATCCAATTCATAATTGTTTTATACAAACAAAATATAATTCTACTTAACCACCTATAAAGTGAAGTGGGCTGTATCTCAAAACAAATGTTATATTATTAAATTGTTGAATTAAAAATGTTCAAGGAAGTAATTATCATAATTGTGTCACTTAAATTTTGTTTAAAAAAATTAAATTTTGAATATTTCAATGATATATTTTCTAATTACAAACCAAATCTAATATAATATAATCAAAAATCTATTGACAGTTACAATTTTATCATCGCCCGTATGGCATATAAACTGGAGTTTATCGATTCCACCGTCTTGATATCGATTCCGCCGAATATTTGTATATATCAATTCTGCCGAAGATTTATATATGTATATAAGAATATAACATACATTATAATATTAAAAAATGTTCGTATTTTGTAAATACATAATATTGTTTCCAGCAGATTTTCTTCTAAATACTACACAGTAAATAATATTTTATTCTACTCTACAAATTCTAATTTAAAATTTTTATGCTCTAGTGACAAAATATTTTTAGATGGTACATTTTGTAAGTGCCCAAAATATTTCTATCAACTGTTTACGGTTCATATTTTTAAAAATGGACATTATGTTTCATTATCCTATTTCTTATTGCCAGAAAAAAGCACAAATACATACGCTACCTCATTTAGATTTATTATAAAAACATGCTCAGCTCAAAATTTATATTTCAATCCAACTACAATTGTTGCTGATTATTATATATATATTATTATTTATTTATTCTATAAAATGTATATGTTTTTTTTCTTAGTTTCGCGTCACTATACCATCATGCTATACATGGTAAATGTATATATATATTATATATAATGTAATGTGTATGTATAGTGATGTTACATGTATATATATTCGGCAGAATCAATGTATAAAAATATTCGGTGCAATCGATAGGTTTCTTACAGGTAAAAGGACCTTTTCGGCGAAGTCGATATACGTCCATAAAAACCATGTAACGATAATTGACAGACGTATACGTATGGCAACGGTTAAAATGGATTATAGTTTATCAGCAATGTATCAACAATGATCACGGATAACAATAAATTGGAGATTACAAATGTTTATATGGAACGCCAGCGCATTCTATTATCAGGAATTCATTACTACTACGATTCTGACTCCATTTGAGACATTTTAGGCGTTTCCAATATTTATCATTGCGTGAGTTATCTGTGTATATTTAATTAATGATACAAGTTCGGATGAATGGTATTACTGTATTGCTCTTTAAACTTAAAATCAATGTACCATTATTCTCGAAAAAATTATTTTGGTTGAAGAAATTTAGATGTATCATTTAATATTTTTAAAGTGGTTCATACAGGTAGGTAGTATTACCAAATTTCTTGGTAAAGTAGGTTAAACTATAAATGTTTTAGTTTTTGTAAAAAAAAAAAAAAAAGACACCTAAAATTTCAAGTGCTCATATACAAGAGGTGTTACGGGTACTCGGCAATCACTTGATATCCGAGTTCTTAATGTAATAATTCAGACTCGGCCCTTTCCTAGTACCCAGCGTAACACTAAATTTTTACTTGGCCTTTACCCGGTATTCGGTGTAATATTGAAATTTTTATCCGGCTAATACTGAGCAGTCGGTTTATAATACATTTTCTACCGGAACATCTCTACTACAAACACCAAAAATGTAAAAAAAATACTTTGAGTCAATTTAATTAATATTTATCAAATAACAATCGAAAACTAATATCGTCAAATCAAAATTTTTTAAAATATCCAATTTCGTCAATATTTTATTTTGTAATACATATAAAAAATTTTTGCTACTTTCTGGTAATTTTTTTTTGTTTTAGCTACAATTACTAAAAATCCACGTATTTATCTCTTTTTTTCTTTTTTTAAACTAAGCTCATTTTTTTTTACATTAATCACTGAAATATGTATGAGAAACTCTGAAGAGAGGTATGTGTGAAGGTTTGAATCCAAGTTATCGCCTTTCATTTCCTATTTGATAATAATCAAAGCAATCCTTCCAATCAACGTGTATATGAACACAAAAAAATCATATTAAAACTAAAACATTACGCATTTCACTCAGAATCTAAAATACGTCAAATTCAAATGCTTACATGATACTCCATTTGATCAACATTCTATGGATTTACTATTCTTCCCATATTATTTTATATGATGATATACTAGAAATTGGTATCACCATCATACTGATATTAAGTCCCTTCACACCGTCACATGGATTTCGAGATTTTTATGATATTTGCCAGCTATGTGAATACAATTGCGAATTGAATTGGGGCGAACAAAATGAAAAAAAAAAAAAGTTTTTCTCCTGAATATAATCGATGGCAACAGCTTTCAATGCGCGTTACACTGCGCAGACAATGCAATTAAGGTTCTATCGTCGGCTGCGCTAATGAGTGACCACTAGGTACAATATAAATAATTTTTTTATCGAGCTCAACCCTTTTTTATACCATGATAAGCTTCTGCAAATGGAAACACCATTATTTTTCAAATTATTTTTATTCAGTACATTTTTTTAGATTAATCAGTGTGACATTGTCAACATTTGGGAAACTATACTTCAAATTTAAATGTGAAATATTTAGAATAGATATTGAATATAGTCTTATATTATTACGTGCCTACTTACATCAGGTTACGAACTATATTATATTTGTTAATTGCGTAATCTTGAAGTTATAATGACCATAGGAAACTATCGATATTGTAAATATTTTTCATTTTTCGTATTCAATTTTACCAAAAGTATCGATCCTAATATTGACTTTGTTACGATAAACAATTCAGAAACTGAATAATTAATTCCGCCAAAAAAAAATTAATATTGCCACAGAACACTCCTTAAAAGATCCAAAAAGGTATGTTAGGAAGTCTTGTGGTTTTACACAAATCAGAATTTACCAAACGCATAATTTAAACGTTAAAACAGGCTTAAAAAATCACTCTGTATACATGTAAGTATATACAGGGCCGGCTCAAGGTATAAGCGAGCTAGGCGCCTTCCTAGAGCGGCACTTAAGTAAAGGTGACATTTTAAAAATTGACTCGAACATTTTTTTAGTTCTATTGGTGTTTATTAGAAAAATATTTAAATGAATTCATTCGCGAAAACCACTTACCTATATAATAAAATAATATTGTCTAAATTTATATTATTACTTTATATTACGGCCTACGCTGTGCGTTTTCAATTATTCAAAAAATATAAATAACTACATATCTGATAGTCGCGGTAGTGATGGGTTTTGAGCAATAGTAATAGAAATCATTTTTAAAGTCTTTTTACATATAATTTTATCTATGAAATAAAAAATTAAAAAAATTTTAAGTAGATATATCACATAAAAAATAGGAACAAGGGCTAAGTTAAAATAAGAGCTCAATTTTGTTTTTTGCGGTAAAATTTGATTTTGCCTAGTGCACTATTTTTGCTTGGGCCGGCCCTGTATATTTTATTTGTGATCGCGTAATATGTACTGTATAAACATCTCTATACTCAAGCATTTCTGTCAGCATTGAGGCGTATGCCAAGTGCAGTATAAGACACGCCATGTCCACGCTATAAAACCGTGTGCCATTTAACGACACCAACCGTTGTGATGGCCGCCATTCCAGTCGTTTTCTACTGAGCATCGTTTTTTTTCCTCTGCTCTTTCCCTCTCTCTCGCACTTACACACACACTCACACACCTTCTCTGTCACTCTCATGTGCGATTTTATATTATATTATCATTGTTCATCTGGTAACTAAGAGGTTAGAAAAAATAAAAGTGGATAAAAGGGGATGTGTACGACGACAGGGGGTAGAGTTTGCGTTTGAGTGGAAAACATGAAATTGGGTCTGCAGTACGTATACCAAACTCGTATAGCTTTACTCTCGCGGAATTATAAAATGGATGTGAACCTGCGGTCACGGACACGCATGCACTTACACACTTCAGTGGACATTTTTGATGTTAATCGGAATTTAACTAATGCCTAAAACACGTTTTCAGGGTATAAATTAACTGATTTGGAAAAAAAAAATGTTAATTAATTTTATAATAATGTTTTGTTCATTACTATAAGAAAGTATTTCGGGTGAAATTTGGTCGTGATTACTCACCCCCTTCACGTGTCCCAAGAGGGTTGAATATTAGCGAAAAAGGGTTGTTTTATCATATTTTGTCTATATTCAAAAAAATATTGCATTTATCTTAAAAATATATAAAAAATATATTATAGATATTTATATTTTAAATAAAAAACATATTCAGACAATTTCTCATAAATTTATTATTTTCCAAGAAAAATGATTAAATATGGGATATTTTATTTATTTAAAAAAAAACGATTTTTTACAGTTATTTAAATATATTAAAATAATGGTTGATGATACGACAAAATATCTTATATACAATTGATAAAGAATTCGATTTCCTAAAAAAAAGTTAATGAACATAAATTTCATTGGATTGAATGTTTTATTGTAATAGTCGGGTTAACGTAAAAAATTTGATGTATCTAAAATGTTATCATGTTAATTCAAGAGTTTCATTAATAATACACGTTTTAATATAGTACAGTTTATACAATATCTTATAAATCTATTACTATATATTATTTATTATTTCATAAGAAAAATGATACAGGTAATATTGAATATTTTATTTATTTAAAACAATCAATTTTTTATTATTACCTATATTATTATTTTTGTACATTTGTTATTATTTAGACCTTATAAAGTTATATACATTTTTAATATTTGTATTTTTGAAACACTGTGTAAATTGAAAGTGTCAAGCTAAAATGTTATTATCGTAACTCAATAGTTTCATACACAACACACATTTTAAGATAATAATACATTGTATACGAGTAGATAATATTTTGTACTTAATAGTTGTATCGGAGTCGGATAATATGTTACAGTTGAGATTATGGAATGGTAAACTTCTTCCCCCACTATCCGGAAAAAAAATGATTGGCTACCTATAGGTATACCTAGTTAGTATATATAGTTATAGTATTATCATTTAAAGGCAAAGAGCAGTTGTTTGGTGTACCAGAACTTATATCGGGCACTAGACAAAATCAAGTAATAGCAGTATATCAGGCTCTTGAAAATTTGGATTTAACCAAAAACATACAAGCTTTATGTTGTGATACAACCGCATCTATTATGGGTTAACTAAAAGGCGCTTGTATATTATTAAAGCAAAGGCTAGAACGTGATATACTATATTTACCATGTAGGCATCATATACTTGAAATTATATTGAGAAGTATTTTTGAAATAAAAATTTATATTGCTTCCACCTTAGATGTACCAATTTTAAACGTTTCCAAAAAGCTTGGCCTCATATTAATGTTAAAAACTTTCATAGTGGATTGGAAGATACTTTTATTTTTCAATCAGTACAAGATTTCAAAGAAAACCTTTTAATGTTCGGTAAAAATTAATTACGACAGTTTCAACCTCAAGATGACTATTAGGAACTATTAAAACTTACTATTTTATTTCTAGGTGAAAAACATCAAAATGGTATATTTTTCAATGTTCCAGGACCCGTACATTATGCTTATTGAATGGCAAAACCTTTATATACTCTAAAAATATTTTTATTTCGAAACGAATTTAAATTAACATTAAATAAACAATGCTTTCCGCGACTTGTGTATTTTTATAGTTCGGATATATGTTAAATAATGGTTTGGTGCTCCAGCTGCTGCTCTGGCACCAAACATGGACTTACAATTTATTAAAGAGCTAATATTGTACGAGATCATTGATATACAAATTTCAAAATTAACATTAACCTGAATTACATTCTTATAGTAATGAACAAAATTATGGTGTGAGAAATCAAAAATATTAAAAAAAAATGTCTTCATCTATAGCTAAAGTCCACCCTTGTGTATACAGTTTAAGGGAATAACAAGATCGAGAAGTACTCGTGTATATACGAGTATATTTGGTATGTATTCAAAATTAATGAACGATTTTATTTAACGTCATTACCATCTCGTGCGCGATGTAGTGGTAAACTTGTATAAGACAGTTTAATAATATAAACGACGTTTATTCGAAGAATAAAAATAGTATAATATTTATGGAATAAAAAAGTTATTGGCTTATTTAATGTACTTTACATGTATTTTTGAATAGATTTAGACAATTCAGTGATCTATTATATTTCATATAAAATATTTTATTTTGTTGCTTATTGATAAAAAGTGTAAATATTCAGAATGATATAAACACTTTTTTTATTGATAAATCATCATCGTAATTTCTTCTGTAATTTAACTGATTCTTCTTAATTTTTTCAAACATTTTCATTTTCAGAAACATTCACAATTTCTTTTTTTTTATATATAAATATATAAGCAGATATTTAAAAAAACTAAAAGTAATAGTAGTTCATAAATAATTCTAAATAATAAACGTCGTCAAGCGAAAATCACCAACTGCTGTCTAAGAAAATCGACTAAATCAGTGGTTTTCAACCTTTTTAACAAAGTAGCACACTTCATCTCCAACAAAATTTTCGCGGTACACCAGTCCATAGATTATGTGAACCATATTTGATATATGTAAATAGTATACTCTATTAGAGGGTTATTTATTATGAAATAGGTATATTAATACAATCGATCGATCGAGACGGCTGCGACGGGCATACTTACAATAAATAATATTTTATGTATCTACGATTAGTGCGATCAGTTTTCATCTCAATTATCAATAATAAGTTGGTAAATACATACTTATAAAACAATTTATAGATTTATCGTGGCACACCGGTGGTTGGGAACCACTGGACTAAATACACGTATTTACATAGATTTTACTTTTTAATCTTGGCATAACTATCGAAACCTATATTTTATTTAAAACAGACTAAATACACAAATATATTCATAAACTTTGCTGAAAGTTATTGTTCATAGTTTGAGCACACGCGATCTTATCCATTTTAAAGAAATTCATTAAGTTACAGTAATCCTGTTATTCCTTTTAACAATTCCATTCTTGTTAGTTGTTCCTAAAATGTTGATATTCTCCCTCTGTTGTACATACATATATAAATTATCAAAGGATTATTATTAAATATTTCTGAAAATATTGAGTGCAGTTTGCTTTATTCTTTAGTCATTATAAAAACAAAACTATTTTTTAAATAAAGTTTTATATATATTAAAAATAAAAGAATAAATATGATAATTTTTAGGATATTCCAGTTAAAATATCTAGTAATGAGATAAAATAAATATACTTTATTTTTTTATCGTTTAATATCAAAATGTAGAAAACAGTTTTTTTTTTTTATATTTGAATGGTTAGTGAAACAAAATGGAATGATTATTTATTCTTTTTAGCCTTATGGGGTTAATTAAAGTTTGAAAAACTTTGGTTAAAAATTATTCTCATATGTATTAGAACTGCTTGTATTAGAATAAGGATTAAAAATTAAATCCTAATCAAATTAACTATTCTCAGAAATTATGATTCATTCGAGGTTGAAGAATTACAGTATATAATTTATACTATACTATATTTAATTATTTGTGTTATATTTGTATAAATAATAACATACCGTTTTACACGTTAACGACTTCGCTTATAAAAATTATTTTGGTATATTTTTAAGGAAATAACAATCAAATATAATTCAGTCTGTGTACTATATAATAATATGATACAATGTGTATTATATAATATAATCTATAGATTTAAAATTTTGATTGTTTTAATGGACAATCAAAAGATGCTTTTTGGCACTATGATACAGACTTGAACTAACAGTTAAAAACCATGTTGAGGTAGAGTCTTTATAATAAGCATTCGTGAAGAACGGCCGAGATATGCGGCTCAATCATTAATATGTTCTATAGCATAGATTACTGGATTAAAAGATAAAAAATGTACTTAGATGTGAGTCTAACTGTATCGTACGCATCCAATGTAAAAACATAACGACGAAAATAGTTAATTGAAATATATGTACTACAATGTGTGTATAATAATAGCTTGGTACTTACGGTTCGTTCTTTTAGATGGTGAGGGGGAGGGATATCGATTTCCGTTTTTGTTTTTGTTTTCGTTTTTGTTCGGATTATGTTAATTTATCGTATTTTGTGACGATTCACAATGAATCCATGATGAGCGATGTTTACGATGATCTACCGTGGGACGCGTGCACTATCAATAGTGTACACGATAATAACAGTAATAACGATATCAGTATTGGTATTCCACAATTATTCGGTTTAACAGTTGGGTACACACGAACACACGAGGGGAATAAATTAATGATCGGTAGTTAAAAAATAAATAAATAAACTATATTGAAAAGATATCCGATTGACGAAGAAATTCGGAGGAAAAACGAAGAATAATGTCGAAACGATATGTCTTTTTAAACTATTGCGTTCCAACGCGGGAAGTGATAAGAACTCGGTCGTTGCGAGCGCGTCGTATACAATACTGGGTAGTGGTCGTCGCGCAAAGCTTTCGAACACTGTTGCACGCCGCCCGTAGCACATTCGAATCCGCCGTCACCGCCGCCGCCGCCGCCGCCGCCGCAACGTTTACACCTGCCCGTGCGCGCCTCCCCCTTTTTGACGATTTCGTTCTCCTACCCGATCGGAACCCCATCTGTCGGCAAGGCCTCCTATGCGTTTATCAATATTAGTTTTTGTAATTTTTTTCTTTTCGGAAAATCTTACCCGCGCGAATTCATCGTCGGACGAGATTTGTTTTACGCCAAAACGTTGTAACGGCGAACGATGACCGTGGTGCGTTTAGAAAAATGCATTTTTTTTCGCATGGACCGCGGACACCGTAAACGCTTGGGTTACGGAGGGCATGTATCGGACCCAAAACACGTTCGGAGACATTTTTCGGGAGAGGGGGGACCGCAATAATTTCCTTGGGACATCCACAGCGGATGTATAACGTACGCATGTCGGCGATATTGAAATGAACGTCGATCTATAAACCCTTTTGTCTCTGTAAATATATTTACAAAGTATACTTTGTATCTAAAGTTTTTAAATATGAATAAGTATATATATATATATATTGCACATAAAACGTAAAATTTTCTTAGCGGGCCAAAATGTATGAATACATATAATTTGTAATCTTATAAAATAATATATGTATATATAATATGCGTATTATATATTTATTATATTATTTATTATGTATATATTTTTATAAAATTAAAATTCATATTTGTTCATACATTTTGGCTCACTAAAGAGCTTTTGATGATTTATGTGGTGTTCGAATAAGAAAGTTTGGACATCTCTGTGCACTGATCGAATTTGCGTGTATAGTATATTAATATGCGTTGCAACAATATTGGCTAAATAAGGTTTTATATGTGTTTGAAACACAATACAATGGTTATTACAATTGTAACAATATTCTTGGGTACAATATATTTGAGTCCAATCAAGGATTGAAGAAACTTGGAGGGTACACTGGTGCTTGACATTTTTTGATTGCCTAAAGGACAACACGATTGGTGTATTGTAATGATTTACATAAACCTATGTATATATTTCAATTTCTCTGATCTTTATACATTTCAATAATATAGTTATTAAAATATATTGAGAGATAGTTTAAAAAGTAACAAATAAAATATTTTTTTGTTTAAAACTTCAAATAATTTATCATTTTTCATGAAAGTTTCATATTGTTTTGAAGAAATCTTTTAAATTGTAAATGTTTTTTTTTTATTTCTGTGTACGCATTATTATCTTAGAAGTTTGGAGTTAAGCTAGAAAAACCTTTTTTTTTTCTTATTTAAATATTTCATGCACACACGAATGAGATTTTACCAAATCTACGCTTGCGGTCATACATTAACACATTATTTATTATTTATTATTGTAGTCAAATAAATATTACGAAGCTTTTTGAAATATACAATTATTATTCCCTTTAACATGTGCCAAATGAAAATTGCGAATTGATTAGTATTATATATTAAATATATTATTATATTATTATATATTAATACACAAATATTACTACACGTCTATTCGTTCTGTCAGAAAATCATAAAAATGAACGACCATCCATTTTTTTCCTTTTTTTACCCACTTTTTAATGTCTACATAATTAATTTTCGCCATATTATGTTAAATGCTGTTTAATGGTTTTATCTCATTTTCATGCCATCAGCAGTTATATGTTACAATTATATGAACGTTTTTATGAAAACAAAATTACGACTTACGCGCGATACGGAATTGAATCAGGGCAACTATAACTATACTTTTTTATAAGCACGGTCGTTATTACACTGATTATTTGGAATTATTAAATGCTGCGCGGAAAATTCTCTGAAATATTTTCGTGTTTCGTGTTTTAAGGTATTATACAATCGAGTGTACTCCAAATATTATCCGAAAAACGTGCCATTGGCATATATTATAAAATATGATGATAACTAATATTAATATTATTTTAAAAACTCAAACAGAACTCGTGTAGAAAAATTGGATAAATGAACCGACAATCACGAGGCAATGTTTGTTATTTATTCATTTTTTTTTATTGAATACAAGTTATTTACAATCTGTGAATTAAAACAATGAGTAAATTTGTTAGCTAGAAAAGATAAATGCACTTGAATGACTTGGGGAGGAAGCCGTTCACTAACGACACCTCAAAATTTTACCATAAAATTGTTAGCGTTTTTTTTTTTTTTAGTTACAATTAATAAATCTCTTTGCCAATTACGTTTTAGACGTCGTTGAATATTACCGGGAAGGGAGAAAGAATACATATTTTTAATGAAAAGATTGGGATGGTTCGACAGTTTGGCGTGGAATCTTTTATAATATATTTTGGCAAGTTCTATGACTGTGGGGATTTGGAGGTCTTTATGAAAAGATTTGTTGGTAACAAACCAAGGGGCTCCCGTTAGTATTCTTAGGAAAATAGATTGGAAAGCTTGGAGTGGGCGTATATTTGAAGGTTTTGCGGGACCCTAAATTTGAATCCCATAAAACCAGATGGGTCTAATTGTAGCTTCATGTATTAAATTTCTATATTTCAGACACATTTTGGATTTAAGGAGAGTTTTTAGAAGGTAAAGACAAGAGTTAGCTTGTTTACGTTTTGATTTTATATGGGGAGCCCAAGTGAGGCGTTTATCAAGGATGATACCCAAATATTTTGTTGAGGAATGAATTAGGATAGGTTTTTAATTAATTTAGAGTTGAGAACATTCATTTCGGTTTAAGGAAAAATTTACTTGAATAGATTTTTCTTCATTGATTTTTATTTTCTACTTTTTAGCCCATTGGGCAATTTTGTTTAAATGACACTGTAGTAGATTAACTGCTATGACTGGATCTTTGTCAGAAGCTAAAATTTCAGTGTTGTCAGTAAATGTGGCAAGTAGTGTTTTTGAGGATGTAGGTATATCTGGAGTGAATACATTGCAAAGCGCAGGTGATATGTCATCTTGGGAGACTCCTGCTTCAATATTTTTTATATCCTAGTAAAAATTTTAATGTCGTACAACAAATGAGCGGTTTTCAAGGTAAGAAATGTCTTGAGTTTAAAAAGTAATCATTCGTGCCACACCCGGTCAAAGGCTTAAAAAATATCAAGGAAAACTCCTGGGCAGAATTTCTTTTGTTCGAAGGAGGTAGCAATGTTGTTGGTAATTTGGTGAATTTGATGAATTGTATTATGCTGAGATCTAAAACCGAACTGACTTTTAGAAAAAATATTATTTTTGTGTATTATAAGAGTAATCCTTTTAAGGAGTAATTTTTCAAACAATTTACCTAAGGTGGGCTGTAAACTTATTGGCCGATAGGACGAAAGAATTTGTTTAGGTTTGTTTTGTTTAGAAATCATAATGATTTCGGAGTGTTTCCAGACTGACGGAAAATAGGATAGTCTAAGTAATGAGTTGTAGATGTGGGTGATGAAGAGGATTGATTTTTTGATAGATGTTTTAATAACTTGTTAGTTATTAGATCATGTGCAGGAGCTTTTTTGGGATGCAGTTTTTTTATGATTTGTATGATCTCTAGGAGGGTGATAGGTTCGGCTGGAAGAAACATTGGTAGTGGGGAGAAAGAAATTCGTGTACATTATTTTCATATAAAATAGGATGATTTGTGAACTGGTGGGGGGTAAAAGTTTGATTGAGATTTTCACTTAAGCAATTTGCTTTTTCAAAGTTAGAAATAGCTAGAGAACCATCAAGATGAACTAAGAGAGGTATTGATACCTTTTGTTTTCACAGAATTTTTGTCATTTTCCAGAGAGAACCATTATTTGTATTTAATGATTCAAGATGAGCTTTGTATTGTTCATTTTTAAAATTAGCTAACTGAAATTTAAGTGGGTTTGCTAGTTTGTTGAAGGTGGTTTTGTCTTGGGGATAATTTGTTCTTTGCCATTTAGATCTAGCTCGGCGTTTGGCTTTGAGTAGTTGAGTGGATGAAGAGGAAAAGCATGATTGTAGTTGGGATTTGGTACATTTTGGAGGGTAGAGGCACTACGAGCTGCATTAACGATTGCTTTGGTTTGTACTTAGATTGAATTATCTACGTCTATTTTATTTTTGAGTGGAGATTTTAAAGACAGTGACTCATGGACTTTTTGAGTAAATAAAGTCCAGTTAATTGGGCCATGAGTTTTTGAAGGCCTACAGTTAATGGATGGAGAATCTCCAATCAGCAAGAGTAGTGGAGAGTGGTAACTTGACAAGTCATTGAAACTGTTGATAGATATGTTTATATTGCTTAGGATGGATGAAAAGAAGAAATATAGGATATCAGGTTACCTATTTGCATGGGATGGTCAGTAAGTTGGTGAGTCAAGGTGTAAAAATTGCTACTTTATAGAAGGATTTCCCACGAGTATTAATGATACTACTACCCCAAGCCATGTGCTTGGCGTTGAAATCAACCACCAGAGACAAAATTGTTGCCAAGTTTATGGAAATATGATTGAATATTATTTTCCGTAATGTGTTGGCCAGGTTGGTGAGATAGTTAGAAGAATATTATTTAGTTTGATAGAAATAATAGCAGCTTGAAGATAGGCCTCTTGGATAAGGGGTAGTTCGTGGAAAAATAACGAAGATCTAATTAAGATTGCATAGCCTGCATGAGATGTATCATCTGGATGGTCAGCTCTGAGAACCTTGAACCTGTAGAGATTTAATTTAGTGTTGGGTGATGTTTTAATCCATTAGCGCTCCATAGGATTATTGATAAAGAAGAAGCGATATTTAAGTTATAAGTATTTTTTTAATAGCAATTTATTGATGACTATAGTTAACTGAGAGATAAGTGGTTTTATTAGGGACTTGAAGTCATTAATAAAAGATGATAATTGAATTATTAAATTTTCCGGAGGGCTTAGTTCATCTTGAAAACTAATTGATGGCTGTTTATTATTTTTTTGAGTGATTTGAAGGTATGAAAATTGGGGGAAAGTTTTATTAGTTGATTCTAAGAAAGATGACGGTAGGATTCGGGTTAGTTTTAACAAATAAATTCGGGTTGCCGTTTTCCTTGGAACTTGATTTTTGTTTGAATTGCTGCTGGAATTGGTTTCTGCGGGTTTGGAGATTTTTGGAATAAGGGCAACCTTTATAGTTTGCAGGGTGACTGCCGGTACAAAGGGCGCATTTGGCTGGTAGATCACGGTTTTTTTGACACAATTCTAAAGTGTGGCAATCGCCACAGCGCACACAACATGATTTATAATTACAATAAGATTTTGTATGACCATAGTCTTGGCAATTCATGCACTGTGGTGGTTGATTTTTTAATTTAGGAGCTTCAATTTTGATTTTTGTGTAGCATAACGAATTTAATTTGAAGATATCACTATTATTTAATGATGGTTCCAGGTCAACAAAAAATAAAGGTTGTGGAATTTTTGTTTGGGTTTTGAGGACATTTGTGATATTCCTGACAAGGAATCCATTTTGGTTTAATTGCTCTTTTATAAATGTAATCGGCGTTATTGGATGTACATTTCTGATAACGACACGGTATGGCTTTTCTTCCTTTAACTGGTAGGCATAGAAATCTACATTTTTATCTTTTAAAAATTTGATAACAGCCCGAAAAGAGTTGTTAGTTGACAGATTTATTTTTAATACACCTGTGGTACTTTTGCAACAAAAATTCGGAATCTGGTTCTATTGCTTTCTTAATGCTATCGCAAAAACCATAATAATTTTGTATAGTTGATTTGATAAAAATGAGAGGTGGTTTTTTATCGATAAAATCAGTATCAGTATAAGTTTTCATATTTTCCTCGGGATCTTAATGAGATAATAAATAATAGCGACTTTTTGAAGTGAATTGTTTGCGATGATTGATACTTGTAATTTACATACATTTATTTAAGTTTGAATTTTCGAGAGATGAATTGAAGTTTAATCGTTTAGATTGTTTGGGCGATTTGACTTTATTCCAATTGTTTACAAAAATATCATCGCTATCGGAATTAATTCGAATGTTAGTCGATTTTGACTTTTGGACAGTTTGCCGATTTAACAATTTTTATCGGAGTAAACGCTCTGGTTGCTATTCATTATAATTAATAGTCACGAAATAAGATAGGAGCTGGAACGGCGATGCCGTGACGTGCTAGTTGTAAAGTTCGATTGATTTGTTTGACAAATATATCGTATAGCGGCAGGTTTGATTTAAACAATTAAAACACTTACGTATTTAATCAGAAGGGATTGAGTTCTTTATAAAAGTGAACACGATTAACGTTACTCAAGAGAACAGCCTCAACTGGTTCAAATGATGCAAAATAAAATAAACCAATGCAAATATTGAGTATTTTTCGAGAAAAGTATAACGGAGAGCAATTAAGCAGTGTACATATGGCGACTGCGTGCATACCAATGATTCATTTTTAGATAACGTTCGAATCGATAGAGAACAATGTGCATTTTCGTTATTCTCGCATATTATGCGATCACTAAGGTAGTATTTCAATGGGAAAAAATTACGTTCATGAGTACTTGAATTTGTGTTTTAAGTATCCATAACCGAAAACTATTTACAACCTGTAAATTATTTTGATTTTATTTAACATCATATTACATGCTTAAACTCTCCCGGACAAACACGTGTTTATCGTTAATGCATAAAATATTTATTTCTGCATGTTTAGCCCACCATAGGTATTTAGATATTATTATTCATTTGTGTCGTTCATTGATTTATTTCTGAAAATTATATTACACGCAACGACGGCTGACAACAAATAATTTTCCCAATCGAGTAAATATCGTGGAATTTGGTACACAGCGATTTTCCGATTTCTGCATTCGACAATGATCGCACATTGATCACCGTGGTTGTATGTGTAATATAATAATCACTTAGTGATAGGCCTGCGCATATGGGATGCTGGGTATATCCGAGTACTCCCCAAATTGTTATAAATGTGATCCTACAATTTAAATCTAAGAAAAAAGGGCCGTATATTAACTGACATTGTTCAAATTAAAATGAATTGATAAAATTATTTATTCTAAAATATTTGTTAACAAATAAATGATGTTTCGTAATAGAGGAAATAAAAAAATAATTTATAAATTATCTTGCAAAAATTTATGGTGATAATATAGTAGCTACAATTGACTACAAAATTATAAATCATAAATAATCTAAACTATCTGAGAAAAATATATATAATAACCCTAACCATTGGGACTGATATTTTACAATACCTATTAAATAAAAGACCAAAGCTATGTTTATTTATTTATGCATCCATTATTATTTATTAATTATGTTTACGTTTTATTAAAATTAGACCCTAAAGCATTGTATGCACCCCTAAAATACTGGTCTCCGCATGACTTAGTCTTCGAAGTATTCGAACAGACAATTCCGAAAACGTTATTATTACTTTTTTTTTAACGCTTCTCTTATCTTGTATCCCTTCAGCCGTGAACGGTCAAGCTCCAAATGTTTCAACAACAGACTGCAATACAACAATAACATATAAAAGAAGATTGTACATCCGTTTTATTCGTATTGAAAGTAATTCCGAAAAGTACACAACAACAGCAATTACGATTTGTAGCGGTGGTTCATTCATCTTTATAACTATACAGAGCGTACAGCTTCGAAGAAAATGACGTTTGCTTAGTACATGTAGATTACTCTCTATATTATTAGATTTATCGCTAAACGATTAAAAAAAAAAAAAATTGAAAAAATACTGACGTAAAAAGTACAGCATTTCTGTTCGGATGTTGTTGAAGTAAAATACACATTATATCCAGTGACATTGTTCAAGTCGCAGAAAGTAATTGCAGACAAAAAAATATTTGTTTCACTCATTCTTTGTTGCGGCTCACAAATGCATTAGCCTTACAAGAACGAGTATTTTGTGTTTATTTTTAATTACATTAAAATAATAAAGTCTCAAGGTCCTAAAATTTTCGAAATGTGTAAAAGTATATACACGACCACATGTCGAAGTAATACTAAATACTGATGGGATTACTGAGTTACTTATTATTTCAATTTAAATCGAGAATAATTTTAATTGGTTTTTTGTTAACGTTTGGTTTTTCATTATTATTATTTTTCTGCACAACTTCTCGGTAGTAAATTCGTGCTTTTACATTTTAAATGGGAAAAATAACATATGTACATGTTACATCCAAGAGATCTCATTTTTTTGTAGTATACCTAGTAAATTTGCACTAAAAATGTTATGGTTTGTTATCGACCAGACATTTAAACTCAATACTTTTATAAAATAGAGGTAATTTATTAATTTCCTCATTATAGTTATTTTAATATGAACAAAAATAGGAAAACGTTAAAAAAATTTTTAAATATTTTTGTGCAACCAAGATATAATACATTTATTTTTATAAATTGTATATGCCATTTCTTTCATTTGATAAGTGAATATTATTTTTAATCGATTATGTTAAAATAAAAAAAAAATTCCGTTCTCATATTGAAATATGCCATTGCTAATTATAATATAATAATTATTTTCATTAATATTTATTATTTGTTATTTTTTATTTCAAATATGAGTTATGGCATGGAAATTTTTTATCACAGTGGGTTGTACTAAAATCTTATCCGAAACGTCATGCCGCCGGATATTATACTCGTCGAGTAAAAAGTACAAACGAGTAAAATATTTAGTTTCCCTAATAATTATTTGGTTTTCATAATAATATTAACTATAAAATCATAATAAATTCTGTGTAAATATTTTAACAAAAGCATAATCAGTTGATATTATAAATTTACTATGAGAATCACATTTTTGTTTAGGAAACTGTTTATTTTACTATTGTTTGTGTTGTATACAAGACATATATGTGTGGCAAAATATCTGTGTATAGTGTGGACACTCGGAAACTACAAAGTGTAACATCTGTCATAACGTTTCGAACTTGTAGTTTTAATTCCTATTAAAATATTATACTCATCTTTTAATGCATCGTTATTTGAAACAAATTCTACATTTTGTGTTTCAAAACTTTTGTGTTAATAAGTACATGACATTAACCCTACAAATTATTTACCCTCATATCTAGTACTTTATTGATTTTTTAGTTATTACCCAATGAGGTATAATTTACCCAAATCACATAATATCATTACATTTATATGATGTAATGTTAATTAATATACACTAATTTGAGTTTATTAATTTGTTTTAAACATATTTAATTATTCGGCAGAAAGTGACATTGCTATAACTTACAAACAATTTTGATTGTTATTTTCAATTCACACTCATATGCAGTACACTACAACATTAACCCTAAATCGTATAAACGTGCATTAAAATTAATTACCTATTTATTATAATTATTTAGACTTTTGTTATTGTTTACTAAAAATAAAACTGGTAAACAAGTAGTATATAATCTGATAAAACTAATACGTTTTTGATAGAATAATATTAGAATCTATTGTGCTGGGTATATACAAAATACTATTAAGTTCAATAAGTTTCAATAAGCAGATGGTGGCCGGTTATTTATTGTAACAAATAAACGATTATATATATATTAACATTCCTTACATTTTCGAACTTAAAAGTTTCTGAAAACCCAATAAGCTTATCTGATTGGGAATCGTTTGAACTATCTGAAATGTAGACGAAAATTTAATATTTAATTAGAATATATACATTTTCAATTTTATAGCGTGGGAATAGTAATTATTAATAATAATTAACACTGTAGATATACATTTTATTAGATACTATACATTTATCTTCTTAAAACAGTTTTTTCTGTTCGTTTGATTTGCAGTTTAATTTATTGTAATATAAATATGTATACTTACAACTTACATATAAACAAGGCAAAATTGTTGTCGGTCTACGTTATTAATTATTTCTTTATGATTTTGTACTACCTATTATTAATGTTTGTATAGTCCACGATTTCCACTAGATAAGTTTTCTTACAATTAATAGAATCCAGTTCAAATAAAAAAAAATATCATATTTTTATTTTTCAAAGTAATATATTTATAAAATCATGTTACCGATTGAATAGCTATAGAAAGTACTCATTATTGTATTAGGTAATGGATGTATAATATAATATAATTTTATATATATATATACACTTTTTTTATAAACATGGTCTATAGAGTAATACTCCGAAGACTCTTTACGATTCAAGTGGGAACAAATAAAGATAAATAAAATTTACTTGATGATATTAATTAGTAATTTTAATAATATATTACTGTTGATTAAAAAAAAAATATGAATCCTAAAATATTATGTTTAATACCTTGGTTTTTTGTTTACTTATTAAAATTAACGTACTTTCGTTTATTTATTTGTATATTGTTGTGAAAATTACCATTATCTGAAATAAAAAATTAAAAATAATAATAATAAAAAAACAGGAATTTACAATAATTAGTTATGATAAACGATAGTAATTTTTGAATATAATACAAGGAAAAATTTGTATAATTAATAACAATGTGCTAGACAGGTCAATGAAAAATTATATTTCATAAATATATATTGGCTGATTTTTATCAGGTAACGCAACATTATTTCATTAACACGTGGCCGTAAATACTTTTTATTCAGTAATTGAAGTGCATGCGGCGGAATCCCGTATACAATTATTTTATCTGCTACGTCCCAACTTAAAAATAGTATTTTCCTTCCTATTTCATACAGATTTAGAACTGTCGATAGCTTATAATGACTATTGGTATGTCAACAATGTTGATTTTTATCGTTGTTATGCTATTAGAAATAAGCAAAATAAAAATTTTTAGGTTTGAATAATTTAAATAATAAATAATAATAAAAAAAAATTTTAAATTTTAAAAACTGGTAAAAACTTAATTATGATTAAGACGAATTAATTGCCCACTTTCATATTTCACCATATTTTGTCTTAAATAATTTTTATAGTTGTATGCCCTACACCGATACTCAGAAATTATTGTTTACGTACGCGTCCCGTGGCGTTGAAGTTCGACTGCTAACATTAAGATCTCCTTCAAATCACGCGTAAACATCTCTTGAAATTTGAGATACGAAATTTTTTCGAACATTTTTATTTTTTTTTTATAAATCAGTACTGAAGAAAAATAAAGAATACAAATAAAGGCAAACAAAATCCATCAATCTCCAGAACGTTGCACTCAGGAAAATTACTTATGCTCCTCCGCCATGTATATCAAACGTTGCACGTTTCGCAAAAATCTTGTTCTCTTTTAAAACAGTTCAGGTGAGAGAACTATAAGAGCATATCAACAATTTCGTAATGGACCCATGACGATCCGCGTATCCTCCAACATGACAATACCACGTTTGCGTATATTTCAATATGCCGCACGTGCTAACTTTTTCATTCAAAAATACATTTTGACATTCAAATAATCATTATTAATTATACGCGTTGGTTTTAAAAAACATGTGTTTGGATTTCACGCCCGTTGTATACGTAAATATTTGTTTTACGCAGGTACGAAGTATTTGGCTCGGTTAAAACTTTTCATTAATTATACGAGTATACACATGTACTATACACATTTGCGCTCCCGTTTTGTTCATCGCGCACATACCCATCGATGTATATATTATTTGTGCGCGCATATATTATAATAACTTTTGATTGGATTCGTATTGAAATAATAATTATAAAATAACGTAATCTAATAACTGTTCGTCCGTTTCAATTCCACTGAAAATTTTTAATTTTAAACTTATGCTGTTGGAGTATACATAGTTTTCTTGAACTTGTTATCATTTGATATCCAATACTTTGTCTTATGATGCATATTTTGAAACGGCCGTATTATAATATCTCAACAGACGAAACCAACGTTACGATGTCATTCACAGAACTGGTCGTTTATTATTTTTTTTCACATTTCTTTGAACTACATATCTTTTAGAAAATCGAAAAAGCAGTGAATGCAACAAAGAAATATTGAGCCCATGACGGTTTTGAACAGTATCTATATCTTAACGATTTTCAAGTAATCTCAATTCCGTTCGGATTCATTTTTAATGTCAATTATTATTGTGTTTGAGTTAAAATTATTAATGCATCACGTGTTATACTGCATCGAGGCGGACGGTGTATCAAAACATGTGCACAATAACAACAATAATGATACACTTAAGTATTGCCTGAGATTTTTTTATTTGTTTTTTTTAATAATGAAAGTGATAAAATGAATTATTACATTTGTTTACATTTATGTTCCATAATGTATAATATTTTAATTTCTCGCAGAAGAACACATTAAACCTTTCTATAAACTATGTGAAAATAAACCCCAAAGGATCAAATATCATGAGATTAAACTTTTGGTGGAATTCTGGAAACTTAATCAAAATCAAATTGCACATGTTGATACATTGGAAATCGTTTGCGAACTATAATGCTATACTAGTATTAGTACGTAGCTGTATTAGTACTAGTTTCTTCTCGTTTGTTTATACTTATCGTGATCTTTAACTTACCATTCGCTTGAAATCAATGTTACTCCATAAATAGGATACTACAATTATAATTGACTTTAAACTATCACGGTTGTAAAAATATTTTAAAAATTATTCGGGAACCCAATAATTATATTGCTTTCAAAAAATAAAATAATCATTAAATTAAATAATTAAAACGAACTTTTAATCATATACATTATGATTTAAGATTTACAATATGCGTACAAAAAAATGTTGCTATTTCAGATGTTATACTTATCATAAAATTAAGTTGATAAATCAATTTAATTTTAAAGCGCACGACTTTAGTCAGGGTTTTGCCTATTAAAATACTATAACGATTTAGGAAAATTGTAAATAGGTGGAAGTATTTAGTAATATGAAAATAAATGAAATGAAAATGAAACTAATAAATCAAAATGTCGTGGAGCATAGTTTAATATAAAAATAAAAAATAAATACTAATCTTCAAGTTTATTCTCGAATTTAATTGTACGTTTTAGCTACATAAATATTAAATGTTGTATCATTATGTGTAAAATATCGTTTCGTAAACGATTTAACAGTCGTATACATAAACGAACCTTAAAATTTAAAATTTTTTAAAGTTTGTATTAATTATATTATTCAATATCTTTGTCCAATTTGTTTTGAAGTACTATGGTTACGCACTAATCTACGTACACCAAACCTGATACTCGAAACGCCTATACATCCTTTATTAATGAATAATGATAATGACTATTAATATAATAACATCCAAACCAAGAAAGGTAATAAGTTTAAATCATTCGACACGTTTCTTAGTAAATATATGATATTATCTCATATATTGTAACGCTCGTGTACGCGTGTTAATTGCAGCTATAGTACTTAATTCGTACATCAACTTTTAATGGCGATGACACTATATTAGAGATAAATTACAATATCAATTCTTAGTTTGGGTATGTTTTAGTTTTTATGTACACAAAACGTAATTTCGAATCACAATAACTATTTTTCATAAAGTGTGTATGTATGTAGGTAGAGCTGCAGTAGACATTATATTACAGTACACATTTGACACCTGAACCGTTTTAATTATTTTGTATGTCAAATCATCCCACTGCGGTGTATAACATTTTACGGTTGATGATACAATTTTATTTTTTTACGATGTTTTTACACGATACACGATGATCAGTGGTGAAACTAGCGGGAGGAAAATGAGGATTAATCCCCGGACGTAAAATTTTAGGGAGTGTAATTTTTGTATTATTCTATTACTGACTACTAGTTTGATATTTTTAACTTTGCTACTGATAATTTGTTTAAAACTCAATAAGTATGATTGCATGCTAATTATTAAAAAAAAAATTGTAGGGAAGGGTATTTGATTCTTGGTCTAAGATAGGGCGTGTTCTTAACATATTTCCCGGGCGTAAAAATTCTTAGTTCTACCTCTGTGCTTGTTATACCCCATACGCGGGTTATAACGTACATTAATATATAATCGAACAGCTCAAAAACGGTTCGTGTACTTTCGTATAATGTATATGCATGTTACGGATAAAGTTCGAAAATGGAGAGTTTACACAAAACTCGGGTAAAGTACACCTTATTCATATGAATAGTATAATATTTACATTATTCAGTGTGCCAATGATTAACTAAATTATATATTATTAAGTTATTATTTTATATATGAAGATATTTCTTCAGATTTGTATTTCCTCGTAAATTTATTTGTTAAGCAATTATTTTTACACAAACACTTTTTAAAACTTTGATCACCAAAAAAAGGTTGTGCATTAGCCATTTCACACAAATATTGTTTTGTAGCCGACACTTATAAGATATTTATAATAGTTCATAATGATTTGTTTTATTATCACGTACTATCACGTTTTTTATTTCAGATATGTTATATTTTGATTCCGTTAAATTTACCGAAATCTCATTATTTTCATTTATTAATTTATTAAAACTCTCATACAATTTCTCCTTTTAAAAAGACAAGTTTTTTTTTAAAAAACTAAATTATCAAATATTAATAAACCAAATAAATGAACTTGAAAATCGATAGCACCGTATTGAAGTTTAAAATATCAATGCACACGATTATCATAATGTACAATTTATACTTGTATTTTATGAAAAAACTTCGTCCACTCAGAGGTAGATTAAGTATAGAAAAAAAAAAAATTATTACATTATTATTTATAACATAATATTTATATTATTATATTTTTTAAATATTTAAATAAATACCAACCTAACCTAACAACAAAGTTTTATTTTACTTGTTTGCATTATTGAATATCAAAATAAAAAAGCAATCAAGGCACTTATGTGTTAAAATGAATAGTGAGTCGTGACCGGGAAATGTACTATCCATAAAACGCATTTTGGTTTTCTGAAGTACATATAATCATAAAAGTGTACATTGTTATAAATCAATGTAATATATATATATATATATATATATATATATATATATATCAGTAATCTAATACATACATATAGATACAATTATAAATAAATTGAAATGTTCAACTAAATACGTTCTGCCGAAAATCGTAAAATATTGTAATTTAAATATTTTTGAAAAATATTTAGTTTGATAATTTAAACGAATCTTATCAATAAGTGTATTTTATCAATTATAATATGTTCTCATTTTATGAGTGTTAAGATTTTCAGTTAACTATACTATTTAAGTACATAAATATTATACCAGCAAAGATGATGAGAAAAAAATAACCTAATTGAAAAAAGTACAGTGAAAAGTTTTAGTTTAAAAATAATCTTGATTTACTTTGACTGTATATTTTTTCTGTAGAAATTAATCCACGCAATAAACCCAAGTACAACAAAGTACCAGAAAACCAATATTAAATACATCCTCAAACATGGCTTTTGTTATCGATATTCCTTTAGTACTTCTATCATTGAAAAAAAAAATGTTCAACTTTTATCCTAAGTAAATCATTTTTCTTTCAAAGTATCACTAAATTCCAAGCATTTTTTTTTTAATACTAGATGTTCCAAAATAATACATCTAAATTAATTTTACGTCTGTAGACAAAATTGGACCTTCGCACGGATTCTTTGTATATAATATAAAATATCTCATCCCATTCACGTAGGTGCAAACTTTATAAACATCTATGTGCTATGGTTCCAAATTCGGGTTTCGGAACTTACTTGTTTCCGCAATAAGAAAACTGTTCATTTCCCTTAAATATTTACTTGTGGAGACGTATTCAGAGTCATTTCACATTACCCAAAAGTCACCGCTAGTAAATGCGACTCTTGTTGATTTATGAATCCCTACAGCAAACAAAAATAACAATATTAATATTTGATCACAACATAATAATAATTTATCACAGTATGCATCTTTTTCGGTCATAATACAATTTTGAAACTAGTAAAATATTTATGCTACTCTTCGACTTTATTGATTATTAATGAGAGGTGTAAATGTAAAAAGTTAAAAAATGAATTTTTCTTCTTTTTTTTTCATTATTTTCGATTTATGAAAATTACCTAGTGTACGATTAATAGAGATTGTAACATCATCGGTGATAATTAAATTCGTTATTATTAACGAAAGAATTCCATAAATAAATAAAAGTGCGAGTGTGTATCTTTGTATAATGATGGTCGAGGCAATTGATATCACTGTATATGATCCACTTTTTTTTTAGCTTACACGCGTGATGACATGTGAGAGGAGAGAAGTTATTGAAATTTAATATTCCGAATAGTTTGACAGTCACTACATGAATTGTATTACGATAAAATACACGTCATGTCCACTGCCATAATATTATTTTATTTGTATTTTTCGTTGGAAATAATAACATATTTTTCAGAACGGAAATAACATACGTACCACCCTGGAAATCATACATACTTGTATTATTAAAACCAGCTTCCCCAGAATATTTTAAAAAACGTGTTCATATTATAATTCACGTGTGCCTGTGAGTTGATTCAGAAAAAAGTTTATTACAGTAAATAAAATATAGTCTCATGGCACACATACACATATTTTCACGCATAGCGAATCTGTAGACCGAATATTTCGATTAGATGAATTCGCACCAAAAGTCAATTGACACTGACGGATGATTGACCCTGGGTATTACGCGTATAGTGTGCAGTGTTGGGAATAGATAATGCAAAATTTGTCTAGATAAAGTTGAAAAATAATATGTCCAAATTCATCTAGATAAAAAAAAAAGATATTTTCAAAAAATGTTATTTTTTGGTCAATATTTCATATTCTAATATCTATGAAGACTCAATTATAATTATTATTATCAATAGGTACTCAGATGTTTAATGTTTATTATAGTACAGTGTTCACTGATTATAAGAATCAGGCGCTTTTAGTGATCAAAAATGTCAGGAACGGAACAGTCGATTTCAGTAAATTTTTCGCCGCGTGCTGTGATCAGGTTTTCGGTTATAGTGATCAGAAATAATCATGTCAGAAATACAATTTATAATTAAATTACGAATTTTTATGAACACAAAGGAGGAAAAACGATTACGAACAACCGTCCTAATCTTATCTAATGTTACCCACGTAATGAGTGTACTTCATATCGTAATATCGTAAATGTTTGAAACCGTATGTGTTTCCGTAAATACCGATATGTACACGGATGACAGTATACTCGTACGTATAGACTTATACGCAGTTCGTTTTCGTCCGTCACGATGTTCAGTGTACTGTATGTTTTGCGTGTAGTGTATTGTTTGTATAATGTATTATGGCTAGTAGAAGTGCACTTTCAATAAGTGAAAAAAAAAGTATCCTAGCCGATTATGATAAGCTTCCTGAAAAGACGAATCAGAGATTAGCAGCACAACAATTGGGCATTCCGCAGTCAACATTGAACAAGTTACTGAAATCCCGTAACGAAATAAATGACTGCACTGAATCTCAAAATAGAAAACGTAAACGTGAGAGCAAAAGTAAGGCAACCGATGAAGCTCTTTTCGTGTGGTTTAAGCAAGCTAGTGCTATGAATGCTCCTATAAATCGCAGTATATTAATGGCGAAAGCCAATGACTTGGCCAAAAAAATGGGAGAAATTAATTTTAATGCAACTGATGGTTGGTTGACTAGGTGGAAAGATCGTCACAATATTGTTTACAAAAAACTTCATGGAGAAAAACAAGACGCAGATGCGAGTGGTACTGATTTTTGGATTAAAACAACGTGGCCAACTATTCTGAATAAATACGCTCCGGAAAATATCTTTAATTTAAATGAAACAGGTCTGTACTATAGAGCAACACCTGACTATTGCATGGGTTTAAAAAATGCAACGGCCTCTGCAGGGAAAAAAAATAAAGCGAGAATCACTTTGGCTTTAACGTGCAATATGACGGGTACTGTAAAAAAAAACATAAAAAACTTAACTTAACTTAAAAAAAAATTGTAATGCAGTGTACCATTAAGCAGTATTTATATATAATGTACAATATTTGATAATAGTTAATCACTAAAATGTTACAAAAAAAAAAAAAAAATGAGAATTGCTCAGTGCGTATCAGGATAAATACAGAATCCATAAAAAATTATTTTAAGTTATTAATATTGTTTTCCATATAGTATTATTAATTTGATGATTTTCATTATTCTATAAGTAGTTACAACTTTACGGGTTCCAAGAGTGAAATAATGACTATTCAGCGTATGAGTTACATGTGTATACTAAAATCAAATACCTACTATATTTGGAACTTCCATGGAAAAATAAGAAATTAAGTTTAAAAATACCAAAAATATATTCCCGACATGAAAATACAAACAAAATGTCATACCAAGAAATAATAATTACTTATTTATAATACACGAATTATGATTATGAATACAAAATCTATATGTATAAAAGAAAGTCGGGTTAATCACAGAATTTATAATTCAAGAACGGCTGGACCGATTTTGATGATCTCTGATTTGTTAGATTCGTCTTCGTACAAGAATAAAAATAACTCTAATTTTGGCAAGAATACAGACAATTATCTAGATAAGTAAAAATTTTATCTTAGATAAGTAATTAGATAACTTAGCGGTATTTATTTAGATAAGATAAAACATAACAAAAAATATATCTAGATTATTTATATCTATTATATTTATTATTTATATCTATTTATAAGTCTCAACTCTGGTAGTGTGTCTGTCACTTATTCCAGTAGTTATTAGATCAAAGCAATCAGTGCTTATAGGTTCTACGGGTAAGAAATGTATCGCTAAATGGAGGATACTCTCTGGTCCACAATATATATACTCCAATGGTGGATTTAGGATTTTGTTTTAGAGAGACCCAAAGTTTTTCAAATAACTATAAACTACTTACATTGTGTTTGTTTAACATGATTGTGGTTACTCCAATCAGTCGGTTTATTACATACGAGTATATCATGTTGGCGATAAGATAGTTTAAAACCTTTATAAATTAGTTCTCAAAATAATCTAACGAAATTGCGTTACATATTTATATTTTTACAATGTAACTATTACCTAACTAAGAGAGGTCCTAGGCCAAGTGAAGGAGGAGAAGGCCCTTTTGCCCACCCTCTTAAATCCTAGTATTCTCGCATTCAGTTTGATACCGAATGTTTCTAACAATTCTCGTACAATACGGCTATAATATGCGTGGTTCAGAAGTTTACGAAACAATAAAAAAGTGCAAAAAAGGAAGAGAGAAAAATGAAAAAATAAATGTTTTCAGTTAAGTTATCTGGCTGTATATTGTCTGCAGGGATTGGGAGTCGAGTTCATGGAATATTGTTCGCTGCGACTGCAGTGGTACAGCTGCTAAAGAGAAAATGCAACCGACGGGTCCACATGCAGACAATTTGACTCATTTGCGCACAATGAAAACTATCGTCAACCTGAAAATAGAAAAAAAAAATGTTATTTAAAAAAAAGGGCAGTAGGCTGCAGTGATCACACAGTTTGAACCCGCCTTAGTGCTGAAACGATTGTTACGTGGTAATTATTCTACACTAGAGCTCTCAATTTCACATATTCACGTTTTCACGTAAAATCAACATCCGTTAATCTAAAATTGTGTACTTAAAGAATCCGTATACACGTGTAATTATTGAGGTGTATACGTATTATTTACGTATTTACGAATTTTAGTGTTGTAATATGTACTTAATAATTATTCAATATAGGTATACAAAATCTACTACAAATTTAACGTAAACATTTGATATATTTATAATGATTATTTTTAAATAAATTAAAAGCAAAAATTTATTCTAGATCCTGTTGTTCCAGCAACACAAAAATATTCATTATTTTTATCTTCATCACATAACTCACAAAATGATTCATTTCCTTTACGTTTTGCATATTCTCATACCCAATTTTTTTTTAAATGTTAAGAATAATAAAACGGACACACAATATAGAAAAAAAAATCAACCGTACAAACTGCAAATACTTGTTGGTGAAATAGCAGTTGCTAATCGAATTTATTGCCAAGTGGATACTACGTTCCAACTAGAGCATATATCATATATCACTATTGTAAGTCGGACGGCTAATGCCGATTATGTAAGACACTGTAGTTCAACCACAATATAACTGTGACCATCTATAATGGTATGCTGAAATCTGTATTATTTTGATGTAGAAATCAAAACTCGTTAGTTATTTTATTTATTAAACCTTAATGACTATCTGAACCAATCTGTATTTATTTTTAATATTAAAATCCTTTCTTTTTATGATCCCAATCTACGGAAGAATATGTTCAAAAGTACTAGAAAACCTTCTCTGAATATCCTATATTTAACTAATCACTCCCGACTGCAACGTTAAAGTGCATAAAACATTCTGCAAAATCAATTATATAGTCTCTCTTCCCTGTCATCGTTCCGGTTGCTCTATTATGCTCACTGGAAGTGAAGTTTACACAAGGGATAATTCTCTGCTTAGGGAAAGGGGTATGAATGCTACGCTGCATTTTATACCTTTCCAGTGAAAAATACCTCTGACGGTCGTTTCAATGGATTAAAAAAATATATATATAATATTTCAACGCCTAAATTCACGCTTTGACGTCTTCGTAAGATACACATACATTGCAGTAAGCACGAAAAGATTTTCAGACCGCATTCTGTCTACCCGTTTTATCTTGATTGAACTAAATAACAATCGAATCACGCCTTGCCACGCTCGAACGTCAATAGTTTATGTACGAATATTAAATTTGCGGCCAAATATACGTAAGACATTATAATAATTTAGTAATCATCGTGTATAATTTAATCTCAGTAATTCCTATTCAGACAATACCACTCGGGCAAGAAGAGTCGGTGGTTTTGCGAAACGAAATGTTGTTATGATTTTAATGAGTTTGTAGCGTTTACCGTCAGATTTTGATAAGTTTTTCTCGCACACGAACTTATACACTATGTATAACTAAAAAAAATAATAATTCCCACGTTTAATTCACGCTTATAGGTCTTTCGTAATCTTCGTGCGATTGTTCGTATCAATCGTGAATGATAACAAAAGTTATTGTACGACTTTTCTTCTTTCAGTTGAGAAAAAATGCAAATCATTATGGTCTTGACAATTCGTATAATGCATTTTCTCGTCAGTTGTTTTTTTTCTCTTATTTATACATTATATATAATCTCCCAGAAAAATATATTGCATTATTTTGCAGTCGCATTAATGCGGAAAATCCGTATCGTCATTATTGTGCAGTGAAAATCATCGTTGTTAACACAATGCGAATCAAGGCAAATATTTTATATTAATTAAAATTACGTCGATGCTTGCAGAGGACACGTAAGTAGAATAGCGACCGTAAAACTATAATAGTTTATTATTATACACATAAACAATCACTGGCTCTCCAGAAATTTGAATGAAAAACAAATAATTTTAATATGCATTTTCTTTGTTTTCAAAATAAAACGTTTTAGTTATAATAATAATAAATGCATTATACTCAGTATACATTATTATTATTTTTGCTAATTGTCATTATATTATTAATCATCCTTACTCGTTGACTCGAAATCGTTCCAGATGCATAATGCAGCAACAACAGCAGCAGTAACCGCTGTTAATCGATATATGTACCTACTCGTATATTTCATTACAGAATATGATGTTGACAATAATATTTGATATTGTTTTACGGACGTGAGGTGGGTAACTTTTTACTACATCACTGACACCACAATGGCATTTTTTAAGATCCAATACTAAAAGATTGATGTAAAATCACTTATCACAATGAAGTAAAATATACCATTGTGTTGTATAACATAATTTAATAATTAAAAAAATATATATATATATATATATATATATAGATATTATTTTTTTCATTTAACATTATCAGGTATATCTATTTATTTAGTTAACTAACGGGAGTCTTATTACATAATTAAAAACATTGTTGAGCAAATTAAAATAAATCATTACTCATAAGTAACATTATTAAATTTGATACAAAGGAGAAAACAAAAAAAATAATATTATATTATATGATACTTAAATATATAATAAGAACTATTGACCGATATTCATTCAGAGGTAAGCTTCAGGAAGGTTTTAAACGTAATCTTTATTCTAAAATGTTGAATAAATGCCCTACACTAAAATAGTTGTGCTCATAAGCACAAATACTCGTAAGCAGAACTTAAATCTTTTATAGTATTTTTTTACAAAAAAAAAAAAAAATCCTTATAATATCACTTAATACAGAATATTGTACATTGTAAAATATACTATGAAAAATCTTCCAGTTTTCCAAATCTCAAACACTACTTTCACCCATTTCATTATTAAACATTTAACTAAATATAATTGTATTAATTATACTAATTATACTAATTATTTTATTGAAGGTGACATTTATTGAACATATTTAGTTATATTCAATCTTTGTAATGAATAAATAATGTAACATTAAATATTTCATAACTAAACCCTCAGTTTCTTTCAATTTAAAGCATAATGACTAATTTAAAAAATTATATTATAGCCTATAAACCATCCATGGATGTGCGTAAACCAATGGTGCCCAACCTTTCTTTCTAAGAGGGCCACTTTTATAGTTATCTTTGTGCGAGCCACCAAATATAAATGTACGATTAACATCAATATTTATCTAACAATAAAATTTTGTTGCACATAGTAGGTATGGTATATACATATTGATGCATATTGAATAATTCAATTATTGGTTTCAAATATTTTATTTTAATTATTTATTGAAAATATACAGATTGAGGTACACGCTATAAGTGCATATTCATTTAATCAGTACACTATTTTAAGTGCACGGGTTATATGGTTAAATCGTAAAATTTCTATTTTAAAATGTCCAAAATTAAAATTGATAGTAAGTCGTATTTTATTATAACCTTATTTTTTTTTTTGTTAAATATTTTGTTTTATTTTAAAAATGTGTAACTGGCCATATAGAATACCTTCACGGGTGGCGCACCACTGGCGTAAACACTAAAATACTATTAAAGTATAATGCAGACAACTTTACCGCATTTTGATATTATTTCACGTATACCTCTGTATACCGTAAGGCCGTGGCAGAAGTAATGTTTATCATGTGGAAAACTTAAAACAACAAAGCTGCTGCTGTGGACGGAAAGTCGGTGCGCATTTCCGCACAAGTAGCTGTGCAACACGGATTTATTCGTTTTCGCCTCAACCACTACCCCATAGGCATGCCGCTTCTTAGACCCTGCGGTCGTTATTTTCTTGTTAAAGGTAGTTTTCGCATCAAGCATTTCACGCCACGAAGCGAGCAGTCATACCAGATGACCATCACGGGAAGGACGTGGAGTACGAGGATCGAGAATTTCTACCTTGATCAGTGAACTGTGCATGAACACCAACGGCGATTCCATTTAATCCGATTAAATATCTTACGGAAAAATAATAAGCCTATCTGGGAAGTGCTCGTGTCAATAATAATTGTTATGTCTTTAACCGTTGTAAAAACTAAAAATGAACAACGTGAACTACGTTTCATTTTTTTTTTCCGAACTACGGCTGTTTTGGTCATTAATTGTTAACAGATAGTTTGTAAAGACTTTTTGCGACAACGTTCACCCGGTTCAAGATTTTGTACCGACTACATCAGTTTTTACTCGTTGTTAGATTTCGCGAACTGGTTGATATGACGTGGTGGTGCCCTGCTGTGGTGTGTACGAGCTCCGTTAGTTCGAAATTAAAATTTGAAACCCAACCACGATGAAAAATCGATTACCGATATTTGGTGTTATTCCTTAAACTCGAAATTCGTAAGCTTTCACCCCACCAAAATGCATATTTTTGTAGTTTGAGTACTGATTGGACTGCGACGAATGCACGCGATAGACTACCCATTAAATTTCACGATATCGAAACTGGTGGAAAACCTTGTGCTATTTAATCGACGGTAATTGATTGCTATAAATACCGTGGCAATTAACTGAATAGTAAATTAACATTGGTGTTACATCGGACAATCCGGCGCAACCCATTTGCGCCCGAACCCATTTATCGTAGCCCATTTGCGCCCCAAATCATAGCCCATATGCGCCCGATTCAGATCACGTGAAAATCGTGCAACGTTGCCATTTATTGAGTATATTAGCGTGTAACTATAAAATCTAAAATAATATTTGATCGTTTCCCAATCTAATCGAAACCAATATCAAAATCGATAAAGATAATAATATTTTGTCGTTAGTCGTGCTAATCGAAATTGTAAAATCCCAATCGATAAAGATTATATTATATAAAAATGCATTTATCAGTTGTATTTTATATGTGTCAGTTGCATCAGTACATGAATAGTGAGTACTACTATAATGGAATTTTATACGTATAACTTATTCAAGTAAACAAAAACTTTGTTTAGTTTTTCGTTATTTTAAATATCACGTGAGTAGAACCCCTGTTTCTGGAGATATAACTTGGCGCTGTGTAAAAAAAAACCTGTAGTGCGTATGTCAAAACCAATAGTTCAAAAACGAAGTTAACCGAAATTAAAGACAGCCATACCCATGATCCGGAAACTGAAGAAAATTTAAACTTACTGGACGTTCAAGGTAGGTGTAAAAGAAAAGCGTGTGAAGATTTAACTTTACGACCTAATAAAATATTACGTACAGAGCTTTCCACGTGCAGCACCGCTAAGATTTCTGATGTTCATAATATCAGAAAGTCTATATACCGAGAACGTCGAAAAATATTACGGCAACGTTGCATGCAAAATGGGCGCATTTGGGCTATAAATCAGAGTGTTAAGTTTTTTATTTTGGGCGCAAATGTCCATAACCCTCGGGGCGCAAATGGGCTACAGCCGGACAATCTGCGCACACGTGATAGTGATACTCCCAGGTTGTCGAATGATCGAACACTTTAGCATCCATAGCAGCGGTACCTGCTAGGATTTTAAAAAGTGCCAAGTAATAACTTGGAAAATTACTTGTGGGCCGCATACATTTTTAATGGTAATGATTCAAAAATATAAAAATGTATAAATCATATATTAATTAATTATCATTTAATAATTTATAATCATGATGTTACAAACAACTAATGGTTCATAATAAATATTATATTTATTGGAATATTATAACTATAATAATATTAAATTCCATAAGATAAGAAAAGATAAACAAAAATTGTTCATACAGTGTTCGGTTAAAAGGCTATTTACCGTTATTTCTTACTTTTCTGGAGAACCCAAAAACAATTTTGTATTTATTTTTATTTTCAAAATTGTATAACTTTTGTAATTTAATAGATAATATTTAATTTTTTTTCACATTTACGTATAATATTAATCTTAAATATAATTTTAATTTTACAGAATAGTTTAAAATGTTTTTATATCTAAATTTTATTCTTGACGTTAACTAAATTTTATTTTGCTTACTTTTACTTATATGTCTTATATTCACTAATAAAATATATATTTACTAATAAAATGCTACCAAAAAATATATTCAGTGACACATACCAAGATCATTATAAACAATATGTCAATTTAAACAAGTTTTTTCTTGATAAATTTTAATGCTTTATTATTTTATGAATGGTTTAATTATTTTCATTGTTTATAAAAAACTATATTCTTTTTAATTTTAATAAAAATAAACAAAAAAACCTCTCGTTAGATAAAAAGAAATAAAATATTACTACTAGTTAAATAAAAATACAACTCGTTTAATTAAATTAACAAGATATTAAAATAATATAGAAATACAAAAAAAAAATTTCGTTTTTTCCTTTTAATAATTGCTTTTATACATAATTTGATGGTCTTAATCGTAATCATTTATCGAATTTTATTTTATTTTTTATTTATTAGATACCGCTCATTTGTTTACATAACAAATATGTTAAACGCGATGAATTAAATTGTTATAAGTAACAATACGAGTTGTACTTCATTATTAAAAAAATAAGGTGCTTAATACAAAATTATTACAATAAAAAGCCTACTGCTCACTCAATCAATAAGAATGTCACTTACATCAAATGTTGTCGTTTGCGCAGCACTTTTTTCATACCTGTCGTTTACAGCATAAAGTTTCATCCTTGATTACACGTTATAAAATAATGATATCATTATTTGAATACAATGTATGGATCCAATAGAGCGTCATCTACAACGCTACATAACAAGTGTCGCTTACGGCATATAGCTTTTTCAGACTGTTGGAGTATAGCACGTTTTAAGGAGAAGTATTTAGGCATTTTATACGACATGTACATTTAGACTGTGTCTTTTTATGAGTAATAAATGAACATTTGTGAGTGTGTCGTTATCGCATTGTGCGCCTATTAGCTGCATTACAAAGTCTTGGAACTACGATAATAATCAAAATCTACAATTTACAATATTTTATTATTTACTAATTATTTATTAATTTACACATGTAATGGATACTTCGAATAATTCTAGTTATAGTATTATACTCTTAAAAATGATTACTTAATTACGTAATTAATTGAATTTAAATAAGTAAAAAACGTGTTTTATATGCTTTTGAGTTATATTTATAAGCCATTCCTAATGGGCAATCCACGCTCATGTCTCGAATCAATTACTTCTATTATCTTACTATTCGTATAGAATAATATTAGTTGGGGCTAAATGGAATTGGCCCAAAAGTCATCGTCTCTTAATATTTTTTCAAATAAAATACCTAGATTTGTGAATATATAAATATTATTAAAAAATGTGTGAAAAACTAGAAATTGTATTTGCCTTTTGGAGTCCAAATACAAAAACAACAATACTCTCTGTGTGCAATATCAAATGCAACTCGAACTTAAAAATCAGACATCGGGAAGTACTAAAACTGATCATTCTCTTATTAGTCTAAAGGCATGCTCTAACAGTCTTAATTGACGGTATAACATTATAATAACAAAATAAGTATTTTATTTTATTTACCATATTTAGTTTAGAATTTTATAATGTAAATTTAATTTAAACAGCTCTCACGTAAATCCATAATTTTTCTCATATTCATATATAATGCAATGTTAAGACCATCATATTTTCCTATTTTCCTCTAACATAAAAGTACTCCATCACAATAACGATATTTGAACTGGGCGAATCCAAACATGTAGTAAATTCATAAAGACCCATTAGTATTTTATCCACAAGTGGAAAATAATTCGGAATATAAATTAATACCGTACAACCAATTGAGATTTCGATTCTATAATTTCACAATCCATCAGATACATAGATTAACGGATTATATTTCAACGTCATTAGAAATAAAACAATACTGCCCGATTACATTTCTCGATGTGAGACAAGCTTTTAATAAAATACGGGACGATAGTCTCTTATTTCTTATTCTTACCCGCTCCTTATTATCTAATAATCAAATCATAACTAAGAGAAAATTGTTGCTATAAAACACGGTAACTTAATATCTACTGACTACATCGTAAAGACGGGAGTTCCTCAGGGTAGCGACCTATCACCTATACTCTACAATATATTTACCCATGACATTTTAAAAACTATAAATACCATTATAGCTACCTACGCTGACGACACAGCAATTCCCTATCGTCAAATAATGACCCTCAAATTGTAACGCAACTAGTACAAAGTCATCTCAATCTCATCTCTCCGAAGACTAAGCAACAGAAAATCAAATTAAAAATTAATCCAAATCAGTATAAATAACCTTTGCCTTAAACCGTGAATAATGCTTACTATTTATACTAAATAACAACTTCACTACACACAAACTCAATAAATATATTAGAATAATACTTACATGAAATGAACACGCGATAAATAAAATAAAACTATATAACACACGCTTTCACTTCGCTTCAGCTCCTCTGCCCAATTTTAAGATCATAATCCCGTTTCAAAAATAAAATACACTGGTCTATGAAGCCATTCTAGCTCCCAATTGTTCGCATGGCATACAAATATGGGAATAAGTTAAGCCGCTAAACATACGGCCACTAGAGCTTTTCAGTCAATTTGTATGTGACATATCACTGGATATCTATGATACGTCAGAAATCAAAACTTACATAAAGAACTAAATATTCAAACTCTCAAAAATCTAGTTCATCAATTATATAAAAAAATGTATAACAAACTGTCAAATAACAAAAATCCACTTCTTGAATATTTTCCCTGAAAATTCCTGGAGTTCCACCATAAGTTTAAAAATAAATAGGCCTGGAAACTTCCAAAAACCAAAAGAAAAAAACCAAAGTAATACCATATATATACAAACAATTAAGTATGTTCATTAACATATTTAGAGGTACTACTAATGAATAGTTTTTTTCAAAAGTGTACCCACGTAATGTAAATATCCTAAAAATTCAAAAAAATTACTTATCATTGTACGTATTGTTTAAGTACATATTGTAAATCTATGGATAAAAAAAAATAGTCTTATTAGGAGCAGTGGGCATAGCGTGATCTCGTCTCCGCGTTCGACGCGTGGAATACAAAAGCCTATGGGGGGCAAACAACAACAGTTATCGAACAAGGCTACCACATGGGTCGGGTCGAGTAAACCGAATGATTTGCAATGAAGCACGATCGCTTATACAACCCGTATTACGGTACACGGATCCACCGTACGGGAAATTCAACACTTAACATCAGAAAAACACTACACGGTCGGACAGCTGAGGTCGACACAGACCGCCGACGGTGACGAGACAGAAGAGGAGAAGCAGGAAAAGGATAAAAATGGGAACGTTCGTGTTCGTCCAACTAGAGGATACGTAGTTGTGGTTTACGTAACGATAGCGTTTTTCGACGAAACCGTGTGCGTGACGACCCAGCGGCGGTGGCGGCATGGATTCGCGACACGCGCGCGTATACTTTTTTTAATTTTTTTTCCACCACGACGACGGCTGCCAATCACATAATGTTGTTTTCGCCCGTCGCGAGATCTCCCCTCCCCCTCTTCGTCTTTCATATTTTGCACTCACCTCGTACCCCGTCAACAGGGTTATTATTTATATACGTACGCGCCATGTCGAACGAAACCACAGCCGACGCCGCGGCCGTCCACCGGGGGATGCGTGACCGAACCGATTACCAGGGCAAACTCCCTGTGCGACGCGCGTACGAAGGTTTACATAATAATAATAAATAATATCATTCAGTTATAATATCTGAATTCCACTAGAACTATCTTTCGGGCGCGTGCTCGCGCACACACCGTCCACGACAACAATGTTTATTACAACTCGACCTCAATGTAATATTATACGGTTTTAGCCGCGCGGCGAAGGACGAAGTTATTCTTATATATTGACGCACACCATCCCCTCGACCCATTCATGAACGGTACCCCGTGTCCCGCGGACAAAAATTTCCAGTGGTTGCTGTTTCTGCCATCGTTGTGGCGGTACACCTGGAAATTGTCGACTAAAATTTTATTTTTTTCTTACAAATCCGCAGTGGTCCGAATCGATGGTAGGGATTGACAGGATGTTAACGTTTTATGAAAAAACTTCGCTCCGCTTAAATGTGTAAATACTCACTGTTGTTCTAATTTTTAATCGTGATGCTATCGTCATGAAAACCACAGATATTTGAGAATTATGTAATTTTTTGATAAACGGAAAATACCTACAGGGATGGAAAATGTTAATTCAAACGCATACTTAGTTTTGTCATGATTTTATATTCACGCACACTTACATACGTGTATTGTGTTTGCCGTCTATGCACCTCTATCACTATCTTTCCCTGCAGGGCAATGTACAATATACTCTAAAGATGATTGAATACGATTCCATGTGTGACTACTGATTTGAATCTTGCACATCGTATTTCAATATATTATTTGACAACACGGCTTAGATTCGATATATTATAGTTCTGAACGTTGAAGTTATGTTGGAGTTTGCTGTCAAATGTTTGTTACGTAAATTTGAAATCTAAAAATTTACCTGTGAAAAATATGTTCCCATTACTAATAAATCAATAATTGATTATATAACCTCAATTATTGAGGTGTTCTTTCGACTGGACCAAAGCACATTATCCAAGACATTAAGGTAAGACATTAACGTTTTAATACATACCCCCATGATCGTAAATTTTTTTGACTGTCACAAAAAAAAATGTTGAACATCGTAATTTAAATATTTTTAATTAATAAACAATATAAATTATATTTACGGTTTTACTATGTAAAAAATTCCGAGAAGACGAAATTATAACTTGAATACCTTGGCTATAGGGAACATATGACCATTATTACTCGTTGTTGCACAGTAACACCATTGGTTATCGTATATTCATTCAACGAATACAATAAATTAACCACTAACATACGTGGTATTGTCTTTATAATTAACCAGATCGTACCACCCTGCTTGCATCTGTGCGCAGTCCATTAGGTAATTTTAGTATTATTAACTACAGTGTGCCAAAGAATTTCCAGTAGAGAACTGAGCAACGACGATTATACTTTAATAGTTATATTAATATAATTACTAATTATTATACTATACCCTCGAAATGTCTGTGTACTCGTTATATATGTATGTGTGTTTTCATTTGACAGTTTAATCAACTTTTATACATCTTCACTAAATCCACATTAATCCAACCTAACCGTTGTCCTTAACCAGCACTCGAGCGTCAAGTAAATGTTTAAAAACTATATTATGATGCAAGTTAGTTGAGTTTTAGGTCGTTCGACCACCTAACGAAAATAAAAGTTTACATTTTTTTTTATTGTATTAAATAACGTGTAACTCTTTAAATGTCATCTTAAAAAAAATCTGAAAATATTTTCACAAATTATCCATGTTATTTTTAACCCTAAATCGTGAACTTTTTCAGTTTATTTAAGTAAACAAATACACAAAAATGCGGTTCAGCCTTTATTCTAAAAAATGTTATAGAATAATTTAGTCGTTTTCTTAAATTAATTTACGCGTTGTTTCACTTTCCGTATAATAAAATAAAACTTTAGTTGAGTCAAACGTTATAACATTGTTATTATAATTTTAAATAAATAAATAAATAATTTACAAAATATTAAATATATAGTAAAGTACAGTCGAGTTATTGTAACAAAAAGAAATTAATTCGTAAATTTAGTATTTTCATCACATTGAAGTACGAATTAGTTTAAGTCAACATTTCTTCTTGATTCGCATTATTTGCATAAATTATGTAATACATTATTTTGTATATTATATGCATATTTATATAGATTCTTTAAAATATTCCTCAAAAAGATTACACTTGTTCGTTGGATAAATAGTTGTATTCGACCACTTTGAGTGATTTAAATAAATAATAATGCAAACCTGATGAAACCTTATTGGAAAATAAAATATTATATCGTTAAAATGACCATCGTGGAAAATAATCAGTACGGCTTTTCGGAAAAAATGAGATTTCTGATTATTGCAAGGCTCGAGGCTTACGTTATACTTAACGAACAATATAAGGATTACAATTGAATTCTCGATACTGCTTTTAAGTACCATGTAAAGCATTGCGCACGCAGGGCACAATGAGAGAAACTGAAACGAACCGATAAGCTTTCCAACAAAAAACCCTTACCTGAGCCGGTACATCAGACGAAATCAATAATCAACAAAAACATAAACTTAAACGGTTTCACGGATTTCCACGCCGCAGTTGTTCAGACATTATGTACATACTCAAAAGAGTGTTGTACAAAACACGATTTATGCGTAGTTGAATAACACGAGAGAACATTTGGACATTTAGTGTCGATGGTGTACAATTTTTAGGTCGAGACGATTTCTCTATTCATTTACGCTTTGAAATTTTCACACTAATATTTTAACGATTTTAACATTTTTTAACGTTTTTTTTTTAATTTTTTTATCGTCTACCAAGTCAAATCTGAATACTACTCAATATCGTATCTTCTTATTGTTTTTTTTTTCTATTTTTGAATAATATTGAACGTTTTCGGCAACATACCATTTCGAACATATTATTAGTGATGCGAATTAATTCGGTGTCTCCAAAAGTCCAAAAATTTCCGAATTTTTTTTTTTATCGATTGTAATAAATTATTTAAAATCTAGTTTTCAAATTATATAAACTACTATCATTACATTAAATGTATATATTTAAACAAAAAATATGTGTACTATGGTTTAATTATAATTTATAAAACATGTATAAAATAGTCCTAGTTCATATTTTCAAAATCCTAAATTCGGATTTTAAAACTTCGACAAACCCAAATCTTCTCCATCGATAATTATAATATTTTATTTTATATTGTAAACAAAATTATTTTTTTCTGATTTTAGCCGACATTTACGATAACTTCAAGAAATGCGTTAAACCCGATGATCTGAATGTCACGACCAACATTTTGGGAGGTGGTTGGTTGGAACACGGACAAAACTCCATAATCGTCGAAGGCGCATCAGTCGTGAGTATTAATATCGTACGATTACAATATTTCTAATATTTCGTTGAATACAGGCTCAAAAAGCTTTATTTTATTCGTAGGATTGTCAAAAACAAAATTATTTCGCATGGTATACGCGAAACAAATATCGTTAATTATGAAATATTTGACCTTTGTAACGTTCGAGAAATTGGCACATCTTAATGGCGTTGTTTGTTATACGTTTGAAATAATATCACAAGGACGAGTGAAAATTATTTTTATTTCGTTCTCCGAATGATAATCATTAAAATAACTGTCTGTCCGGCTGGTGGAAGATGGTAAAATAATTCTAATTGTCGGAATTCAAAGTCAAAATCTCTTAAATTTCATCTCGTTTTAACATATTCGTTCATTCTTGACTTAATCTCGATATATTTAACGTTGCTATAGATTCTTTGCTACGTCTTTATAATGAAAAACAAACACAATTATGTAGATTTAAGAATTATTTTTTTTTATAATTTTTGATACATGAAAAATAAGGTTAACCTACTAATAATTGCTATACAACATGCATTTTTGAATACATTTACTTCTCTCTTATAGAACATCATTAGCTTTATTCTAATGTTTTCGTTATGTTATTGATGAATAACACATACTATTAGCTACGCTGTTTTATGTGCTATTTATTTATTTAATTTTTTTTTTTTTTATAATTTTTGATGCATAAACTTTTTTATTCGTGTATTTTTTAGTAAAATTCGATATCACTTTTATTGAATATTATCACGTTTCAACATTTTTTATGACGTCCTAATAATGAAAATCATGTAGCAGCGTGGTTTTATGCATTTTTTGATTTTTGATCTATTATTGATATTAACTATTATAATTATTAATATTTTTAAGAATTATTATTATTATTATTTTTCTTGTAAATATGACTTTTGTTACTGTATATTATAAATTGCATGTTTTTATAAATATTTCATTAAAATATTTTGTTTATTTTGTATACTGGTTAATATTAGAATGCGTAAGTAGGTACTTTGGAATAGGTTTTATTATTTTTTTACAGAGATTTGAAAACATTTTGGGGGGACTATGCTCCTCCCTTCCCTAAGAGCATTACTGTCAAAGGCTGATCATCAAAACTGTAAAACTATATTATTTTAAGGACTGTATCTATATGAATATCATATTAACGTTTGTTATTTAAATCCCATAACGATGGATTTTTATTGATAAGTTATTACCTCTGAATTGTTTTTCTTAATGATTCTTGTGCAACTTTCGTATCATGAATTCAATAAATATAATTTATATTTGTAATGATAACCATGTTTACTTATTGGTTTCACTAATTTATTAATTTAATTATTTATAATTTATTATGCATGGTAAACCAACACAAAAATATAATGAATATTTATGCACACATTATTATTTTATTTTATTGCATTTTAAAACGGTAATATTAAAACATAATACGAATTTGTTAACTTTGATTTTATGATAGTGTAGAAGCATGTATGCAAACTCTAGAGAATTAATATAATTTATGCAACGAAAAAACTATTCTGGTTTAAGTAATAGGATGGTTATGAGAACATAACTGCCGCACAATATAATTCATAATAGTATACTTATAGACATAGACTGCTTAATATTGTTGGCAAAAAAAAAAAATCCATTAAATGGTATTATCAAAGTGGCCTACTGTTCGTCCCACTGGGTTAAGGGAAGAAAATTAGTTTCATTACTTTACCCCAGTGGTTTTCAACCTTTTTTGTTCATGGTACACTATTAAACATCTCAAGTTTTTGCGGTACACTCATGCACTTGACCACAACAAAAACTTTGGTGACGCGCTAAGATATCCAGTTGGGTTTAAACCACACTGTGTACAATTATACGAATTAAGCTTTTCGGCATTAACAAATAAAAAAAAAGCGAGAGACTCCTTTCCATTGATCAGGAAATACGTGTATGCTTGTCTTCAATTCTACTGTGTATCGAATTTTTATGTAAAAAACGACAAACTCAAGTTTCTCACTAATAATTTCAAATATTTTCTCTTTATGATAGAATATTCCTTTTTTATAATTAGGTCTCAAAATATTTGTTTTTATATTTTTTAAAAATTAATGTAATTAAATAAAATACCTACTGTTTTAAATATTGTATTATCAGCGTAATCACAAATATCAGACATTCTTCGCGGAACACCGGTTGAGCTAACCACTGCTTTACCCCATTATTTTTGGTTACGGGAGTTAATTCAAAATTCATTTCTATTTGGCTCGCAGGCTATTTTCAACTAATTGATATTATCGACCCCCAAACAATTTTTTTTCCGTGAATGGGTGAACATACATATTGTACCATTAGGTTTGCAAAAGATTATTTTTATTATTATTATTATAAATATATTTTATCATTTTGTGGATGACGTAAGCTGTTTGTAAAACCGACTTATCGGACTACAACGTTAATGTAAATGTATTGTATATGAGATGTGGTGACGATAAACTGTATAAATTTACCGAAAAGTCTCAATCGTAAAAATGTATAACATGAGTACGTATACAATTAATGTTTGTTTTATTGTTACTAATCGTGTTACCTGTTATTAGTTTTTGATTGTTGTATTTATTTATTTATAATTATATATGTATTAACAAATTTTATTTTTTTCGATACTTATAGGCATTATGTAACCCAATAAATATTAATAAACTCATGTTTGATCTAGTTGAGAAGTTTAAATTGAACAGATGTTTTTCAGATTCATTTTCAAATAAATACGAAACCAATATATAAAAAATAAATTTCCGTGTTGACGGTTATACCTAGTGAAGTAGTGGGCTGTATAGGAAATCGTAACTTATTGCCAGTCGAATGACTTTTCATAAAAATACTTTTTAAAAAACATTCATAGAATTTTAGTTGACATTCCAAAATATTTTTATTCCCTGTCTGAACATATTATTCCATCCGATTTGCTACAGCACATGGTACATGTAATCATTTATAAACATACCTTATTTTTTTAATAAACTGTTATTTACATATGGTTTTCATATTACTGTTTATTTTTATTTTTTTGCATATGACACACTCGAAAATTGAAGTCAACATATTCTCTCTCTGTGATTTGTAGAAAACTAGTAGTTCGCCTACTTTTAAATGTAAAATATTAAATTATATTCAGATCTACTACGATCATCATAATTTAAAAATTAGTGATTTTTTTAATAAAATATGATAAATTTAGGTAAAATTAAACTATACGAAATGCACAGGACAAATAAAAATCATTGTTTATGATGAATTATGTATAAATTTAGGGTGTTTTTTTCCGAATGCAACAAAATCTGTTGTCTTAATTATTTTTTCTTTTTTTTTTTACTTTTAAACGATTTATATTTTATATTTTATTTTTTGTTTATTATTTATATTTTATTCATCATACAATTTAAAGTAAAATTAGCATAAATTATACATATTACCTATGTTTATATTACATATTCATGTAAGTCCCACGAGGGTACATTGTAATTATGATACTTATACCTATGAATAAATTATAATTCTACCTGCTGATCTTATAGACTTCTTCTTAATTATCATATGAGAGGTGAATAAGTAAACCCTCGGGGGACACCCTGTACACTATATGATAGTTAATTTAGTAGTTTAAAATATTTACGAATGCGAAATAGTCCAACAATCTCATAACACAATTCTTACCCCTATCTATGAAACGAAAAAGCCACACGTAATATACAATATCAGCTCATGTGATCGGGTTCATCAGAAAGTTTCTGGCAGCTGAATAACTTTGAAAAACGGTGTTAGGGCTCACAGTTGTTATATTTTGATGTTAAACAGATTATGATAAGTGCAATGTGCACGCCTGCAATTATTACGAATACCAGGAAAAACATTTAATAAATTAGGAATGATAATCTTACGATTGGTTTTACGCAAACGGAATTGTTTTTAGACTTTTCATATTTTCAAACACATTTTAATATAACAGTGAAATTGCGCGTCGAAGTGATTTTTCCGTGAAATTGAAAATATGTGTCATGAGGGAAATCAAATTGGCCGAGTTTTATGTAATACACATAATTTATAATTCACACGGTTGATACGCGAGTCGATATTGTAGTTATTTTATTTTATAATAACTCTGCGTATTTCTTTCTACAGTCGAATCATTTGTATTACAATAACAACATTGTAGAAATTCAAAGTTATTATTCGAAACTATTGGGAAATACAATATAGTACAATGAGTGATTTATTGAATAAGAATTTATATTGTGCGAGTATGAGAGCAAAGGAAAAAAAACTAAATCACTTTTTGGGTTTCAATCATTATAATAATAATTTGTTTGCAAGAGGCTTTCGTGAACTTACGCATTAAGGCCACTTCCACCACCACCACCGCCTGTGGTCCCCGTAAAAACCCTATCGTATACCCTGTCCCGTAAAATGTTGCATAATTCCAACGACTGCGCACCGTGATTGATAGTGTCCGATGAAAATAAAACCCGGGCAAAACACTGCATTTGTCCGACAGTCCGTGGCCACGAGTAATTTATCAACATTTGCCCGTTATACCGCTGCAGTATCTGCAGCAGTGTACGTCCGTGCGTATTATAACACAATGGTGTTGTTCGCGTCCTTCAGTTGTGATTCAAATTGTTTTGTTTCACCCTCGCTCTGATTTCCGCGTCCGTAAATATATACATATTTCGATAGAAATCGCAAAAGATTTTTGACCGACGGGCTCGACGGAAAAAAAAATAGTTTTTCACCTTTTGTTCGTTTCCGTTCGTCTCTTCTGCACAAGCTAATATCTCTCGGTATTATTAAGCGTACGTTTTACATCCAAATAATGTGATTGTTTTCTTCTGAGCACTCGGGCGGAAAATTCACTGCTAGGACGCCGCAATTGATCATTCTGAAATACGTTTTGTTTCTATTATACGCGTAAACGCTTAACAGCACTGATTTCAAGATTGCAACGGAACTAACCGCATATTGAGTGCGGTCTTTTGAAAAACAATATTAACCAATTAAATCTTGAATTAAATTAACGTACCCGTATATACGGGTACGGTTTAACTTTAACATACTCCCGACTGTTGTCAACATTTTAACAGAAAAATAATTATTAGTTACCTGACTGTGTATTGTATTTATCGTAACCTGTATAAAGTGTTTTTCTTAAAGAATTATACCATTCAAATAATACTGCAATATTGCAATATCTTCCCTTTTTATTTCAACAAACAGTTGAGCGAAATTTAAGCCTTATAGTATGTTATTAGTTACATCATTTTATTGGACTGTCATTCTCGGTTCTTATAACGACATTCATAAAACACCTCACATATTTATCTTAACTTTAATTAGTATATAAAATCTAAGAAATAATAATTATATTATTTAAATTATTGCAATGTTTATTAATACAATATCTGTATAACACTGCATAGTGTAAAAGCCTTGCAGTTAACCATGTCATGCACGTAATTTGGTTACAAATATTTAGTTTATTAACAAATTTCCATCAGTATTTTTTTTTATTAGTTTATTACAATTTAATGATTTTCTTTTTTTTTAACCAAATATTTTGTTCTAATCTACAATCTACAAATCAAAGATAGCCAACTGGGGATTTCCCTAGCTTTTTCCCGCTCGTTGTCATTTAGTAACAGTATACTTACTTAACTTTTACAATGATTAAAATGAAAAAAAAACCTTGAAAATGATTTTTATTCTTCCTTGCATACAAATTATTAACCTATTTAAAAAAAAATTAATAATTTTTTTTTTTTACATTCCGTTTTTAATTGCGTACTTGATTTGATAAAGTATCATTCAAGGGTACACTTGAGCTTCACAATCAACTGATTTTAACTAAAATGTAATTCAATAGTTTTTTTTATTTTTTTTTATATTTGCTTTACCGTTATAGCCAACAAGCATTTAAGGTAGTGATGGGTCGAACCCTGATTTTTTAAATCTAACCCAACTTTAACCGAACTTTAAATTATTTTTTCGAACTCGAATTGAACCGAACCTTCATATTTTCTACCGAACCGAACCGAACAGAATCTATTATGATTTTAAGTCGAACTCGAACATTTTAATATTTATTTTTATTTATCTTACCGTTGTGGTCTGGTAATAGCAAACTTGCATACATAGATTATGTTATCATTTTGACATACAAAATTCGAATAAAAGTTATCTTAGGTATATATTTCTGGGTTCACGTTCTTCCGGTTATCAAATAAACAAGTGACACCGTCTTGTTAGACATCAATTTTTATAACACGCATCTTATAGTCTTGCCGATTGTTCGTCCGAAGTTATAAAACGTATTGCAAGCACTTGAACCGAATATAACCATCGTTAAAACTCCTCCCTTCTCCTTTGTCCACCATGTTAATACTAAAATGGATGTTTTTTATAAGTTTAATGCAATTATGTGAACGCCACGAGATGTTGTTATTTTTTTAAATCGCATATTTTACACGTTTCACATTAGATGCACAACAGTTTCACCCACGAACCAGATGTACCTATGACCTAGCACGTGCCGAAAATTACTTTAGAAATAAATTGTCCAGTGGTGTGGAACGTTGACGAACGCGTAAAATGACAGAATGGCTGCCTCGGGAACGATAGATTGCGGTTTTATGACAATCACTTGGTTGGTACGCTCTGCTTGTACCGCGTTTGACGTTCAGTCGATTATTGTTCCCACGCCGTTTCAGCCAACGATGAACCTGCTGTGTTTGCCAGTTTAGATTTTGGTTAGGGTTACAATCAGTATCGGCCTAGTTCTTAAAGGTTCCCGATGCATTTCTTCAAAAAGACCCCAAAACTGTCATCTCATAAGATTATATTAAAATGCAAAATATTATAATTTTTAACGGTGTTTTATTTAAAATACACAAACAATTAAGTTAACTACATATTTAGTGTAATTATTTATAATACTCAAATGTTCTATAAATAATATAAATAATACCTCATGATATACAATTTAATATTTTTTTAATGATATACAAATTGTACAGTTGGGTTTTTTTTAACAGTAAACATTTATTCACTTAAGACCACCAGTAGTAATCACTACTAACAAATGAATCATAAAAATATAAAGTTCAAAGATTATCATGATAGTTTATAAATCTGTAAGAATTGGAGGCGGCCCCTCGATACCGAATTTAAACGAAAGCCTCCAACCCGTTCACGGCTTAGCGGCCTTGGTCAGACGGATACTGGTTACCATATTTTGTTTTTATTGACATAACCATTTTGTTGATTTTTTTGATTATATGATTGTAACAATACGCATTTAACATATGTTTTAAGCTCACCAACGTTCTTCAAGTGATAGATTACGCCATCCTTCGCTTTGTTCTTGGAAATAATTTTCCAACGTTTTAAATTGTTCGTAAACATTGTTTTCGTCAGTACAACAATGGAACTACACGATTTCTCGTCAGTCGATTATTCAACTTCCGATTCTATCATGAAAATATCATTGTAGTTTTTCAACTTGGAGTTTAATGAAATACGAACCGTAGGTTCATTATTGAAATCTCATTTCGGGACGATTGGCTCGTCCCGAAACACATTATCGGGACACCGCACTCGAAATCGGTACTGTTCCGGCCATACGTGTGGTATCCCTAAGTTAAGTTGAGTACATATAGTAGTGGTGTACGTACGAGAACCGATCGCTTGTCAAACGATGAGACCGGAGTGAGTCCCGCGTGGTTTACGGTCGCACCGCCGGTCGTAATTACGGATTCCGCGGTACCGTAAGTATGATATTGGGTTGCATCAGACGTGCATAAAACTCGAGCGCGTACGTACAACTTGCGCGCGCTGAAATGCACCGGCAGTGGCGCGTGATTTCGTGGACGGCAGATAAAACGGACTCGTGAACGATAAAACGAATGAGTTTAACGCGTAAAAACTTGTGTTTTATATCGACTTCCGGTTGGTTATAACGATGCACACGCGTTTAGATACTGTCGGAACATGGACGAAACGACCGTAATGCAATTATACGTGATCGATTTCCGTTGACCGAATAAAAAATGCGCTTCTAGTGCATTTTCACTGCGCACGTTTTCAATACATTCGATTCGTGTTTCAGCCCTTGTTTCTGCCATCCCTGCGCTTTCAACTCGAAGTGCAATAAACGTATACTGGAACCGTTTGTGTGTATGCACGAGCAGTGTGACTTGCCCCGGAATCCAGTATTTATTTTTATTTTCTAGTCGACACAATCTTTCCGGTGAAACATACAGTTTACAGATATATACGAACAAACCAATCGATGTAGGTCAAGAAGTTAGATTGAGATCCATTTTGCTTTTGAATATCGGGCTTATATTTTTTATATTTTTTTATTTTTTTTTCATTTTTTGTTCACTCATGTTCCCTACGTATTATACGTCGCAAGCTAACCGCGACCGATCGATTTCGAAAACAATTATTTTCCGTAATCCCAATATTGTACATCCTTGTTTGTCACTTATGTTTACGCTACGTACAGATTGTTTTATAATCACGTTATACAAATCGTGTTGGAAAAAAATCTATTTATTGAAGATTATAAGTTAACTAACCGACGCATCGGTAAGAATGGCCGTGGCCGCGGTACCGACAACCGTGGCCGGTTCTCCCGTGTTAAGCCGATGCTACACGTTGGCTCCAACACTGGCGTGCAAACGTTGACTGAACATTGTAACCAATGTTTGACGGAAGGATGCAGCTACACGTTTTAACCAACGTTGGATCAAGTATCATGTGAATGTTGGATGCAGTATACTCCCAACAATGTATCTGTGTAGTGTGTATGAAGATTATAACCTATGAATATATTCAGAATTTAAGTTAAAACTTCAAAAAGTTAAATAGAAAAAATATGGATGATGTGGTTGCAGCTGCTGCTACTGTAATTGTGCTATCTTGTAGTCAATTATTATTAAAAGCGAAAAAACAGAAAAAAAGACGTGTAAGGAGATGGTGGATCATAATACTTAAATGTAATACTTACCAGTTACTTCAAAAAAGTAAAGGTTTGTAAAAACTAAAAAAAACATAACTACATAAAATATAGTTACTTCACATGGTCACGACATCAATTCAAAACTGGTCACAGCAGGACTACACATGGCGCACCGTTTAGCCGTATACCAAGTGCTGGTTGCGACTTGCTTCCAACGTTGGATACTCCTTTGAAGCGGGTCAAAAATACCGACTTTTGGCGGGAATCGTTCCAACGCCAACGTTAAACCCAAACATTTGTCACCGGACATATGCATTACGGCTACACGATGTGGCGAATGATCGTGTGGCCAACGTTTGAAGATATTGGACGCATCGTGTAGCACAGGCTTTAGTAGAAGCATCGACGAAATGAACGACGGCGCAGTCGCGGTCGGCCGAGAGCAGTCGGTCCTCTCCGCGTTCCGCCGCCCACCCGTATCGCACAACCCTCGTGCAGGTACCATTACGGTTAGATACATTTAGGTACGGAAGATGATTACGTCACAACTGCGCGTAGCGGTGTACTACCTAGCGAAACTACTACGCTAAAACGTACCAAAGCACCGCACCATTCGCGAGTACACGCGTCTGCGTTTGCATGTGGCACACTTTTTGAACCATCTGCCCGGTTCGATCATCAGCTCGTTACCTCTGATCTTCCCGCGGAAAACGTGCTGGCGGCAGTCCGTCGTCGTCTTCTCCAATCTCAATATCCGTTTAAGGAAGTACTCGAATACGATCGTGTCCACTTCCGTTGCGTTCGAACGAGATGTACGAAAATATCAACAGGAACGCAAACAAAAACGTTCGACGTCAATGGGGCGTGTCGAATGAGACAAACGAAAAGCTTTCGACGCTATTCATAGAGATTTTCGATGTTTATACTCGTTGCTACCGTTGTCTTGCATGACAAGTGTTTTCGAGCCAGATCATTTTAATAACCAAGCGCATGGGACGCACGGCGACAGTGAAACAGTGCAAACCTCGGAACATTGAAATGCTGTTGAACGCAACTCGGTGTTACGTATAGTTGGTTTACCGTGCACGGCGGTGCCACGAGTGTTGTCCGCCGGCTATCGATTGATTACCATTGTTTTTGTTCAATGTTAGTATATACTCGTATAATATTATTCCGACCTCTAATAATAATTGATAAATATGTATCTGTACGATTTTTATTATTATTTTTTTTTTTTTGTACCAGATAAATATTTTCCCGTATAAATAATTTTATCGAAGATATATTTTCTGAGATATTATAACCGAAAACATTTTGTTCTGAAACCTGTAATAACATTATGATATCACCGTAACCACAAGTTATGTGTTATAATTTTGGTTCGGTATTTTATACCTTTTCCTCTGAGATGAAGTATAGATAGAGCGAAAAATAGTTATATCTTAAAATGTCCTTTGGAATGTGGAATGTCCTTGGTGTTACAGAGAGGGCCTACTTTTAATGATGAAATTACTAAAATATAAACAATCATTACATAATGTCTCACTGTGATTGGATAAACTACACTAATAGTATAGTATTACTCAGGGGCGTATTTAAAGTTATTTCTAGAGAGGGGGGCCACTCAATTGTTTTTTTTTAATTCAGGCTTAAAATTTACAAGTAAAATGTTTAGTAATATTTAAATTAGGTGAATCCTTAATATTTGTGATTTTTTTTTTTTAAATCTAATACCAGATTCACTTATAATCGACTTTTGTGTAATTATTTTTTAACACCGCCTGTGTTTTGAAAGTTACGTTTGTATTTTATTTGATTTTTCACTAAGTATAGACCCGACAAAAAACCTAATTCAGCATTAAAAAAATTAGAAATGTGTATCAGACATATAATCAATTCCTTAAATACGGATTTAGGGGGGGAGGAGATCCTCCCCTTCGCCACCCCCTAAAATACGTCCATGATACTACTAATCAGTAATCACTAATGTATAATATCATACTACAGTAGTATAATTGAATGTGTACGAAATACACAATTAATGATACTTCTCTCTCTTTTTGGTACTCAACCCTTAAGGTTGGTTTTGCGATCGGATACTCGCTATCCACTATTCTTTGTTCTCAGCTAGACTTTTCAGTTCGGTGTAATTTGTTAGTTCAGCTTCGATGATCATTTGTTTTACAAATGAAGTTCTCGAAGTCCTTGGTCTTATAAATTCTTTGGTCTTATATATCTCAATATTACCAAATTTATTTATTTGTAATGTAGCTAGGCGGAAACAAATATTTTAACGTTATTTAATTTTACTAAGCACAATCGAGGTTTTTGTACATAAGCGCAAATACGGCATTTAGATGTAAACATGGCCCTCCCAAAATAAAATATATTTTAAATTTATTAATGACGTAAACATGTTTTTTCCGTTTTTCTGCGGTTATAAAATACTTTCGGTTTTTAATTTTTAAAATTAAAATAACTACATATATATATATATATTATATAACTCTCAATAAGATTCTGTTAGTAGAGGTATAAAATTACAATGTTTAAATTGTGGTGCCACAACATAAATAAATCCTAATACAAAACAGCTCATAATGTTTGAATGTAAATTGAAGAAATAATAATAAATTGTGAGTAAAAAAGTACGTTTCACGAGCACTAGTATAACAGAACATAAACTAATAAGTCCTTTTATTAACGAATAAAATATTACTGTATTACGTCAAAGAATTTTATGCGTTAAAGTTAGTATATGAATTCATCGATTTATCATGTCTTTTGGCACAATATTTTATCTTTTTATATCTAAAAATCATAACTCTTCACTCAATGATGTTGCGTAAAAAATATTAAACCCAACTTCGTAAAACTGTTCATTTATTGAAAAATATTTTATAACCGTTGTTTGATGACTTGTATCACAACAATTGTATTTTGTATACTATACTATAATGTTAAAAATTCAACGATTTCAATTGTATCTTAAACAAGGCGTTGTATTTGCATAGCGAAATTGAATAATAATCTCTACATAATGTATGAATTAAAATCAAATATTTTTTAAATGAAATTCTGTTGCGAATTTATATAATTTTTATGATTTTTACAAAGTTAAAGAGATAAATTTTAAGGCAAAATCTTGGTAACTAAAAAATAAAAACATCATGCTGCATATGTAATACAATTCAAAAAAAATAATAATAATAATAAAAATTGATGTAATTTACATTAGCAACCTTTGCTTTAGAGATGTAGTTGCTTTTTCGCGGAGCCGATTGGAAAATCAAATCGATTCAAATATTTTTAAAAAGTTGCGATTTTCCACCGTAAAAACTTGTAATTTTACGATAATTTTAAATGATTAAAATTTTTCGTTTTGAAATTATTGCAAAAATAACAGAACATTATTACAATAGTAATCTGAGTACAAACGGTGTAAACGAAATTTAATCCATACGTTGATTAATATCGGACATTCGCTTTAATTTCTATAAATCAGAACTCGTCCGTCGTCGCGTTGCGTTCAAAGAGTTATTTTTGGGTTCCCGCCGTACCGCTCACGTTGTGCGTGCGAAAGTAAAGTTACGGCTCAACTGTGCACATTAACGAATTAAAAACAAACATCGTTTGTTTCAAAAGGTGTCACATGTCGGAACCGCGTCAAGTCCGTTTGCAGAAAGTTGAATGACACCGATTCACCACGTCATCAGGCGCGTAGCCGGGGAGCGATTCGGGCCCCCATTAAATTTACTCCGGGCCAAGGCCGTTTCCCCCTGCAAATTCGTGTGTAATTTTTTTTTTTTTTTTGAACATCAAAAACATGCTAACAGCTTACGTACATTAAATAAATCTACCGCGATAACTATTCAATTATACAATTTTCTATGTTTTTGATTATAATACAAATTTTTATATAATATATAATATATCTATATTTATATTATTAGATAAATTATTATATCGAATTTTATATTCGCAGAAAACATTATCCGAAAGTTAATTGTAGTTGATAATATTAAATGCAAGTGGTCCAGTGTCACCAAATAGTGTCCTCTATAGGCTCTACAAGTTTCTCGTAAGAAACAAATTATGAAAAATTATGATACAAGGGCCCAAAATTGTTGCCCTCTCCCCTTATAGAAATTTTCTGACTACATGTCTATTTCCACACGCGAAAGCCTTTAAGTTTAGTTTTGCGCTCGAAAACTGTGAACGAACTCATGTCGGTTTTTTTTTCGTCGAGTTTCCCAAAACCCTACAGCTATTCATTACGTGATTATATATGTATATGCGAAATCATATTATTTTTTTAAATTCATATATTTATTATTTTCACTTCTCGCAAAAATATTTTACACCACGTCCAAACTACGCCTATACAGATATATATATATATATGATACACGTCAATGCACAACAGGTTTTATATAAACGTAGATAACAATTGTTCTTTTACTTCCGACGAAGGAACTTTTGAACATGACGGAAATTATATTCAAATTAATAAAATTAAAATAAGAAAACCCGTAGAGGGAACTTTGTATTCCAAAGAACACGATATCACGCGCCATGTGCGTTATGTTTATATGAAATGTGGTTGTTAAATAACGAGATTTTCTCTGCAATAACAATTCATCAGATATATTATATGTACAATGGAAGTACTCGTCGTATATGATGATTTCGTGTCGGGCGTTCGTTTTCTTTGTGTTCGTCTGCATACATGGTGTATGGATTATTAATTAATGTATTAACTAACGAGTTTAACTAATTTTGAAATCGTCATCGTGTGTCTTACTGTACAATTAGATCTAACTTTTTTCACCGTCCCAGGACACATTCTTAGAAATAAAAAAAAAAAACCATATCCAGAAAAATCCGTAAGATTTGTATTCTCGTTTGCACAATTCGGTCGGAATTGTATTACTCGCCAAGTTTTTGATATATTTTGTTGTTATAATACTTTTGACTCCGATGTGCAGAAAAAAATCGAACAATACAATTCATCGAGTGGGCTGTCATCACGAGTTGAAATCATACGCTACTATTATTTAAATATATTGTATAATAATCAAAATATACTTATTTTTTATGATTGCCATTGTAATTCAACCACAATTATATGAATCACATATTTTAAAAATTTCTACTATGATGGCTCAGAAATGATCCTAACAAATATAAAAACTATTATCAAATTATATTTTAATCCCAAATCAACAAAAAAATTTATAATTTATATGAACGCCAATCTTGAATATATTCTTATAAATTTGAGTGCATATATAATATATAAAGATTTTAAACGATTTGTCATAATGATAACAAAAATTTAATTTAATTGTCATTTTCAGGTATACAGTTAATTAGATTTATGCAAATGAGTTATAACACATAAGATTCTAACAAAATATTTTTTAGATATTTTTATTATTATTTAAACTTTGTTTAAAAATTAGGTAGCGAAAAACATAAGAATTATAACATGAAAAAAGAGTTATTTATAAAAAAAAAGAAAAAATATATAATTAAATTAAAAACCAGAATGGTTAAAGAAATAATAATATATTGAGTTTCATATTTTTTGTTACTTCGAAAAGATATTTTGGATATCAAAAAGAATGTTGAAGAAGTTGAAAATAGACAAGTATCACGTTATGATGATAGACTGTGACTAATATGACTAATCATAAGGTCATTGTGGAATATTCAGTGAGATAAATCGTTCAATAAAAGTTTAAATGAATAAAAATAATGGAAGGTGTGACCAAAACAACAACAGGAGAACATCCTTATATTTTTCCTATAGAGATTGAGGTTGTAAAGAGCAATGGAAATAACCGATTGATGAGTAATTAAAAAAAAAATAATAATCTAATAATTAGTAGTCGAAATAAAATAATCAAAAAATTAGTGTTTAAACCAAATAAAGATAATCAGATGAGTAATATTACCAACAACCGATTGAATCAAGAATCATTCGAATGCATTACGATTAACATTACTTGAACTGATTAATGAATGTACCTATAAATATTAGAATGATTATCTATATTCTAATTATTAAGAGTGCCAAACACAGAAATTCTGAAGTTCTGAGTATTCAGTATTATAGTTTATAAAATTCAGAATTAATCTAATAATAATTTTTTATTTGTATTCATTCGATTATTTTATTATTCGAATGGTTTTTAAATAAAATAATTGAATCAATTATTCAATTATTTCATTCGATAATTTCCATAAATAGTTGTGAAACTAGAGAAGTGGTGAGACAGTTGAAGATTTAATTCTATACATGGTGGTGCAGTGAGGTGGAAGTGATTCTCAGTGGTGTATAATTCCTAAGGTTGGAAATAAAGTCAGTTCATGGAATTTCCGTATTCAAGAAGCATCCGAAGGATGCCGAGGACTTTTTAGCTTGTCAGTGAATTCATTTTCCGCAAGGACAATATGGCCTTTATGTACCCATAGCAATTGAATAACATCGTCAAATTCTATTAGAAGGTACACAATTTGTTTGATAACGATTATATGAGGAGATAATTGTGATTTGAAAATATTAGAAGAGAGAAAGCATAAAAGCAGGAATTTTTACAGTTACATTTAGAAATCTTAAAATGTTCTTATAAACCAAATCTAAAATAGTTCTATAATTGAATTTTTATATAGTACCTATGTATATATAATGTATATATTTATTAAAAACAACAACAATAAAAAAAAATCCATAAAAATAATTTGTGTGTTAGTGTAAGCAATTAATACGCTGAAAATCTAGCATTTACGGATAAAGTATTAACGTGTTCTTCTTAACAATCCTTCGTATTTTATAATAAAATTGTTATAAAAGTTAATGCTAGTTCATTTAAGTACATTAATAGATATTGCACACAATACGAGTATAATGAAACATGACATATCGTTATTAGTTTTTTTGACGTAAATATGCCAAAAAAACTGTTTCACAAAAACCAACTACATGCACATACATAGAGATGTAATATGCATACCACACGTTCGCTATGGTCGGATATTATTTTAAACTAACTGCCATGTGAAATATTTACCAAAAGCTTATAAAAAAAAAAAAATAACGAAAAATAATTTCATACTTGATTGTATACGATTAGAAACTATTGGATTGGTTTGGAAAATAAAAAACTGTCAACTTTAAAGTTACGTTCCTTAAAAGATTCATATAAACGGAACGTAATGGATTACATTATTGATTCCGTCTTAATTAATTCAACGTATCCAAATTTATATTTATATTAGGTACGATAGTTGTGCATCGAGCAACTACACACAACTTTAGTTACCTAGGTTACAATTGTACGCGAGCAGTAAAATTTAAAACGTATATGCAGTGTTTATCATTAGTTCGTTAGTTGTAAAAGTATAGCCACTCGTCCGCTGGTAAACATTACTAAGCGTGCACGCTAAGTTGACGGAATGATAACTGTTTAAATATTCATATAACAAAACATGTGTGGAAAAAATCGTTTTCTATCTTTTTGGAACATCTGGGTTAAATCCAAACGAAAGAAAAAGTATACATGAACTGCGTCCAACAAGTATAATGGATGCAACTAATTTATCGAAAGGGGTTCTTAAGACTGGCTCAAATGCCTGCGAAATCGATATATTATGTTACATAAACTTTGGGAAGGCTATTCTTTATGATATTTAAACAATTTTATTAGAAACAATATTATTGAAGGGTTCCGATTTCACATTGAAAGCGAAATAAGTTTATCTTACAGTGAGCCACAAATGCACGTTAACCGTTTTATAGAAAGTCAAATTTTTAGTTTTTTTGATTAAAATGTTTTTCATATTTTCTGTTCATTATTTAACGACCATTTACAAATTTTATTCTTTTAAATCTTTTAAAAGTTCTAAAAACGGTTCAAACTGTTACCGCATGGTTAATTATAAGTTCCTTTTATTCTATGCGTAAGTGATGTCGTAATGTTATTATTGTATTTATAAAAAATAAAAAACTTGAATTTGTTAAGAGTGCATCCAAAAAGTATACAGCGTGAAAAAACGTCTCTTGGCCGATCATATATAGTTGTATAGAATATAAAGACCGCGGACGACGATATAAAGAAAGTACTCGTATTTAATATTTTTCCGTTTCACAGACGTTATTTATATTTATTTTTTTTCGGGGGAAAACTTTTTGAATAGAAATTTTTTTCCTTTTAGAACCGATTAAATATAATATAATAATATCATGAAAGTCTTAATTATTGTTGATAATCACGTTTTTCCGAGTTCATTTTTTCATAAACTTTAGCACACGCTATATAGTCATCGAATCTTAGTGCATTCAACAAGTCCGGAACTGACGGAAAACATATTATAAAAACCGGTACCGTCGAGCTAATAAACCATCTTAAAACGGAATATGATTCGTTTTTAAAGTAAAAAAAAAAAAAGGAAAATGCTTATGAAAATAGAAATACCTTCTTTCATAACAAATCGATAAAATAAGCAGTTTAACATGATGTTGCGGAATGAATATTATCCTTGTACAATATCTCGTCCTTAGGGAAAAACGAATTTTGATTCCTATTGATTGGAAGAGAACTTTTTCTTAAATTGATTTCATGAAATATATAAACATTAGTACCTAGTTGCACATTGTACACAGGGCCGTAGCAACTAAATATTGCGCCCAGGGTGAAACTTAAAAATTCGTCCTTAAGTATTTTAATTTATAAAAAAAGCTCACAAAAAACTAAATATTTTTTATAAATTCAATATAAATAATGATTTTTCTTTATAATTATGTAAGAATTTGGTAATTTTATTTAAATAAATAACTTATTAAAATATAAATACACATTTCTTTGCGTCTTCAGTCTTTTGACTATTTTTTTTTTATAAATATACATTATAATTATAAGTAGGTACATAGGTATAACATAATTATACTTATAATTTATACAAGTAAATATATAAATACATAAATACATTATATTACTTTTACTTTTATAAGTAATAAATTATTACTTATAACAATTAAATTGCAAATTTTTCATTTTTGTACCCTCCCAGGAATTGCGCTCGGAGCGTAGGCACCTCTACCCCCCTTCTTGCTACTGTTCTGATTTTACATGTGTCGTTGTATAGCTATCTAAAAAACGAGGTAGATTAATTATTAATTATATACACGTTTAAATAAATGAAAACGGGTCCCTGTGGCAGAGTTTAAATTTCACGGTAAAAAAATAGTCCAATAGTATTCGTTTTTACGTGAATACCATTTCCACAGCTCCCATTTACGTATTACACAAGTGGCAATAACACAGCGTTGAATTGTACCGTTATAAAATTAATCTAGTGCTTGGGGAGGGGGCGCGTTAAGTTGCTTGTTGCAGAAAGCTAACTCGTGATTATTTTTTTTCCTGGCGAAACACGCGACAAATATTAATACATTTGTCATTCTTGGTCTTGTTCACCGAAACATACACTATTAATGTACCGACGACTGTGTTGAAGAGATGAGCGCCGGATTCAGTTTTTCTCAAAAATTAATAATAATCACTGTTTTCAGTATTTCAGGTACGACGAAATAATTCCTCGGGAAAAATCCTCGACAGAGATTATTAAATATATATGTTGTAATACGCTTTTTGATTAAATTATCCGTCCATGATATGATCGCCGACGTGAGTGCATGCCGCTATAAATTATAATACAGATACGTATTTATCACCGTATTGTGTGTGTGTTCACAAATAAAACCCGAACAAAAAACGTGAACACCACAATGCTCGTTGTGCAGTTCGTGTGAATTAGCATTTCATATTTTCATAATACTGTTCAATATAATAGTAGTCGCCACGATGTGTTCTGCCGGCCGAGTAGGTGATAGTAATTATTCGTCTTGCACACTCGTAATGTACGCGCTAATCCAAGGGACATCTCTATTGCCATTAATTCGGGAATTATTTTAAGGCGACTCGAATTCGATCGGCCCCGATGGTTTTAGAAGGCAACTTCTACGGACCTCTGTCTCTGTACGAGAAATGCGAATTATACAAGAATCATCGTCGAATAGTTACACGTACGTCCGTCCGCGGTACGAACACGCGCACATTATTGTTAACTGTCGGTGACGATCGAACACTGCTGTACGATGTACAAATGCCGTTCGCATTGTCGGTAAACGCTGCTGTTATATGAACTCAATAAATCCGCGGTGTTCGGGTACGGTCTTGAAATCAATACAATTTCGCATTTCTCGCGATCGTGTTGCATGCGTCTTCCTACAACAATCCCTTCGCTCATACCTGAACATATAAATACGGGTATCAAACGTAATACGTAGTACATGTTGTGATTCAATAGTTCTACGCCTCTACTATACTTTTTTCGTATATTTTGTCTTTTCAATCAGTCTACCGTACAAGTTTAAGCTTAAGCCGGATGAAAAACATTTAATAAGTCGTCTATGTGTACATCCAGTGACGTGTGCTCAAAGAGGAGGGGCTATATGTGCGATGGGGATCTCCATTTGATCTTATTTTTCCCTTCGAGTATTTTTCAATTATAATATTATTTTTGTTTTTTATCAATATTTAAAAAATCCATACAAGTATGACGGTAGAAGTAATGATATGTATGATAATGGTATATATCTTTTTTTCGTTTATCTTGATTGAGCTACTGTGTAACTAAAAATCTGTTAATTTTAGAGTAATTACCGAGTTTATATTTACCCTCTCCCCTTCCTTTGGAAAAATCCTTAATACGCCTATGTTACCATGCTCTATATGCACGTGTATGAATACGAATTAATTATAAATACTTGTAACTCGATACTCCGACATCGGTATCTCTGCAACATTATGTATGTACCCATAACCAACGGTGGTGCGGAACTTGCACGCTGTTGTCGTTCGCTTGTGCGCGCATCAAACCGCACATTGTTTCCGGTCCCTGACCAAACGATAGCGCATAACAGTTATTATTCGTGTTCAACTCGATCCTTCGCTTCGTTTGCGTAACACACAATACAGCACAATCGTTGTCGTGGTGAAAAACGCTCACCGTGTGCTCGTGTTTTCCGATCGCGTCGCACGTTTGTCATGCAAATGCCCACGGGCTACGAGTTCACGTCGTGCGGGTGACAAAAAAAAAACTTAACCGTTAAACACGTTTAATGTTATTACGTTTGTAGTGTGGCATTATGAGCATCGATAAACATTAAAAACTTTGCAAGCTTATTTCTAGCATAAAAGAAACTTTGTGAATGAAGACAACTGTAACATACGGGAAATACGCGTATGGTGACTAATACACATCATTATTTATTTCATCAGTATGCTCAATCATCTGGGTGAACCCAAAAGTTGGAAACATTTTTGTACGCGATACGTATACCATAAATTAAAAAAACGCGTATGTTTACGTGTGAAAATGTAAGCCATTTTGTAAACGCGTCCGGAGCCGTGACAAGGGTAAGGCAATGGAGGCATTTGCCTCGGGCGCCAATGCAATGAGTATGCTAAACCTTGATAAATTCTTTATGCCAAATTGGATGATTAAGTAATATGTGAACTAATACTAAACACTCTTTATCGGCAATCTAATAAAAATAATATGTATAAATTAAATCATTCTAACAGCCTTAAAAATAAAACTTCTTACATTTTTTATTTTTACTGACTACAGGTTGAAGTTAATACTAGACCAGGAAAAATTCCCTTGTTTCTATTCCCCCTCAAAAAAATTAAGTATATATTACGGCAGTTCAAAAATGTCTAAATATAAAGAAGTTTTTGTAGCGAAACAATCTGAGGGCGATACCCCATAGTATGTATAGATATATAAATGTACATAAATATATATTTTTATAACGGTTTGGTGGATTGTTTCACCCGGTCCGGCATCCCTTAAAATATAAGTGTTGAATTCGTATTGTCTATCCACAGTTTTATTAAGTTTAATTTAATTTTTTTTTTTTTGTTTTATTTTTATTGTTACAAAAATATTATTAAAAAAGTTCCTTATACCGAGATTTACTTATTGTTACAATGCGTCGTGCATTAATATAAATAAATATTTGTTCAGCTTTGTAAACGTTCTATCGACCGGTCGTCCAAACAATTATTACAGTTATGACTTGATTCTTTTATCATCAGAAAACAAACAGATCTCGAGTTGATAATATTATGTACGGACGCTGCAGAGCACCCTGTACATCGTTTGCACGTTTTTAATTTAGTTTCGTTTTAAACATATTATAATTTAATGTACAAGTATATAAGACTGTATTATGACGACGGTTCATCAACCTCTTAACAGTCGAGTTTTTTAATTAATAAGTTCGGGGGTCTTTACGTATATAAATTTGTTGAACTCCTCGGACAGTGATGTGTATGCACGTGGCGTTTATTAACTTGACCGCACCTAAATGCAGTGCAAAACGCTAATAATGGAGCTCCGGACGCTGCACGATAAAGATATTAATCAGCACAGCCATCGACTAAAATATTTTCGGTCTAAACATAGTACACTACATGAATAAATGATGAGACACCGTGCGGAAACTATGCATTCAATTCCGCCGTCCGTAATTAGTCTTGTAAACGTCTTCGGTGTATATCGCACGCAATTCGTTCATATTGTGCACGTTTTGTACAGGGTGTAGTCTTGTGTGGACGTAATTTCCAAAACTCATATGTTAAGCAGAGTAATGAAAATCTGTTTCATCCCTCCTACACGAGCGGCTTTTAAGACTACATTTATGAGTTGTTTGAGAAAATAAATTTATTATGTAAAACTTATTCGATTTTCTTTGCATAAAGTACACCGAAGATACTCATAAGTATAAAGCTTCCGAAGAAACCCCGTGTTTGTTTGAATAATTATCACCGCTTAATCAGTCTTGAATTATTTTTATAAAATATGATCACAAACAAAATTTCTAATTAGTCGGGTATACGTTCAGGTTTTTTACAAGAGGACGATAAAACGGGGGAGAAAGTGTAAAGGTAGGAAGAGCAGGGACCGTAAGCGAGATAAAATTATTGTGAACACAAACTGACATGGTTTTTAAAATTTTAACGGCGCGTATCATCTGGGCCCGCAATGGAACGGGACCACATTCAATATTACATAAACTGTCAAAAACTTGGTACAAAGACACGGCGCTGTTCAAACACAACGAGATGCCGCATAATACATTAATAATACCAATTATCAAGTGTATTTAACAGCCAAAAGTTTAAGACTAAGTCTAAGGGAGAAGAAGTTAATAGATAATAAAAAAACCGCCCAATAGGACTTGGATAACAAAAATAACACAGTATATCACTATTTCATCTCGGGCTCGTACAACACATTCGTCGTCGTACGTGTCAGAAAAACGAATATTATTCGATTATGTGAACTCTGGGCAAATGATTTTTCCTTCTATTGTATAACATTTAATACGGTTGGACTAGTACTCGAATAAGTACTCGAATTATTTCACTACTTTATTGAAGGATAAAAGTTAACACTATAATTAACTGGGAGCATAAGCGTGCGCAGACCTTATTGGCAGGGGGCAAATTTTTTCCACCATTATGTGAAAATATTTTTAGGAGAAGATATAAATAGGTTTACTTCATTAATATAACATGTATTCATCAATATCATCTGTATTACGTGATGTATTATTTATTACATGTTTATGTACAAATATATGTTAATATTATAAAAACAAAAAGTTATAATAACTAAAATACAATTGTTGAGTTGTATGATTATTTAGAATTTTAATTTTATAGCACCATTCTTCTCTCGGAGGGAGTTAATATTTTAAATTGTTGAATCACATCATCAACATTTATATTATAGGCCAATTTTTGTTCAATGAACATTGTTAGTAGTCTATCTAGTCTGTCTTGTTGCATTGTACTACGTAACTTTGTTTTGACTAAACTTAATTTTGAAAATGTTCGTTCACGTGAACAACTAGTAACTTGAATAGTAACAAAAGTTTTTAAAGTTTTGAATATGTTATTGAAAATAGTTTCTCTTCCACTGCCAATTTCTGTTAACCAGCTTATCCATGTGTCACATTTTTTTTATCACTTTTAGGTAGATTGTTTGTGTGTTTAAGTAGATTCACTTCACTTTTTAACATTTCACCTTCCAGGTTAAAAGTTTTTGTTAATATGGTAATATCATCATCATCATCATTTAATTCTAATAAATTGGCAACACTTTTTATCATATTTTAAATTTCTTGGCTAAACCTAATATTAATACCATTAATCATTTCATCTAATGTTACATTATAAATTGTAATTCTCATATCTTCTGCCTTAGTATTCATGAAATGTTGTGTATTAGAATAAATATCAACTTTATTTGAAACTTTCCTTTTCTTTACTGATGGAATCACAATTTGATTGACTTCACATACTTTTTCAACTTTTTTTATAAATATTACCGAAAACAGATTCACAATTTCTCACCGTTTCAAGTGACTTGTTTAATGACTCAACAAGTTCTATTGCAGTTAATAAATTAATATCTGATGTTCGTAAAAATGCACTAACTTTAAATATAGAACATAATATAGAGTCTAGCATTTCTAATGCTAATACAAATTCAAAAGTTTGCATTTGATGAATTATACCTAAGCCTTTAGCACGAACATCTGCTTGTCTAGTAGATTTTGAAATTTCTTTAAAGGCGATAAGTAAAGCTGAGTAATTTTCTTTCATTGCACTAACGGCTTCATAACGGCAAGCCCATCGTGTAGTAGAAATAGATTTCAACGTTTTTAATTTTAAGTTGATTGTATTAGCAATTTTCTCTAATACTGCATGTTTAACGCAGCTACCTTCAATAAAATTATAAATAAGCTGGATATTTCCAAAAAAATCAACTGTTATTCGATTTTGTCTCCCTACAGAATCAACAAAAACAAGATTCAAACAATGTCCATAACAATGAACAATAAATGTATTTATATTTTTTTCTTTGAATTTTGCTAGAACTCTTGTTACATATCCGGCCATAGATGCCGCTCCATCAAAACAGACAAAAACTATATTTTCCTATTTGATATTATGTTCATGAATAATATCACTTAATGAGCTAAAAATAGTCTGAGCAACTACTGCTTTTATTCGCTTAATTCAAATAAATTGTTCTACTGAACATTTTGTTTGTTTATTGAAGTAACCCAATACAATAGATAACTGTTGATGATGACCAATATCACTAGTCTCGTCTGCTATCAACGATAATTTTTCATTCACTGTTTTTTAATAACCAGGTTAATAGATGAAATTAGGTCGTTCTGAATATGATTACTCGTATACAAAGCATTTTTTGGTCCTGATATAAAATGTTCATTAAAAATAGGATCATACTTACGTAAAAGACCTACTATGTCTAAAAATAAACCTCTATGAATATCGTTTTTATTTTCTGTATGTCCACGAAATGATTTACCGCCAATACTTAGAAATAGAGTAATATCGATCAATCGTTTCATAATCTCTGTATTTTTTTGTCGTGTTAACTCCTTCTGACTGTGAATATTTTTTATTTGATCATCTAAAATAACATCAATAGGTTTGGAATTTCAAAAATACATCAACGATGTGGAACTATTTAAATGATTTTTGGTTTTTTCATGTAAACTTAATTTTGAGGTAGCGGCATTCCAATTTTTATATCCAAGTTTTGAGTATACTAATTCAGATTGGCCAATATTAAGTCTTGTGGATCCCATAAACATACTATAAGAGAAAGAAAATGCCAAATCTTCTACTGGACTATACTCTAACCAAGTAAATTGCTCATACCATGATTTTTGAAAACTACGTAGTGCTCCACTAGACATGATTCTAGGGAAAATGTCCAGAATAGGTTGAAATGGGCCTTTTAAAATTCAGTGTTCGAATCCAATCTGATTTTTAGGAACTTCAATTTTGGGATCCAAGGGGTGAATATCAGAAAAAACATTTATTTTTATCTATTGAAATAGATTAAGTTTATATTTAAGAATATATTATAAGTTATAACTAACAAGAAAAATGTAAATTAATTAAGTTAAACAAAGAATTACATAAAACATTTTAAATGCAAACTTTGATTTAAATATATATCATTAACATTTTCATATTATATTTTTATAAAATTAGAAAAATAGATAAACACAATAAAAAAAGAAGATTTCCATAAAGCAACTAAGTAAAAGCACACAATAACATAAACTACATTACAAATTAATTTAAAATGCTACCTCTTTACCTACTTACTAATATGAAGTAGAAATAGGCACCTTTATTTTACTAGTAAAATTGTTATACTGCAGTTTTGAAACACGAATTATATTTCCATATTACTTAGGTATATTAGAAAAAAATAAAATATTACCTTTTTAGATTGAAATTGTATACATTACACATTTACCCAAACTTTATGTCTAAGAATAAAACCATGAACATAATTATTTATAACATAAAACACAAATAGTTAACACAAAACAATGATTAAAAACATAAAGAAATAAATAGTAATTATTAATTCATACCTAAGCAAATAATCAAATAAAACTTTGAATTTCCACTTACTTTCTTCACATTTTTTAGTATTAGCTTTTGGTTTGAAAAATGCAAACAATGTATTCTGCTTGTTTTAAGCCATTTAGTAGAAAAAGATAAAAATACAATTTTACTACAAAAAAAGTAAAATAGCTACGTCAAGCATCAAAGTATAAAAATAAAATTAAGTATACAAGTTTGTCGAATCAGTATTCAGCCGATGGCATAGAAAAAAAAATCAAAACTCAATAGTCGCCAATCGCCAATATTAATATTTTCATTTGCGCTTATCGGCTATCGACATATTCTGTTTTACAATTGTAATCACGATCTTAGAAGAAAACTTCGTAATTATCAGATATGAATATTGTCACTGTACGAAACACAGAGAGGCGGTTATAAAAACCTCTTTAAAATCGTAGTTTATAACAGATAAATGTTTATCGGTATCATTGGTAACTATAATTCTGAACTGATAATTTTTCCCAAATCACAGATCTGTGGTAAATTGTTATCGTATTCATAATTTATATCAGTCATAAACTCTCGAACACGATTACTCAAGTGGCAAGTAATATTAATTTGCAAAAAAGTTCTGCCCGCAGGGGGGGCAGTTCTCCACCCTACCCTCCGTGCGCACGCCTATGACTGGGAGTCAAACATTTCCGCAAAAAAATACCAGTAAGGTTAATGGTTTCAATTAATATCAATGTATTGACATTGCTTTGATATTTTATTATGATAACGACATTACATACAGTTTGGTAACCACGACCTTATTCTCAAGTCCTCGGTATTTTTCGATTACTATAATTTTAAACTCGACTCGAAATTCTTAAAACTCGACTCGACTAAACATGACGTCAAAAAGCTCGTTCAACTCTAATATTTAATCAATATTATTAGAATTATTTTACTAATTTTTTTTTTTTTTTTCATAAACGTACCAAATACATTGTATAGAGCAAAGAGTACTATTTTTGTTTAAAAAGTATTGGTACTACTGATCTTCGAATGTTTATGATGTTCACTACAAATTTTCTAAATAAACAAACTTGTAATCTAGGCGTTCGAGTGACCGATGAAATTAATTAAATGGTGCTCGTATGTCCTGTTGAAATTATAATTAATATTAATTGCTGATTTTAATTATTATATGAATATGACGCTAGACGAAAATGACCAATTTTTTACATACTTATTTATAATTTTCTTCTTCGTTACGAAAAAAAAAAACTTTAAAGAAAACGAGCAATGAATATGGTTTAATGTGACATGTATGTAAGTTGGTACGCTTTTAAAAAGTTGCTGTATAAAACTTTTGCTATTGATATACTACACGACATTTCTAACGCGGAAAAGAGAAATATAGATACATCTCGCTGTACAACCGATATGTTACATCACATCAAAGTTACTCCGTTTATTCAGTAACAATCAATATTTGTCGAGATAAACTTAAATAAAAGTGTCGGTTGCTAAGAAGAAACTCAGAAATGTGTACTTTAAACCCATTTCGTCAAGGTATATATTAATATATAGTGCATACATATATGATATACGTTTGGCATTTTAATGCAAACAAGTAAGTACGTATATAGATGTAATTTGCGACTTTATCTTGTTTAAACTAAAATTGGAAATTCATAATTTAAAAAATAAAGTGACGTTTTACTGATAAAAAGAAATAATTTTTTACGCGTACACCTCCATATAGTGAAAATACCTTATAACAATCATATTATTATATTTATATAACTAACATGTTACATATAAATATCCGATTAAAAGAAGATTTGTACATTTTACTCTTTCGTTTTATAACATGAACATTCCTCCTTCCATTCCAAACGTATGCTTAAATAACCAATGGTTATGGTCCATAAATATACAAATCGCACAATAGTTACAACCGTACAGCTTATTAGTTATAGGAATAGTAGTATAACAATACACGTAAAGGAAGGAAGCGTAAAGGCGTATACATACATACCCCTTCCTCTCTTAAAAAAATTTTAATACGATTAGTAAATAATAAATTGCATTGTAACATGAACTTTGATATTGTTTTTTTTTTTTAATTTATTTTAATAAATCTCCTTTACACAAAATTAGTTTGCTATACAGGACAATATATTCGTGTTTTCATATATTTTGTTCGTATAGTTAACTAAAATACTTTTCTAAAAATTTCTCAATATTTAAATCGAAATTCAATTAATGTGATATCTTAATTTGTATTATATAAAGCGTAATGTACATTTTTTTTTCTTCTGGTATTAAGTATTTCAAACAAAACACTTTTTCTGACAATTCGACCAAATAAATGATAAATAAATAAATTGTCCTCTTAAAACATTGATTGTTCGAGATAAAATTATTGTTTGCAATTGAAATTTAATTTGGTTGGTGTATATTAATCGGTTTAATGTTTCGAAAATATTTGATCGGATTAATATCGTATATTAATCAATGATCAACAATAATTTATTATTATTAACCTAGAAATGCGCCTGAATGCATAACTAGATTTTCTCGTATTTGTGGTTTACATTATAAATTCTATATATAATTTTCGTGTAACATTCGACTCATAATTTTTACGCCTATTCCACTGCGTATAATTTTGTTTATTTTAATTACAAACTCCATAGTTACGACCGTAATATTAATAGATCAGCGATGGCATACGACGATTCTGTTATAATCGATCATCGCATTCAAGTGAGCTGTGTAAAAATAAAAGAAGAATAAGAAAAGCGTTTGTCGGAGGGTCAATAAAAATTATGCGGAAGGAGATGGAAAGATCAAATATCAATGTATTCGTTTTCAGAATCATCGTATCAGTTTGACGAGGTTTAGCGCGCATACCTATTATTCATATACTCACTTGGGTAGGAAGCCGATCCAAAACGAAAAAAATAAAAATAAATCTCCGATTCATACGAGCCATTTAAAAGTTATTACAACATCTCGCAAGAAAACCGTAAATATATGTCTAGATAATATGCGGGCCGACTTTACGCAAACGAAAAAATCTATAACAAGCCAGTTGTTTTAATATTTATTACATATTGTATCTTTTTTCCCGTCGCCGCACATCGAGTATAGTATATTACGTATTAGAACGGTAGAAATGATTAAAATTACGACATTACTTAGCGTTGCTTACAAATTATTGTAATATAATATCATTGTAACGAATCAAAACGAATTCGGTCAGTGGTTCGGAACTCTCCAGAAAGGATATTTAATTTAATGTCAAAACGACTAAGTGTCGATTTTAATGCATTAAAAATATACAACTATTTGTTGCGCCTTTCATTGGAAAAAGTACTGCTATTTTTCAGTGATATTAAAATTAGAATCAATCAACAAAAATTGCTAATTGACCATCTGACAAATCTGTACTCTCGTCAGGACCAGCGAGTAAAATATAAATTCAGAAATGCGTTCTTATAGGATATTCTCAATAGAAATTCCTAGTTCTACTATACGCCTTGCTACAGTTACTCTTAATAAACTTAATTTGGAAAAACATTTATTTGTGCTGGACATAAGATTTTAGAGGCCACCTCCATGCACTATTTTATAAATTCAACATTAGTAAAGTGTTTTGATTTAGCGGTAATTTTTATACCATAACATAACTTACTTTAATACTTAATTCTGAGTCTTAATGACATTTTTTTTAAACTTAAAGACCGAACTTGTACATTTTTCATTAATGATACAAGTTTGTCAATTCGAAGTTGTCCTTGTATAACTTCATATTTTGCTGCATGTTTGGTACCATAATTTATTTTTGTGTTGTATTCTTTCATCATTGCAATAAATTCTTGACAAATTAAACATACAGCATTTTCTTTAACTTGAATTAAAAAAATAATTATCAGACCATTATTCTTGAAAAATGCGATTTTCATCCGAGATTTTACACTTTTTTCTTACCGATATATTACACTAATATTACGAAGAAAATATATGAAATTGAAACTTTAACACATAAATTAATTTATGCTCGTTCCGTGATCGATTACGAACTAACAATCAACAGCCAACATTTATACGTAGGTAGATAATTTAATTTATTTTATCGCATATTTCCCAATTTTTCCGAAAGTGAAGGCTTAGCCTTTATAATTTTATCGAAAAAATATATGCTAATTTTCAGATTTCATAATTAGTTAATTAACTAGTACATTCGTTAAATACTAGGAAGCAATATTATTAAATTTATTAATATATTTATTTATATTAAATTTAAACAATTAAAGCAAATGTCAATAAATGTTTATAAATAATTTAATTTAAATTATTAATATTTATGAATTAAATATTGTATTTACTTCCCAAGATGATTTTTTGCACTAATTAATATACTTATATATCTGTAATAATTTTATTTTAATTAAATTAAGTAATTACTTAAATATTGTGTATTATAATCTAAGCATATTTTAGAGGCTTTGAATTCACATATATTGAAAATATAAATTGTAGATATCCTACAGTATCTACATAATTTTACGAGTAATGAGAAAAACACGAATTCGATTTAATTTTAGAGGTTAGTTTAGGTTACTATTTTATTTTCACGATATTCTTAACATTACACTAACAAAAGAAATAACAAAATGTATTCATGTATTTATTTTAAGATTTATTTGTAGAACTATAGTTAAAATGAATTAACAATAATTTTATCTAGTCTTTTTAAATTAAAAGGAGCTTGAGCGAGAACATATTTTACAACTTCTTCTATTTCATTTTCAAATATATTTTTAAATTTTGGTTGTTATTTAACTACATCTGAAAAATAATATTCACTAAATTAATTAATTGCATTCACATTCATAAGCATTAGTTTGCAATAAAGTATTATGCATATTAAATTCAACTACCATTTGTTAACTATATATTATTTTATTTTAAAATTAATTACTGAAAAGATTTTATTAGTAATTTAAATTTTTCAACAATGAAACACCTACTTTGTATTGTGAAGTAAAATTAATTATAACTCTAAAGCAACTCACTTAGTAAATAATCGAATTTACTTCACAAAATTAAGTTAATAGAAACTAAAATATATATTTTCAATGTAACACACAAATTTTAATCCCAAGATTTTAACAATTCTTACCAAAAACAACTGTAATCATAAAATAAAAACAATAACCAAACTTGAACATTTATTTTTCTTTCCATACTTTCCGGAATATGAATAATGTTTCAATAACAAATCAAAAAATAACTCGCTCTTAATCCTTTTGATCATAATTTTGAAATGTTTACCACCAATGTAACTTAGCTGTCTTCTTTATCATAAAACATAAAATAATATACACTTAAAAATATTTGAATATAAAAAATCTATTACTTTCTTACCAAATTGATTTGTAATACCTACTCTATCACCAAATAATGCAACTTGAATATGAAAAAACCATTAAAATGCTTAGTTCGTGAAATAAAACTTTGAGCCGGAAGATAAGGAGCATTAGCAAAAATAGGCCAGAATAAACTAAAAGAATTTTTTGTTAATGGTAAGCTATCAATTCCTACAACTAAATTAATAACTTCTCCAAAAAGACTCAGATCATAGACAGATTTTAAACCATTATAAATACCAAAATAGTAATATAAACCAGAATTAAGAGTTTGAATTTGATTAGGCTGGTTTATAGGTTAACTTATTTTCATAACTGTTCTAGAATCTATTGGGAAATTATTAAAACAACCATGTTCTTTAAGAACTTTTAATATAATTGAAAAACGTACGTAATAAAAACATTAACTTTCCATTTAGCTAATGAATTCAAAATATGTTGTTCTTCATTAAATACAAGCTCATCAGAACTAAAATTATATGTACAATTATTTGGGTGAATATCACTTTCATCTAAAATAGGGTTAAGAGGAGATTTTATTGGTAACACCGAAAAAAATATATTATCAGAATTAGATGAATTGGAACTATTTTGGTGCAATTAAACAACGGTTATAGGATGTACTTGATTGCGGATTAAAGTCAAGTTGGTTATCAATCAAAAAAATCTACCGTTTCTATTTCTTCTATAAAACCTTCTACTCTTAGTAGATTCACTAATATTTTGACAAGACATCCCTAATAATATATATTTGTATACTTGCTTACCTAGGTACGATGAAACTTAACAGTAGATATATTAATTATAAAATAATTTACTTAGAAAAATAAGTATTGTAAGTAGAGTTGCCACCTCTCCGAGTTTCACCCGCATAATCCGGTCTTACAAATAAATCACCGAGAACAAAGATTATCATACACCAAAATAAAAGATAAAATACTATTTATTGACTTGTCATTTTACACTATTCCAAAATCTTTACACCCACTCAAACCAGAGAAAATCGATATTTCATTTCGGATGCCAGCGTAACGTTACATTAGCATCCGCATTCATAATTTTTATCTTAGACGTTCAAAACCGATACCAAAATTTGTTATATAATTTGTACCAATTTGAAAACGCATTTTCAAAATTTGTACACCCCCCTAAAGGGTGGAAAAACGCTTTTTCATTTCAGATTCCAGCGTAACGTTACTCCAGCATCCACATTCATAGTTTTTATCTTAGACATTCAAAATTGGTACCAACATTTGTTATATAATTTCTACAAATTTGTAATCACAATTCCAACATTTTTACACCCACTCAATCCAGAAAAAATCGATTTTTTATTTCGGATGTTAGCGTAATGTTATTCCAGCATCCGCATTCGTAATTTTTTGAATGGGTGTAAAAATTTGGAATCGTGATTACAAGTTTGTACAAATTATATAACAAATGTTGGTACCGATTTTGAGTTATTATTTTAACATGCGGATGGCAGCGTAACTCAACTCAAAAGGTAAACATGTAAAAACTTTATATACCAGGTAGTGTAGGTAGTAATCATATACTTATACAAGTTCTACAAAAAAAATATATAAGTGTGGTAATAATGTAGTATATATAGTATACGATATTAATACTAGCTTCGCTCGCGAGCGCGTTATATTTCTAAAATCTAATGTGGTATTCATGGTGATAATATTGATATGGTATATGTGGTAACTGTGGTAATTTTGTTATCATGAAATGAATACGATATTTTGAATTCGGCAACTCTGTGTGTAACATTCATTTGATGTTCGTCAAATAAATTGACAACCCAGTGGAGCGACGTCGCGAATGATACAGTAACGACGTACACGTTTGAGCATTACATTTACATTACAATGCTACGTTACCGTAAAATGTTCAAGTATACTCACCTTAATACATAATATTCCTTTGAAAAGGTATATTAATAAATTAAATATAGTAGAAATACGTGTTCGATCTCCGTCGGTATAATAGCGAATATGTTTATTGCTTTCAATCAATCGTATTTGAAAAAATTTGAAACGGGTGCGTACAATCCTTTTATTGTTTATGTAAAATATTTACTCAACTTTAAATTTTAATCGAAATAATACATTTTAATAAATACCAATACCTAATACCATTAAATAATAATAAAATATTCAATTAATTTTTAATTTTTAACGTTGATTAATTATATTATCTTAGTATATTAAATAAAAGTTAATGTTTTAATTATAATTAATTAAAAAATTTTATTGAAAATATAATATTGGTAGTAGAATGATTAAAAATCATAATTAAATATTTCAGTTTCAACATTAAAAAATGTAATGCTTGTAAAATGATCTATTAATTTTTAATTTTAAATATTGGAATTTCAATCAATAGGATATATTTATACAATTTTTTCAATTGAAAAATGCTATGCGAGACGATACGGGATACAAAGAAAAATATTACTGACCGGGGATTGTTTATCTACACTGAAAATGAAAAGATGATTAAATTTTCGATAGGAACTATATTATTGTTGTTCGCGTGTTGTTTACAGTAGAAAATATCAACGAACGTTTCACAATGAATTCCGCTTGACAGAACAATAATATAATATACAGTCTAATGATAAATTCTCCCTCAAAAACGATTAATCTGACTTTAGTTAAAAAACCTGCGCACGTAATAATTAATTCTATATATATCCCTTTCAGCTCTAACCTAATTCAATATGAAATGAGTGATTGGACGGCTGTATAAATGTTATCGATCGAATTGCAAAGCGGAACAAAGACATTTTTACACTTGTCGAATTCGATTTTACGATTACGGCTCTACGTCTTGTGAGTGTATAGTTTACACCTGTTCTAACTAATTTCTGTTTCACTAGACTTTCGCCAAATGTAGCTTATTTCACTATTTCGGGAAAAATCGTCGAAACTTTTCTGATCATCAAAATGCAATGATCGAACGCCCAGAACGTAAAACATTAGGTACCTATACATTTATTTATCTTTTAAATTTTTTATCAAGTGTCCACAATATGATGGGTAAAAATACTAATACAATTAGTTGTGACAATGCGTTGTGGACCGTGGTAGGCGTGTATGTGAAGATATCCAATATCCATCGAAAATAAAACATTCAAATGTTTTTATCAAACAATGATTTTCGAGAATTTTGGTTAAAACATGGAAACAAAATAACGTATTGTATAATTATTCGGATTAAAACGAATGATTCGCAACAAGCGTAACATAATATGCGTACAATACTGGAATAATTATTGTTCATGATCAAAATCGCGAACACATTAACACCGTGATGCACCGTGATCCCACCGGCGCACGCTCGATGGTGATCTACGCACTCTCGTCCTCTGCATTATCATTATAAATACTGTTCGCGTTTCGCATCTTATATTACAATCAATATCATGCTATTGGATAAATTTAAATATACCGCTATGCCAGTGGCGATTTTACAGAGAGGGTTCACGAGGTATAGACCCCCCCTCCCCGGTCACGAGTTCAGGCCGTAATATATTTATTCAATCGGGACGCTTGGGTTTAAAATGCTATGTTATATTTTATTCGTTAATATAAAAATTGAATATTAAGTGATAAACATTTTTGTGTCTCAACATATCATGAGATAATTCAAAGGACCTCTCCTACCAGAAGAAATTCTAATATCCGCCACTGCACTCTGCAAAATAATATCGTACGCATTATTTCATTATAATTATGTCCTTCAAATCACCATGTTGTATCGTTGATTGTTGTAAGAATACTCTATAAATGGCCAATGCTCTAGCTGAACGATCTCCATTTCGCCACCTTTCCGACATTGTACCAAAACCTACCCTGACAGAATTGCGCAGATTTGAAATCGGTTTTTCTCCCGGACTCGACGGACGGCATGTATACCGGTCAATGGTACAATAGACTGAGCATTCCTGAGTTTTATCGACAAATATATCCGTCGAATTCCATCGGGCAATAGTCGGAGTAATCCTGGCGTTGTACCGTTTGTCGTACCGTTCGTTTGAGTTCCGTTGTTCATCCAATCATGTCTTCGTTTCACTCTGCCTGTCTTTTAATATTGTTGCCATCCGATTTTATCGTTATATATTTGTTATAAACTGCGATTGTCATTTTATTATTAAATTATTCAACAAATTTCAAACCTCTGTGTTCATCGTCAACCGATTATTGTGTTCGAATATTGCCTAAGTAGTTCTGAGAAAAACTACGGTATAATATTGTTTACGTTTTCCGAGACTTTGGATCAACAGTAATTATTGTTTCACGTGCTGAATCGATTTTGAAAGTTTTTTCCCACTACCAATACACGGTGGTCAGCAGTGGCAACACATAGCAATGTTCAATTATTTATCGTTCAATTTGTCCGCCGCGGTGCTGTTAAAAAAAATAAATAAATAAAAAATACGTTTACCGCATCGTCGCTCTCGAGCTAGTGTTTATTCCTCTATACGTGCGTATTTAAATGTTTCCCACGTGTAGGCCTGTGGAAAATTGCCGCTCTAAATAACTAAAATAATGTCCAATACTTACTGGTTTTTTATTTAATTACCTACTTTAAAATATATATTAATTAGGTAATTATGCAAAACAAATTTTATTTAAACGCTAAAACATAATTCCTTAGCATTAAAACTGTTTTTATTAATGAGTTTTCTTCTTCTCCTTCGCGTTTCTTCGAACTATTTGGAGTCATTTTTATAAATAATTAATAATAAAATGCATTCTTCAAATTTGCCGCTATATGTACGTGCCTATAGTGTCTGCGTACAAATACGCCACTGAATAAGTGTTCCAAGTAGAATTATTACATACTTCAAATCTATAACATTGAACAATCTAATCACGTTTTCTGAACCACTATCATGGTTCTCTTCACGTCTCATCACAACACTTTGCGTTCCAGATTATTAACACTCCATTACACTACTGCCCATTCCGGGAATAAACATTAATATATAAATATAAAATTAAAATACCGCTCACTGATCAGCGTACAGCTATGACCAGCATAGCGTTTCAATTTACGTTTTGAAAGAATGTAATTATTACTATCTATAAGATAATATCCTAAGAATATAATAATCCTAAGAAGAGATTTATGAGAAAACCGAATAATTCAGGGTCTATACAGTTTTGAGCTCTGACTGAATGTATACATTTTTTTCAATTTTTGTTTAAGAAATATTTTATTACATTAAATACGATAATTTTATTGATTGACGACTGAATTATATGTAAATTAATATGGTATAAATAAAAATCATTATTTAAAGCAGTTTTTAAGTCTTCGCCTTCAGATGCTAATATTTTATTTAGAATTTCAGCAAGTGGAAATCTACAATATTTCATTGATGTTTTAAGTTTTTTAAGATAATTTTCATACTTGAAAGCACTAAAATTATCTAACGGTCCATGTAAATTATAAAAAAAAAGGCAAATGAATTAAGCTGTTGACGTTGTAGCTGACAAATTTTGAACCATAAATGCATGAATAATTTTGAATAAATTCAATTAGAAGTTTTGAAGCTAAATCACTATATGTATTAAACATTTTATATGAACACAGTATTCTAATATAGTCTGTTCCAAATGAATCTGGAAAAAATTGCGCCTGCAGGTCCGCTGTGATTGGCTACGGATTCAGCATGCGTTGATGGTTTAGAAAACACAGTCAGGCTGTATACAATTGAATTGTCGACAACAACGCTCGATACCAGTAGATCACGTGATATACCTGCGCAAAACCGGACGCGTTTTCGTCGTACATTTTTCCAGACTTATTTGAAATGAACTATAGATGTAAACAAAATAAGGAAGTGATTACATTGTTCCTTTTTTACATTTGATTTAAAGACAATAATACCAGTGTAAAGTATATAATTATATTCTTATAACTATGTACTTATAATGGAACTAGGTAGATTTAATTCAATTAATGAAAAACTATTGCTATGTGTAGAGATTAATGTAAATGGTTTTAAATTTGTATAAAATGTTTCTTGGTTAAAAATAAGTGCTTGTGTTAATTTTTTTGAGTTTTTGTTGTATTAAACAGTGATTCATTTTGATTATTACAAGGTACAATGGTATAACTCGAATCTTAAAAAAGAATAAATCAGACAAAATATGTTATTTAAAAAAAAATAATGTTAATCATTTTGAGGAACTAATAAATGTTTACATTTATTTTCACTACTATCACTAATTTCCACAGTTTTACTCATTTTGTTTCTTTTAAATGGATGATTTAAAATTTTCTCATTGTCTTTCGATTCTACTTAAATTTTTTCATGCCAAACTTTATTGAAATATTGAAATTACCTATAAATGTTATATAAAAAATCAAAATTACCATTTTAGTGAATCAACTAAAATTTAAATGTTTCATTAATGACGCTATATTCAAAGTTGGATTTTACATACTGTAAATCTTGTTGCCTTCGACTACACGGATTTTATATTACAGCTGAGACGAATCTGGATCAGTAGCATATATTAAATCTGTACTAGTTACCCTTGTTGATGGACAGTAATAATATTTTATTGTATTGGTAGACAATTGCTGGGTTTCTACTTCAATAAGCCAGTTTATTGGAATCACGCTATAGTCTTTGATAGGAGAAAAAATGACAACTACCCATTTTTGTTTTTTTGAATGAATCTGAAATGATATAGCAGGTGATAGTTAATGTTTTAATACAATATTTATATAATAGGTACCTAGGTACAGTAGGTAATTAAATAAAACAAAATAAAAGTGAATAATATCGAATAAAAACAATATTGGAATCAATTTTACTTAAATGCAACTGATACCAAAAAAATTCAAAGTAAAATTCATCCAGCAAGCTAAACTATTCTATCTAAGTACAGTTTTGCAATATTGTCTTGCACATAAGATATTTTTTTAACTTAACTTTTTTAAAAAACCATATTTGTTAACGCATTTTCAGTTAATTTAATTTATAAGATTTTTGATTTTGAAAATAATAATACCAAAATGTAATTTTTTGCACATAACACGTGTTTTTCGGACTGACAACTACAATTTACCCAATATGGCAATACCTATTATAATATAAATTACCTTAAATATTATATACTGATAAATTACACAACATACATTTTAATAATGCAGTATACTTGAAGTAAAAAACTTTTAATTGTACATGCACAACGAATGCATGTAACACCAAAGTCCCAGGTAATTTGGAACAAAAGTGTGTTTATTTTAATTAATTTAACTATAAAAAGTCTTACCTCTCTCAAAGTATTTACCACGCTTAATGCTTCCAGTTATAGATTAGTATACAATCAACTATTAATCTATTATAGCCGTATTATATCTGTATAATACAAATCAGTATTCAGATGCACTAACTTGCAGCCAAAAGATACGCAGTCACAAAATTTATTAACAACAGAATAAATAACCTCAAATCGTTTAAGATTTACGCGGAGGCACCGAGTAATAATGTATTAATTTATAATAATTGTCTTTAGCATCGCGAATCGCAACGGTCGACGGTCGATAATCAATCAATAAACAGACCCGTACAATAACATTATAAAAATAGAATATTTGGTAAATTATTATTTACAAGGCCGTATCTGAGAGATCCAGGGTATCTGGACCCCCCCCCCCGAAATTTCTTCAATATTTTACGAATGTTTAAAATATGGTACTTATTTATTTTTAATACCAACATAAATATTTTCAGTCAAAAATGACTTAAGCTCCAATTAATCATTGACTGCTTTTAATTTTATATCATAATACCATTTGAAAATATGATATTAATTTTAATAAAAGAATATTAAATCTTTTTCTATCTTAGTTTTAGTCAAATATCAAAAGTTAAAGTCTAAATTCAATAAAATTATAATAAACATGTTTTGGACCCCTACCGAAAAAAATGTATAGATACGGCCTTGATTGTTTACATAAAAAAATGAATTATATAAGTATAGTTACCGTGTTGTAATCTTTACAACGTATTTATTTCACATAGATGGAACGGTTTGTCGAAAAATAAACAATTTTTAAAAATATATGTTTCGCAAAAACCTTTCTGTAATAATTTTAGTATATTACATTGTAATGTTACCATGAAACTTAAAATTTTTTTTTTTTTTTTTTTTTTTTTTTTCAATTATATCAATAAGAATTTA